>NC_092716.1:30350830-30650830 GCF_047496885.1 Scyliorhinus torazame | reverse complement strand
CGTGTCCTTTAGGGAAGGAGATCTATCATTCTTACCTGGTCTGACCAACATGTGACTCCAGACTCACAGCAATGTGGTTGACTCCTCTTAAGTGCCCTCAGGGATGGGCAATAAATGCTGGCACAGCCAATGACACTCACATCCCATGGACAAATAAAAAAATGTGATTGTACACGAGGCAACATTGGATAGCTCACCAGGCAGTGATAAATTCCTAATTTTTTAAGGATATGAGACTGGTTGTTTTAAATCTTTCCATAATTTTGTCCAAAAATGAACAAACTGGGGAACACTGTTCATGCAGACTCCCATTTTCCTCCAAAGTTAACAAATGGGGGAGAAGAGGCCAATAGTATTTAATGGCATGATGGACTGTCATGCTTTTATCTAAAAAAACATAATTTTTTGACAATATTTACTGTCATTAATGAAGGTAAGAAAGAGAACGTTGCTAAACATATTTCCCTAAAACATCCGTGATAAAACATAAATGGTGACTTATCATAGTATGGAATTGACATTGTCCATTGTGGTTCACATGCATTCTTCCACATACGTATATATACAAACAATATGCAGCTGTTAACATGAATTGAATAATGTAAAAAAATGTACACGGCAATATTCTCTGATCCAAAAAAAGGGTTTTTTTTGGCAAATATTTTCCGGATTAGCAATGTTTACAATCATTTGTCTGCATCCTTTTAAAAAGCAATCAAGATTTATCTAATAACACAGTACTGTTGTTTCCATTAAATATGGGAGGTGAAAGCTGCATTTAGAACTAACGTTTTAAATGGGCAAAGTGTTCCTAATAATTGCCTTAACTATAATTAGTTATTGTTGCAATGAAACAAAGTGCCATGTTTAATGTTGGTTAAGACCTGCTGCCTGACTTTTGCTGATCCATGTTAAAGCAGGAAGAACACGACAATTGCTCTCTCAGAACATTATTACCGCCGTTCATTAATAAGCATTGGAGACCACACTTTTAAGTGTGAGCATAACACCCTCAAGTGTACAATCAGATCCGAGTTTAACCTCTGGTAGTTTCAAACCTTTTAAGATCAGTGGGTTTCTGAAGCTATCTGTTGACCTCAGAAATGTGCACATTCCAACGTTGGACAGACGGAATTTTATACCAGATTACATTCTTTACAAACCCCTTTCAGCACCATGGGTGACTACCTTTTCAAAGACTTTCACTTCTTCAAAGGTATTTTGCTTTTAATCATCCAATTTGTCTTGTTTCGGTTCATTCCTATCCTGCTGTGATGTATGATAAGTGCAATGAACCCGAATTAAAAGCATACAGTTGAAGATTGTACGAGTGTTTATCCAAACCTGGATGGATGACAGCAACCATGTTAACATCGACATTATTTACCGGATCCAGTCAGATGCTTATCAAGTTCCCAGTATTGTATTAGCTACATATATAAAACATTTGGAATTCAAGTCACACTATTTCAGCATTCACACAGTGAACTAAACATCACAATCAATTTCCAAGAGATACACGACAAATATTATATGTGGTTCTAATGTAATGGAACATCAGTATCGCTGTGGAGTTCATTCACGTTCCAGTGTAAAATCAACAAGAAACCCCTGCAGTTTAATGATTCATCCACTGACAGTTCTTTTTTTCATAGTTCGAGTTGCATTGAGCTGCTCATTTTCCTTTTGTTAAAAAGAATGACTCAACATTGCCTTGACTGTGCAGGTATTTTAATTTTTGAAAAAATAATCTTTATCGTCACAAGCAGGCTTACATTAACACTGCAATGAAGTTACAGTGAAAATCCCCTAGTCGCCACATTCCGGCACCTGTTCGGGTACACAGAGGGAGAATTCAGAATGTCTAAATTACCTAACAGCACGTCTTTCGGGACTTGTGGGAGGAAACCCACGCAGACATGGGGAGAACTCCGCACAGACAGTGACCCAAGCCGGGAATTGAACCTGGGACCCTGGCGCTGCGATGCAACAGTGCTATCGTGCTGCCCATAATGAAAAACAACAAGAAGAACAATTAAGGCAGAAATTCTCTGGATTTTTGGCCCGGTCTATGGGTTACTAACAACATGGTACACATGTCCAACAGGTGAGGTCAAAGCTTCGTAGTCCTGCCAAATTCAGTCACAAACAATGGTGGACATTTAAGCAAGATGGGGGAGGAGGAGCATCCAGGGACAATGCCAGCGTTACTTAGAATGGAGTATAAGAGACAAGCCTAAACCATTCAAAACCAGTGTCAGCCAGAAGAACAGAGCAGATGATCCTTCTCGGCCTCCTCCTCAGGTCTTCAGCTGCCAATTTTCAACCAATTTGCTTCATTTTACTTGATATTAAGAAACAGCCGAGTGCTCTTTTTTTGTTAAATTTTGAGTACCCAATTATTTTTTTCCAATTAAGGGGCAATTTAGTGTGGCCAATCCACCTACACTGCACATCTTTTGGGTTGTGGGGGTGAAACCTGTGCAGACACGGGGAGAACGTGCAAACTCCACACAGACAGTGACCCAGGGCCGGGATTCAAACCCGGGTCCTCAGCACCGTAGGCAGCAATGCTAACCACTGCAACACCATGCTGCCCTGGAGTGCCCTTTTATAATCATTCAAGGGACATGGGCATTTTCGTGGCCTGTCCTGGGCCTTCTCTCCCATCCCATTCATGCTTTTTAAAAATAAATTTAGAATACCCATGATGTACCATCAATTCACTACAAGATGATGAGAACAAGTGAACATTTATTATCCAAGAACTTGCCTGCCTGTGACTGCTGTAACAATGAGCGCCGCCCACAAGCGGCAGGTCTATATACCGCCCCGGGGGAGGCGGAGCCCACCAGGGTTCCAGTACAATACATAGAAGGAGATTATATTACCATTTCCTGGCCATAGGCCACAGTACTATACAGACAACTTAATATTATGGTGAATACATTCAACACATTCACCCCCTGTTAAAAATGAAGTCCAGCGGGGGTGAAGTGGTGTCATCATCATATGTTCAGTCTGTCTGGAGACCGGATTGTTCTTTTGGACCTCCTCAGCTCTGGTGGTGCGGCCGGTACGGGCGTTGTAGTCGTTGACTCTGAGAGCGTGTTGTCTGGAGCTTCGGTCCGGCGTGTCGGCGACGGTTGAGGGGTGGGGGTGGGCGGGGGTGGGGTGGGGGTGGTGGATGGCGGCAGTGTAGGTGCAGGACAGTACAAGAGCCTCAGGGGGGCGTTAGGGATTCAGGGGGTGGCGGTAGGCAGTGGGCGCGTTGTCATGGGAACCAGCGGGCGCCAGGTCCCGGAGGGAGACCATATTTTGCCGTCCGTCTTGGTGCGTGACGTAGGCATATTGAGGGTTGGCATGCAGCAGCTGGACCCTCTTGTCCAGGGGGTCGGTCTTATGGCTCCTCATATGCTTCTGGAGAAGGACAGGTCCCGGAGTTGTCAGCCAGGATGGAAGTAAGACCCCGGAGATGGACATCCTAGGAAAGACAAACAAATGGTCGTGAGGGGTCTTGTTCGTGGCTGTGCAGAGAAGCTATCTAATGGAGTGGAGGGCGTCGGGGAGGGCCTCCTGCCAGCGGGGAATCTGGAGACTTGTAGATCGAAGGGCAAGAAGAATGGCCTTCCAAACCGTCGCGTTCTCCCTCTCCATTTGCCCGTTTCCCTGCGGGTTGTAGCTCGTAGTCCTGCTCGAGGGGATGCCCTTACTGAGCAGGTACTGATGTAGCTCATCACTCATGAAAGAGGTGCCCCGGTCACTGTGGACATATGCAGGGAAACCGAACAGGGTGAAAAGGCTGTGCAGTGCCTTTATAACAGTGGCCGAGGTCATGTTGGGACATAGGATAGCGAAGGGGAAGCCGTAGTACTCGTCAATGACGGTCAGGAAGTATATATTGCAGTTGGTGGATGGGAGAGGCCCTTTGAAGTCGATACTGAGGCGCTCAAAGGGTTGGGAGGCCTTTACCAGGTGGGCCTTGTCGGGCCGGTAGAAGTGCGGTTTGCACTCTGCGCAGACTTGGCAATCCCTGGTCATGGTCCTGACCTCCTTGGTGGAGTAGGGCAGATTGCGGGCCTTAATAAAGTGGATAAGCCGAGTGACCCCCGGGTGACAGAGGCCATTGTGGATAGCCCGAAGTCGGTCATCTTGCGCGCTCATGCATGTGCCGCAGGACTGGGCATCAGAGGGCTCTCCAGTTGAGCTCCCCAGGACGATACTTGATATCGTAAGTATAGGTGGAGAGTTCGATCCTCCACATCAAGATTTTGTTGTTTTTAATTTTGCCCCGTTCGGCGCTGTCGAACATAGCCTTTATGGTCCTGCTGATCATGGCCGCAGATGGTAATTCGGTCCATCGTTCTCTGGAAGACCGAGACCCCATTAGTGATGCCGAAAGGGACCCTGAGGAAGTGGAAGAGTCGGCCGGCTGAATCAAAAGCAGTGTATTGGCACTCTTCCGGGCGGTTCGGGAGCTGGTGATAGGCAGACTTCAGATCTACTGTGGAGAACACACGGTACTGTGCGATCTGGTTGACCACCTCTGCTATGCGGGGGAGGGGGGTACGCATCAAGTTGCGTGAACAGGTTTATGGTCTGGCTGTCGTCCACAACCATCCGATTCTTTTCCCCAGTCCTGACAACCACCACTTGTGCTCTCCAGGGGCTGTTGCTGGCATCGATGACCCCCTCCCTCAAGAGTCGCTGGACCTCCAACTTGATAAAAATCATGTCTTGTGCACTGTACCGCCTGCTCCTGGTGGTGACGGGCTTACAGTCGGGGGTGAGGTTCGCAAAGAGCGAAGGGGGGGTGACCTTAACGGTCGCGAGGCTACATACAGTGAGAGGGGGTAGGGGCCCGCCGAACTTTAGCGTCAGGCTTCGGTGACTGCATTGGAAGTCGAATCCAAGCAGTAGGGGGGCGCAGAGGTGAAGGAGGACATACAGTTTAAAATGGGCATACTCAGCGCCCTGTATCACAAGTTTCGCGACATAGTAGCCCCGGATCTGTACCGAATGGGATCCAGAGGCAAGGGAGATTGCCTGGGACGCGGGGTAGATGTGGAGGGTGTAGCGCCTTACCGTGTCAGGATGGACGAAGCTCTCCGTGCTCCCGGAGTCGAAAAGACAGGGGGTCTTGTGCCCATTGACCCGAACGGCCATCATCGAATTCTTCAGATGCTTTGGCCGCGACTGGTTGAGGGTGACTGACCGAGCTGCGGGTAGTCTGCATGGTCGGAGGTATCGGGATCACAAGATGGCGGCCACCACAAGTCGCACGTGTTGGGCTGAGTTGAAGATGGCGACCAAGATGGCCGCCCCCATCGGTCGCACGTGTCGGTTGGTGTTGAAGATGGCGGCCAATATGGCCGCCCCCATGGGTCGCACGTGTCGGGCTGAGTAAAAGATGGCGCCCCCCACGAGCTGCACGAGGCGGATGACGCATCTGAAGGGGGCGGTACCAGCAGGCACGCAGCCACATTGTGAGGCCTGTGGGCCTGTGAGTCCGTGGATCGGGCCTGGTAATCTTTTGACTTCGGGGCTTTGGATCGGGCCAGACAGATTCTGGCAAAATGTCCCTTTTTAGCGCAGTCGCTAAATGTCGCAATGCGGGCTGGGCAACGCTGCCGGGGGTGTTGGCCCTGACCGCAGAAGTAGCAAGACGGTCCCCCGGGCTGAACCGGCAGCCGCGCGGCACAGGCCTGAGACGTAGTTGGGTTTGGTGAAGGCCGTGTCTGTGGTGCCCATGAGGGGTTCGCTGGGTCTGCCGGGAACGCGCTGAGCCTCTGGTAGGCCACCTCTAACGAGGTGGCTAGTTTTACCATGTCCTGTCGATCAGTGGCCCCGTTTTCCAGCAGTCGCTGTCGGACATAGTTAGACCGGACCCCAGCCACGTAGGTGTCCCGGATCATCAGTTTCATGTGCTCCTCGGCCTTCACATCCCTGTAGTTGCAGTTGCGGGCGAGTAGAGTCAGGTTCTCTAGATACTCGTCCAGCGATTCCCCGGCACGTTGACGACGGATAGTGAGGAGATGTCGCGTGAACATTTAATTCATGGGCTTCACGAACTGTCTCTTTAGAATTGCGACCGCCGCTTCGTACGTTTCTGTGTCCTCAATCATACCCGAGATTCGTTGGCTCACCCGGGCGTGGAGGAGGCGCAGCGTGAGGGCGTCGGAGGGAGGCGTTGCAGAGGAGTCGAGGTAGGCCTCAAAACAGCGGAGCCAGTGGGAGGAGATTTCCTTAGCTTCTGCTGCTCGTGCGTCGAGTTCCAATTTATCAGGCTTCAGAGCGGCTTCCATAGTGATGTCTTTGTGTAATAAATTGATGTGCCATCAATTCACTACAAGACGATGAGAACGAGTGAACATACGCTTTATTATCCAAGAACCTGCCTGCCTGTGACTGCTGTAACAATGAGCGCTGCCCACAGGCGGCAGGTCTATATACTGCACCGGGGGGGCGGAGTCAGAGGCAGAGCCCACCAGGGTTCCAGTACAATACATAGAAGTAGATCCTATTACCATTCCCTGGCCATAGGCCACAGTATTACACAGACAACTTATATTATGGTGAATACATTCATCACAACCCAATTAATTTTTTTCCAATTAAGGGGCAATTTAGTGTGGCCAATCCATCTAGCCTGCACATCTTTTGGGTTGTGGGGGCGAAACCCACGCAAACACAGGGAGAATGTGCAAACTCCACACGGACAGTGATCCAGAGCAGGGATCGAACCTGGGACCTCGGCACTGTGAGGCCGCATGTGCTAACCCACTGTGCCACCGTGCTGCCCACCATTCATGCTTAACCTATAGCTTTAGGTAATGGCGCAATCTGGTTTATGTTATGGATAGATTAAATTAAATATTTACCATTAATATGAACACAACAACTATTAGAGATAAAACTCAGCATCTCCATCTTCCCTTCACTAAATTTCCACTTCCACCAAAATCCCAACCTTTGCACTTAGCTTACGATGCACTCGGTTTAGAATAACTTTGTGCCCTCTCTGATGCTGCAGCTAAGGTGGAATGTAACTTTAGCTCAATGTCTGAGTGAAAATGAGGTAGTTAAAGGCTTTTGAATAACTACCAACAGCTCCCCCAAAATTCAGTAACAGCCCTGCAGATTTTACCAACTTTTCAAAAGTCTTCCAATAACCCAATACGCCAAAAACTCTGCAAGAACCAGCAGATAATAACAAACAATTAAGCAAAAAGTTTTATATGGCGCTGGAGGAGTGCAGATCCCGCGTGCAGCAGGATGTATGTTCAGATATGTATGTCGAAAAGAGGGCATTAGCGAGAACAGCAAGATCCAAAATGGCATGTTGAGTACCATGTGGTAAACCACGGTATTGCATTGTCTGCCACTGTATTGTCCTGGGCTTGTCCAGGCTGGCTCCACCTGTGGGTCCTCCCCTCGGGCTTATGTATAAAGGTGGCAAGTCTCCGCCTCCGACCCAGTTCGGGTCCAGAGGCAGGAGGCTCGCTGTTTAGTGTATTAAAGCCTCAGTTACGTTCATCACTCGTCGTGTGTTATTGATGGTGTATCAATTTAATACACTTAACTCCTAAAGATGAACTCATCACTCAAGCCCAATCGCTTGGAGCTGGGCCCACAGGTAGCCAACGCCACAGAAACGTTTGAGCACTGGCTAAGCTGCTTCGAAGCGTACCTCACATCCTTCACCGAAGCCTTCACAGTCCTCCAGAAGAAGCAGATCCTCCACGCGTGTGTGAGCCCAAGAGTCTTTCTCCTCATCAGGGACTCCCCCTCGTACGCGGAGGCAATAACGCTGCTAAAAGGACAATACGTGAAATCCGTTAACGAGGTGTGTGCTAGGCACATCTTCGCCACGAGACGGCAACGCCCTGGGGAATCACTCACAGAATTCCTGCATGCCTTGCACATACTCTACCGGAACTGTGACTGCCGGGTGATATCGGCTACCCAGCACATGGAGCTGCTGATCAGGGACGCTTATGTCGCGGGCATGAACTCTAACTATATCCGCCAGCAACTACTAGAAGGGGGGACACTCGGCCTCCCAGAGACAGTACAACTCTCCAACTGGCTGGAGTTGGCCTCCCAGAACATGGGGGCCTACACCTCCGACCGCGTGGCACCCTCGTGGGCCTCGTGGGCGCAACCATGAACCGACCCGGGTGCGACGCAAGCCTGCGCCGCGCCAACGCCGGAGGCTCGAGGTGCTACTTCTGTGGCCAGAGTAATCACCCCAGACAACGCTGCCTGGCATGGAACGCAACTTGTGACGGCGTGGGAAGAAGGGCCACTTTGAAAACGCCTGCCAAGCCCGATCCCCCTCCAAGTCTTCTAGGCCGTGCTGTCTGTCGGGTCCACCCCCAGCTGCTGCGCCACCCGCCATGTGCGACCCGTGGGCACCGGCATCTTCGCTGCCAGCTTCAATTTCGGCCACCACGTGCGACCCCCGGGGGCTGCCACCTTGGACGCCATCGCTGCTGCCACCCGCCATGCGCAACCCACGGGGGGCCGCCACCTTGGACACCATTGCCGATGCCACCCGCGACTCATGTGGGCCGCCACCTTGGGACCACTCCGCAGCCTTCAGGTAGCCCAGCTCGCCCGACCGTACGCTGGTCGCCGCTACCTCCGACCGGCCTACCGTCCGCCTTCCGAAGCTCGCCTCCGTCTCGCTCAGCCAGTCCCGGCCGCATCACCTCGTGAAGTCCACGATGACCATCCAGATCAACGGGCACGAGGCGGCCTGCCTTTTTGACTCCGAGAGCACAGACAGCTCCATACACCCAGATACGGTAAGGCGCTGCTCCCTCCCAATCCTACCCGCGACCCAGAAAATCTCCCTGGCTTCCGAATCCCACGCTGTAGAAATCTGGGGGTACTGTGTCGCGACACTTACTGTACAAGGCGTAGAGTACATTAACTTCAAGCTCTACGTCCTCCCCCATCTCTGCGCTGCCCTATTACTGGGGCTCGACTTCCAGTGCCACCTCCAGAGCCTTACCTTAAAGTTCGGTGGATCCCTGCCCCCCCCCTCACCGTCTGTAGCCTCGCGACCCTAAAGGTCGCCCCACCCTCCCTCTTCGCAAACCTCACCCCGGACTGTAAGCCCATCGCTACCAGAAGCAGACGCTACAGTGCCCGGGACAGGGCCTTTATCAGGTCGGAGGTCCAGCGACTCCTGCGAGAGGGGATCATTGAGGCTAGTAACAGCTCCTGGAGAGTCCAAGTGGTGGTCGTCAATACTGGGGAGAAGCACCGGATGGTCATCGATTACAGCCAGACCATTAAACGGTACACGCAGCTCGATGCGTACCCCCTTCCCCGCATATCTGACATGGTCAATCAGATTGCGCAGTATCGAGTCTTCTCCACAGTCGACTTGAAGTCCAAGTACCACCAGCTCCCTGTCCGTCCTGAGGACCGCCAATACACTGCCTTCGAGGCAGATGGCCGCCTCTACCATTTCCTCAGGGTCCCCTTCGGCGTCGCCAACTGGGTCTCGGTCTTCCAAAGAGAAATGGGCCAAATGGTTGACCAGTACGGGCTGCAGGCCATGTTTCCGTACTTGGACAATTACATCATCTGTGGCCATGACCAGCAGGACCATGACGAGAACCTCCGGCGTTTCCTCCACACCGCTAAATTCCTGAACCTAACCTATAATAGAGAAAAATGAATCTTCCGCACAACCCGCCTAGCCATCCTCGGCTACATTGTGGAACACGGAGTCCTAGGACCCGACCCCGACCGCATGTGCCCCCTCCTGGAACTCCCCCTCCCCCACTGCCCCGAAGAGATGCCTGGGGTTCTTTTCGTACTATGCCCTGTGGGTCCCCAACTATGCGGACAAGGCCAGTCCACTGATCAAATCCACCATTTTTCCCCTGATGGCTGAGGCCCGACTGGCCTTCAACCACATCAAGGCAGATATTGCCGAAGCTGCGATGCCGCTGTGGACGAGTCCATCCCATTCCAAGTGGAGAGCGATGCGTCGGACTTTGCTCTGGCCGCTACACTCAACCAGGCGGGCAGGCATGTGGCTTTCTTCTCCCGTACCCTCCATGCCTCCGAAATTCGACCCTACTCTGTCGAATAGGAAGCCCAAGCCATCGTAGAAGCTGTGAGACATTGGAGGCATTACCTGGCCGGCAGGCGATTCACTCTCCTCACTGACCAACGGTCAGTTGCCTTCATGTTCAATAACACACAGTGGGGCAAGGTTAACAATGACAAGATTCTGAGGTGGAGGATCGAGCTGTCCACCTACAGCTATGATATCTTGTAGCGACCTGGGAAGCTGAACGAGCCCCCAGGTGCCCTCTCCCGCGGTACATGTGCCAGCGCACAGGTAGACCGACTTCGGACCCTCCAAAACGACCTCTGTCACCTGGGGGGTCACCCGTTTTTTTCACTTCCATCAAGGCCCGCAACCTGCCTTACTCCATCAAGGAGGTCAGGTCCATGACCAGGGACCCAGGGATGTCTGTGCGGAGTGCAAACCGCACTTCTATCGGCCAGACAGAGCGCACCTGGTAAAGGTCTCCCGCCCCTTTGAGCGCCTCAGCATCGAATTCAAATGGCCCCTCCTCTCCACTGACCGTAACGTGTACTTACTCAACATCGTTGACGAGTACTCAAGATTCCACTTCGCCATGCCCTGCTCTGACATGACCGCTGCCTCCGTCATCAAGGCCCTGTACAGTCTTTTTACCCTGTTTGGGTTTCCCGCCTACATCCACAGTGATCGGGGCTCCTCCTTTATGAGCGACGAGTTGCGTCAGTTCCTGCTCAGCAAAGGCATCGCCTCCATCAGGACGACCAGCTATAACCCCCGGGGAAACGGACAGGTGGAGAGGGAGAACGCGACGGTCTGGAAGGCCGTCCTTCTGGCCCTACTGTCTAGAAGTCTCCCAGTCTCCCGCAGGCAAGAGGTCCTCTCCGACGCACTCCACTCTATCCAGTCGCTCCTGTGTACAGCCACCAACGAGACTACTCATGAGCGTATGTTTGCCATCCCCAGGAAATCCACCTCCGGGGTCTCGCTTCCATCCTGGCTGGCAGTCCCAGGGACCTCCTTCTCCGGAAGCATGCAAGGAGCCATAAAACCGACCTCCTCGTCGAGAAGGTCCTGCTGCTCCATGCAAATCCACAATATGCCTATGTGGCACATCAGGACGGGCGGCAGAACATGGTCTCCCTTTGGGATTTGGCAGGTTCCCCAGCGACCATCACCACCACCCCCGACCCTACACCATCTTCCCCCACCCCTGTCCACCTCCCACACGAACTAACACCTGCATGCCCACCGGCGACAAGCACCACCACCTCCGCCCATACACCGCCCCCCCCCCCCCTTCGCCGACTCAACATCTGGGTAAAGAAGAAGAAGACAACACGCTCCCGGACGCACAAGGTTTCGACACAGGCGCCCACACCATAGCCGGGACTGAGGCAATCACGGGGGAAGGTCAAGGCCCCCGACAGACTTGACTTTTAAGACCACTTCACCCCCTCCGGACTTTTTGTAAACAGGGGGTGAATGTGGTAATCCACGGTATTGCATTGTATGGCATTGTGTTGTGTTGTACATGCCTGGGCTTGTCCAGGCTGGCTCCGCCTTTGGCTCCTCCCCTCGGGCTTATGTATAAAGGTGGCAAGTCTCCGCCTCTGACCCAGTTTGAGTCCAGAGGCAGTAGGCTTGCTGTTTAGTGTATTAAAGACTCAGTTACGTTCATCACTCGTCGTGTGTTATTGATGGTGTATCACACCATATCAGCTTTAGCCACTGACTGATGTTAGGTTCTGTTTATCCTGCATACACTTCTAATGTGTACGGTATTACCCTCAAAAACATGGCGATTGCCATGAGATGCACCGAAAGTCAAAGGGAGCGACTATCCACGAATCACTTTATACTTCAACCACCTTCCATCATGTGAAACTTAATGGCACCAGGGAGCCACCTTTTTGCAGCCTTGGTATTAATTTCCAGAAGTTATTTTAATAGTTCATAATAATACTTTCTCAAGGGCTAAAATGACCATGTAGGTTATTGGTAATCATCTCTTCTAGCAATATGCCTATAATCAAAGTAAAACTATTTAATTGAAAATTTACCAGTTCTAACTTTTCACCCTTTATGAATATTGGTACATTAGCCTCCCTGGAGTCGAAACCCTGATTCCAGTAAATTGCTAAGGGGCTCATTTGGCGCAGCTCCCATCTTTTTGAGCAATCTCGGTTGAACGTTGACAAGACAAATAACCTTATCTCATTTGAAAGCCCTTATTCTTTTTGAGATTGTATTTAGTGCTAGTGTTGACCATATGCTGCAGTAATGACAGCTGAACATATTGGAGAGAAGATTGATGCAATTAAGTAGCTATTCCCTGGAACTTTGTATCAACCTCCTTCATGGATCCATTAACAATCCAATGGAGTGCTTAATTGTCCTTTAATTTTTAATCATAGTTTAAAAAGAGTTTAGGATTATTATTGCCATCTTCTCTGTGATTTTCCAGCCACTTTGATAGCAACGTTTGTTACCTTCAGCTGAGTTCAACACATATCACTGTTCTTTCGAAAGCTATTGGGTGGATAATCCGTTTAAGCGGCTGAGTGCCGGCTTGAACAGGGAATCAGCGGGAGGTCTACGATGGAAGAATCGGCGCTGACCCCTCACGGATTCCGGGTCTGGTGAGGGACTAGCAGCGGCGCTGGGCGAAACTCCCAGCTCTCATGCCAAAAACAGCCGGGGAATGGCTAGGTCCCTGGCCACTCATGCACACGGCTGGGGCCTGTAGCGGTCGCGCCGTACAACACGGTGCTGGCCGTGCGCGGAGCCGACCCGCCATCCGCGACAACACAGATCACCCCCTGGCCACCCCCCACCAGTCCCCCTCACCCCCCCCCCCCCCACCCCCTCCAGGCCAGCGGCACAGATCCCGGCTGAGTGTGGCGGCGCTGGACACAGTCCGCAGCCTCCACACCGGGTTCCCGACTGCTGAGACCACAGTGTCCCGCACTGTCGGGAACTCGGCCCATTGGGGGCGGAGCATCGTGGGAGGGCCGGCCGATGACGTACCAACGCTGTTGCAACGGTGCGCAACACAATGATGCCATTTCCGAGGAGTGGAGCATGGCTAACCGCCATCAAACTAGTGGCGGCCCCGATTTGGACGTCGGAGTCGATGTTCCGCACGATCGTCGATTGCGATATCGGCGTTGGGCAACGGAGAATCTCACCCATTTTCTTTTAGACTGCAAACATATTGGGCTGGATTCTGCACCGCGCCACATTTCTGCCCCAACCTGCCGGCGGGATTCTCCCTACGCCGGCCGGTCAATGGGGTTTCCCATTGCGGGGCAGCCCCACGCCGTCGGGAAACCCCTGGGCGCCGACAAAATGGAGAATTACGCCGGCGGAGAATCACGGCCATTGCTGCTCAAGTCTGATTTGTCCTTGCACATGAATAGTGAACCACCTTCTTTTGTCTCTTGGGACATGCGTGGCTAAGGCCCCAGTAACCAAGACAGATTCAGCACATCATACCGTGTGCTCAGAAAGACCTCTAACTCAATCAGTAACACTAAACGGAATGTCGAGGGTATCATGCTCTTGATTTGGAAACATCCACCTCCCTGTAACACTTCAGGCTCTCATGGTGTCTGCCAATCCAGTTTGTGGGGACAAAATAGTGAATTCTGCAAAGTGATACTGTGAAGGCAAGAACTGTGATGAAGCTATTTTATTTGCATGAGTGAGTCAGGGATGGTATTTCAGGTGAGTTCAACATAAACTGAGAGCCGCTCCCAAATTGTCTGAAGTGTCTTTACCTCAGAGAGCCTGTAAATTGGTTCCAGATGTTTTTATCTTCACTTCTACTAAACGTATCGCTCGTTATCACTTCAGTAGGTCTTCTCCGCTCCATCCTGTTTGACAAATCAAGATGGGGGCTCTGTGATTTTCTTAATATTACTGCATATTGCACATCATCAAAACAATATATCCTCCAAATTATGGATATAAATGCTCGTTTGCTGAAAATCAGACCAACTCTTAGCTCCAATTTTGATGATAAATTAGATTTTATTTTTTTCATAGTTATTTCTTTTTCATGAACAGCACGTTTTCAATTAACTTGAGACAACTTGCCATCTGCTTCAATAAATAGAGTGTCTGATTGAAGGACACGATGATGGAAGGCTGTGCAATGCACCAATGGTAACCCAATAATAGAGGGCAGTCTTCTGTGGAAAGAAGTGTGACATTCCTTTTGCAACTTCATATTAATGATTCACTTTGCTGCACAAATATTTATTTGGCTCAGATTCCTCATTGTCTCATAAAATAGGCTGCTTTGCTCCGAAAATATCTCCGAATGTAGATAAAAGAATTGAATTTAAAAAGGCAATATCAGAACGGTGAGGGATTTGAAATAATTCTTTGACATGCTGCGTGAGACGCTATCGGATTTGCCGGTGAGCCTCACAGTAATGTGCTTCGCATTTGCAACAGGCTGCAATGGTTCGTCAACAAATAACTTACACGCACTTGTAACAACAATTCAAAAAATGTAGACTTTGCTTCTCTATGAGAGCCTGGAAATGGATAATAAAAATCCAAAGAGGTTGAACTGCAACCTTATTTGCACTCCCTTATTTGCACTCCATCAGTAAGCAAGGTACAGTTTCCACATCAATCTTCACCCCTCTGTCCCCCACACTTTATCCCAAGTTAGCTACTGTATTGTACAAGCAAGTGCCTGTCTGACATGAAGTTGTGGATGAACTGGGATGATCTTCAACTTCCGTATCGGCAAAAAGCAAGTCATTGTCTTCTCAACTCAAAAGCTCTGCTCTCTGTTCCTTTTCTGCCTGTCCATTGAAATTGAAGTCAACTGCACATAACCTCATTTAATTCACCACGATGATTATCTATTTGCATCTCTGAAACACAGCCCACTTGCACCTTCAAGTCACCTTAATAGGAGTCAAATATTCGTCCAGGTTTCTGTGGTGGCGACCATGCTCTGTGAAGGTTTTCGGTTTTGTCCCTTTCTGCCCGATTAATGAGCTCGTCGGTCAGAACGTTTGCGGAATAAGTGGTGGAGAGAGAATTCTCCTCCGAGGTGGAATGTTGGTGGGTTGTTGCACCTGACAGAAGTCGAATAAGACGACGGTGTTAGAGGAGGAGGGTCTGCATGGCATAGTTGCACAAGGCATGGCGGAGGCGGGGCCAGCATCGCGTCCATTCCATTGCCAGTGGGACAATTGGTGGTTGATTAAAGGAGAACTTTGACAATATCGGCTAGAGATGCAGGAGGACTGGTTGAACGTGATTGAGGGAGCAGTTGCCTCTCTTCATGGTGCCATAGTGCAGGTGGAGAAGTGCCTGGGGTCACAAGATGCGATGGTCCAAGAGGTGGAGAGGGTGGTTATGGACCACAGTGATCGAACTGTGGAGTTGGAGGCAGCGGTGGCGATGTGGGGTGCGGTCTGTGAAAGCGGTCAGAGAGCTGAAAATAACGATGGACAACCGGGAGAGTTGGTCCAGGTGACAGAACCTATGCATTGCAGGCCTGCTGGAGGGAGTGGAGGGAACGAGTGCCACGACTTACATCTAGAAGATGTTGGTGAAGCTGGTGGATCAGGCAGCCTGTGAGAAAGCCCCAGAGGTGGATTGGCCACATTGATTGCTAAGGTAGAGGCCGAGAACAGGGCAGCCACTGAGGGCAGTGATACTGAGGATGCACCAATTCCAGGTGAAGGAGCAGATCTTGAACTGGGCAAAGACGATGAGAGACTGTACTTGAGAGGGCCAGCGGATCTGAATATACCAGGACATTGGTGCTGACCTGGCCAAGCAACGGGCTCGCTTTAATCGGACCAAGGCGCTACTCTTCCAAAATGAGGTTCGGTTTGGCGTACTATATTCAGCCAGATCTTGGGTGACTTTTAAGGGGAAGGAGCATTATTTTACATTGCCCGGAGAGGCTCACTGCTTTATTAAAGAGCATGGTTTGGAGAAGGGTTGATTGGGGGAATTTTTTCTGGTGCTTTGGGTTTTTTGAAATGTGTGCATCATGTTTACCAATGTTCTGTTTTATTTTCACCTGTTGGCCGAGTTGGTATTTTACACTGATTGAGGGGGCGATGGGTTAGGATCCTGGACGTTTCTCTCCTGTTTTGGGGGAGGGGGAGGGTCTAGTTGGGGGAGTGGGTCGGGGCCAGCACCCCTCCAAATGTTGGAGGCGGGTAGGCATTCTGGGAGCAGGGAGCAATTTGGGTGATATGGGCGGGGCCTTTGCTTCAGTCTTCAGGTGGGAGTTGCCACACTAGCAAACCTACTGGCGAATGGAAGCAATATGGGGTGGCGGCTGCAGCAGGTAGTCGAGCGGGGGTGCGATGGGATTGGTCGAGGGGGAGAGGGGAGTTGGGGGAGGGTGCTGGTGATGCAGGTGGGGCAGATAGTTTATTGGGTGAAGACAGTTCACAGGGGAGTGAGCGGACATTTTGGGTGAACTCAGACAAGAAAGGAAAATAGGGCCAGAGATGGTTTTGTGATGGATTGGGATGGTGGGTACAAATGTGGGGGGGCATAAACCTCTGGCGAGTATAGTGACTTGGAATGTTCTCGGGGTGAATTAGCCAGTGAAGCATTCTAGGGTATTTGCGCATTTGAAAAGTTTGAAGGTGGAGGTGATCAACACACTTGGAGATTAAGGAACAGATGAAGTTGCGAAAGGGGTGGGTGGGTCAGACATTCCATTTAGGATTTGACTCCAAGTTGAGAGGGGTTACTATTCTATTCAGTAAGAGGGTGACAGTTGTGATCGCTAGGGAGGTGCAATACCCGTGGGCCTGTTTGTAAAGGTCAATGGGGTTTTGGCGAGGTTCCCGATAGTGCTAGCAAATGTTTGTGTACCTAATCGGGACAAGAGTGATATCCCAGATCTAGACCCGCATAGAGTAATCATGGGAGGTGAGTTTAACTGTGTGATGGAGCCTCGGTTGGACCGATCAAGCCCAAGGACACTGGTTAGGTCAGGAATGGCGACGGAAATAGGAGTGTTTATGGATCAGATAGGGATCCTTAGACGTTTCAACATCCAGGAGGCTGGAAGTTTTCATACTTCTCCCATGTGCATCGTGTGTACTGCCTTATAGATTTTTTTCGTGGTGGACAACTCGATTGTCCCGGGGAAAATGGGGGTTGGATATGGGGTGATTGTGGTTCCAGACCACGCACCGCATTTTATATGTGAGGTTGGGTGTGGGCCAGTTACAGGGAGCCTTGTGGAGGATGGACTCAGTGTTGCTGGCGGACGAAAAGTTTTGCGGGAAGGTGGCTTCGGTAATTAAGGAGTACATAGACTTTACGTTTTGGGAGCCGTTGGAGGCGGTGGGACATGGGGAGGTGATTTTTGTACAAGGTACAAAAGGATAAGGTGGAGAGGGAATAGTGGCAGTGATCAGTGGGAGTAATTTTGGAGGTGGATCAGCGATACTCTATGGTCCTGACCAGGGAACTCTTGACGGAGCGGAAGAAGCTGCAAGGGGAATTTGATTTTTGATGACAGGGAAGGTGGTGGGCCAGCTTCGGAGAGTGAGGGGGGGGTCCTGTCTGAGTAAAGGGAGAAAGCCACCCGCCTGCTAGTGCA
The DNA here is from genome assembly GCF_047496885.1 of Scyliorhinus torazame. Taxonomy (NCBI): domain Eukaryota; kingdom Metazoa; phylum Chordata; class Chondrichthyes; order Carcharhiniformes; family Scyliorhinidae; genus Scyliorhinus; species Scyliorhinus torazame. The sequence goes on along the minus strand of NC_092716.1, from coordinate 30,633,149 downwards.
TCACCTCAGGCGACAAGCTGCCCCACGGGAGATAGTACAAGTGAGAGAGGACGGGGGTGAGTCCGTGACAATGCGGGAACATATGAAAAAGCATTTGAGTCCTTCTCAAATGTGGGCCGTATAAGCCTGAACCTCAGGGTGAGGGTGCTGAGATGGGGCCGGATTCTTGATGGGTTGGTGTTCCTGGAGGTTGAGCGGGAGAAGGGACAGGGATTGGAGGCTCCGCTGGGACTACAAGGGGGGATAGAGGCAATTGGGCCGATGCAGTCAGGAAAGACCCAGAGACCTGATCGAGTTTTATAAACGGTTTGCGGTGAAATTGGCCCCACATCTCCTGGAGATGTTTTCTGATTCTTTGGTGCAGGGGGAGCTGCTGGCCATGCTGGCTGAGGTGTCAGTTGCGTTAAACACCAAGAAGGATAAGGACCCAGTGGAGTACGGAACGTATAGACCCATCTCCCTATTAAACACAGATGTGAAGGTGCTGGCTAAGGTAGTGGCAGGACGGCTCAAGAGGCATGTGCTGGAGCTGGTGTTGGAGGATCAGGCGGGCTTTGTGAAGGGGAGGCAGCTGTTGAATAATATTAGACATTTATTTAATGTGATTATGATGCCATCTAAAGGCAGGGTGCCAGAGTTGATTGTCGCTATGGATGCGGAGAAGGCATTCGATTGGGTAGAGTGGAGATATTTGTTCGAGGTTTTGTGGATGTTTACCTCATGGGTGAGGTTGTTATATGTGACCCCCCCCCCCCTCCCCCCACCCCCCATGGTGAGTGTTAGGATAAAATTTATTAGCTCGGGAGATTTCTGGTTACACAAGGGTATGAGGCAGAGGTTCCTGTTATCCCCACTTCTGTTTGTGTTGGCTATTGAGCTCTTGGCTATTGCGCTCTGGGCATCAGGGGCGTGATCGGGTATTGTACGGGGAGGCAGGAAGCATAGCGTCTCATTGTATGCAGATTAGCTGTTGCTGTATATTCCCAATCCATTGGAATGTATGGATAGGATTATGGGTATATTGGAGACGTTTGGCACTTTTCCGGGCTAAATATTAAATATGACCAAAAGTGAAGTTTTTCCGGTGAATGCTTTGGAGAGAGGGGCAGATTTGAGTGCCCTACCGTTTAAGCTGGCTAGGAGTAGGTTCAGGTATTTGGGTGTTCAGGTGGCTCATGATTGGACCATGATGTGTAAATGGAATCTGGCTGGCTTGGTGGAGATTGAGGATAAATGTGAGAGATGTGGAGGAGGGCCAGTCATGACCACATGTTTTGGTCATGTCCGTGATTGGTGGGGCTCTAGGGATCGATATTAAAAAAATTATCAAAAATTATGGGTGTGGAGATGTCGCCAGTCCCTCTGGTGGCCATCTTTGGGGGTATCGGAACTACTGGAGCTTTTGTAGGGGAGGGGGGCTGATGTTGTTGTTTTTGCTTCGTTGATCGTCTGTTGCCGAATTCTACTGGAGTGGAGGTTAGTGGAGACGCCAAAGGTGTCGGCCTGGCTGGGGGGGGGGGGGGGGGGGGGGGGGGGGTGTATTTTTAGTCAGTAGTTGCATCACTTTTAAAGGTACAGTATAAATATCTAAAGAGTTTTAAGCTAATGCAGCAACTTGGCTGTAAAACTTTTGAAACCCCCTTTTTCTAGCTTTATTTTATGATGGTGAAGATTTTAATCGAATGTTCTTAGTTTGTGCATTTATAGTTTGCACTGTTTGTAAAAGCTGGCTAATTTTATATTCAGACGCCATTGCATTTTTTATGTGAAATGTTTTGTTCATAAAATGTGCAAGGACTAATTATACAGCATGTGAGAATGTCTATGAGTTAGGTAAAAATTACCTCAAATAAAAAGAATGCAATAACAAATTTTTGTGAGGGCCACGAAGAATCCAGCACGAGTTGAAAGATAGAAAGAAATAACATTTATTTACAATAACATATATATACAAGAGCAGCAGCAACTTCCTTGCTGCTCACTCTCCTCTAGCCGGTTCCAAACTGGCCAGCTTTATTTATGCAAGGAATCTGCTAATGATTTCTCCGCCCCCCTCATTGGGGAAGCTCATACTCCCAAAGGATTGTGGGATTGCCATTAGTCCCCAGCCAGTGGTAAGCAGGCAGGTTATAACACAAATGTAGTGAGTTATGAAATAAAATGCCACATCATTGTCATTATCTGAAAAGTGAAAAGACACATTAATGCGTCGGATGCAGAACTGAAGTCCGTTAATCAAGTAAAATAACAGAGGGGAAAAGAGCACAAGGTCAGATTCTCGAGTCAGGAGGGCTAATTTGTGGTATACAGCAGTTACTTGTTTATTGGATTTTAAAAAAAATCTCTGCTGGTGACATTCTCCTCTTTTAATCATAAGTTTTGCAGGCTCAAGGACCATTAAGCTTTTAAGCGCACAATCTAAATAGATTCTTAAATGCAGTAGCTGTATTAAGTGATTACTTCATTGTTTTAGAGGAGGTCTTATGAATGAGATTTAAAACTAATGCCCTGTTTATCAATTCATGTTGACACAAAATATGACACCACTTTAAGTAAGGGAAGGGGATTCTCCTGCTGAACTAGCTAACGTTCTTCCTCCAGCCATCACCACCAAAAACAGATTCAATTGTTATTCATTTGTTTGTGCATTTTGTTCGAAACTGCTATGTACAATCTGGCTGGTGTGTTTGTCTATATATCTATTGATGATGAAACACATTGAAACATCCTGAAGACATAACAACCGAGGGACCAAGAGTAGAGGATTTAGCCCCATCCTGCCAATCAATCAAATCATGGCTGATCTGTACCCTAACTCTGCTGACTTTACCATAGCATCCTTATCTAAGAAAAGTCTAGCAACTTTAGTCTTGAAAGTTTCCATTCATCCAGCCTTTTGGGGGAAACAAGTTTCAGATTTCCACTACAATTTATATGAAAAATATATAATGAGTTTCTGATGCAATTTTTCGTAAGTAACCAGCAAACAAGTGAAAGAGGTGAAAAAAGTTGGGTGATGTTTGTTCTGTGGTCCCACTGTTGGCAATGATGCACACAAAACAAATAGGTGTTTCATTGGAATGGTGATTTATTGGCAAACACGTGGAAAGATACCGACAGATTGCAGTACAAAGTTACTCGAATTCCTCGGGAGCTACTCTAAGTGCGACTATCATGTTGTACGTCCTACTACCAACTGGTGAGTCACTCCAGTCACCTGATGGATGTCTGGTGCCACCCACTGGCCGGAGGTCATACTAACAGTTAGATGCACAGCTATTCAACTATATACATTTGTACAACTATATCCATTTATGTGTGCATGCATATCACCACAGGTGACATACAGAATTGTTCATTATCTCGTCAGATGAAGGGATGTGACCAAAACATTAATATGCCTATCCTCTTCAAGTATTAATGAAGCATTCATTTAAATGACAGATTCCATGGAGTACCAAAAAAAATGCTGAGACATACAGTATAAGGGTGTTTGGCAGAGCAAAGGTGAATGCTGGGCTGGAGAACAGGATCGCCCACGGTTATGGTGTATAGAATCAGATGATAGCACACACGATAGAGTGCACATAGAGTCTGAGAGAAACCAGCATGAGGACAAAACCTAGATAGGGCTGCACCTTGCGTATGTATATAGTTGTGAGTTGTTACTAAACAGTTTATCTGAAACACACAAACCTGCCGATCTCTCAGCGAGACATCAAACAACCTTTCAACATGGTGGCTGCAATGCACCAGACCCAGAACTTTAAAGGAGCGGGAGAAGAACGACAGAATGTTAAAGCACGAAATAAAAAGAAACCACTGTCTGAACTGTGAGAATTGCACCTAAATTGATGACGCAGTTGGAGAGCACCTAAAAAGCTCTATTGCAGGTGTGCAAGTTCTTTGTTAGACCTAATCAAATGCAAAGGCAGCGTCAATGGATCAAACCAGATCCCCAAAAGACTGAGCATAAAACAACTAAAAGGCAAAATTACCTTTGAAATCAGCAGGTATCAGTCTCCGCACTAGCATACCAGAGTGCAGTTATAAGAAACCTGCAGCATGGGCCCACAGCGGGTGCTATAACACCTGGCAGCCACACTCAACTCCATAAAAATATAATGTTTTAAAACAGAAGACAGCGCTGACAAATTACCTTTCAGTGCACTACTCTGACTTAAAAATCCACTATTTGAGCTGATAAGTTAAAATAAAGCTCCACAGGCAGCATGGTGGCGCAGTGGTTAGCATTGCTGCCTCATGGCGCCGAGGTCCCAGGTTTGATCCCGGCTCTGGGTCACTGTCCGTTTGCACATTCTCCCCGTGTTTGCGTGGGTTTCGCCCAAACAACCCAAAGATGTGCAGGGTAAGTGGATTGGCATTATAAATGACCCCTTAATTGGAAAAAATGAATTGGGTACTCTAAATTTATATTAAAAAATAAAGCCCCACAGCGCAATGGCCGACTGCCAAAACTGCATGAGAAGGACAAAGAGGAAGGAAAAAAATTGTTACCGCAAACCATCTTGAAAATATAATAATTGAACCAATCCAGCCTGTGTAGAAAAACGACTGGGTATAGTAAAGTAACATTACCAGACCAATGTCGCCTTAGGCAAGGCGCAAACTAGACCCAAAATTGGGCACAATGGAGAAGAAACATTTATGTAACAGGAGTTCATCAGCATTGGTAAGAAATAAGAAGTACAAGTTAATGCATTTTTTATGCTTGTTTGGTGTATTTGCGGCTGAAATAATCCTAATGCAAGGTAGAGGTGAGTCCTCAACCACATTTGATGAGGTATTAAAACCCTTTGTCAAATATTTCAACCTGAAAATTGGGGAGAGTGCAAACCTTTAAAAAATGTATAGAACACCAATAAAACACTGAAAGAACAAAGAGACCCGAAGGAGAAGGAGCCATAACTCAAGCAAACCACAAGATGGTGTTAGACTATGTCAACGGAACAAAGTGCACGATCTGAAGCATTTAGTGCAGAGGAAAGAAGAGGCAGCTGGAAGGCTTAAAAATAGAGTTTTTAAAAATGCTGATACAAATCCCAAGCTGCAACAGCAGGTGGCAGTGCAAAGTGAGCAGATGATTATGAATGAAGGAAAGCTATCTGCTGTAACTCAAAAGAAATAAAACCTGAAAAAAGAAAAATGAAGCTGTTCTACGGGAAAAGTTTTGTATCAATGCTGAGTTGGGAGAATTCAACCAGAAGTACAGCCACGCATGATGACGACAAAGATGTCACTGCCCTGAAAGACTCTTTGAAGAACCAATAATTGGTCCAAAAAGGCATGAGGAACGAAAAAAGATGTCTCATTGTTTTTCAGAAAAAGTTACATTTGAACAATCAGTAATGACAAAGTACTGTACTGAAGTGCAATTCGTTGGCAGGAGACCAACAAAAAAATGAACAGTTGAAAAAACTGTGAATTGACTTCAAGAGCAAATAACTCGTCAGCAACATAGAAACTAGAAGTAGTAGTGGGCCATTCAGCCCTTCAAATCTGCTCTGCCATTCAATATGATTATGGCTGATAATCTATCTTGATGCCATTTTTCCACTTTCTCTCTATACCCCTTGTTGCCATTAAAATCTAGAAAGTATCTATCTCTTTCTTGAATTTATGAAGAGATGAAGACTGCCTACATCAGAACGAAGTCAAGGAGACTTGCATTACAAGAAAACTCAAGAGAAAGCAATTCAGCTTTGCAGCAAAAAGGAAAACCTGTTGAAGGACCATCACATGCGCCAAGGATCCTTCAGTTCAAAGTCTGTTCCTCTGCAAAATTATGAAGAGTAGCACGCTTAATTTAATTTCACCTTGAACGAACTAAATGACTAGTTGGCAGAGAAGATTTGGCAATGTTCACTATTCTAAGAGGGAAAGAAGAGGTACAACAAAGAGACCAAAGAGCTGAAGAACCAGCTGAATGGAAAAGGAGAGCCACAGAAAGGAAAACTGTACAGTGCAAGCTGCGTGTGAGTAATGAGGCCGTAGAAATACGATGAAGGAACTGAAACAAGTTAAGACGTTTCCAGAGACAGACCATGCCAACAAAGAAACCAAAGTGAAGAACAAGAGCTAAGTTCTGTTGCCGACAGTGGAATAAAAAAATGGAATAAGATTGGAAAATGTAAACCCTACGCTAACAATTAAGCTCCTAAAATGTCAAGAAAGGGTTGAACAGTTGCAAAAGAAAAAAAAAAGTTTTCACAAAGCAGTGAGAAGATCTGCAAAACAATGAGCAGAAGTGAAATGAAAGAGCACGAGCTTGAAGGATAGCACACATGAATTAGACTCTGCTGAGGAAAAACTGTTCAGTGTAGAAAATCATCTTTCACTTATGAAGATGAGTTTTCTTCTGAAATATTGGAACTTGATGAATTTCAAGTCTCAGAAGTATCTATTAAGGATTGTGAAAAATGACTGGAACAGGAAAGGGAATTGCTAATGAATTGGAACAGTTGGTTGGATGCAGTATTTTAGCAGGGCATAGAATAATACTTGTGGTACAGGACTGATTTTAACTTTGACTGACATCTTCAGCGGGATTCTCCGACCCCCCCTGCCGGGTCGGAGAATCCCCGGGGGGGGGCGGCGCGAATCCCGCCCCGCCGCCCCGACACTGGCTGCCGTAATCTATGGCGCCGGTTTTCGGGCGGGGTTCACGCCACGCCAATGGGACGAGCGGCCATCCGTTTCTGGACAGTCCCACCGGGGTGGATTAGACATGGTCACACACAGCGGGAACTGGCAGGTAAGATGGCTGGGGCGGTCCTCGGGCGGGCGCGGGGGGATCCAACCCGGGGGGGGGGGGGGGGGCACGGTGGCCTGGCCTGCGATCTGCGGACGGGCCTGTGCCGTGGGGGCACTCCTTCCTTCAGCGCCGGCCCCTGTAGGGCTCCGCCATAGCTGGCACGGAGAAGACAACCCCCTGCACATGCCGCAGAATATGCCGGCCAGTCTGCGCATGCGCGGAACTCGCGCAGTCCCTTCGGCGCCATCTGGCATGGCGCCAACTCCTCCGATGTTCATCTAGTTCCCAGAAGTGCGGAGAATTCTGCACTTTTTGGGGCTGTTGACGCTGCAGTGGTTCACGCCAGTTTTCCCGCCCCATAAATCTGTTTTGTTACAAGTTTAAAGAGCAGGGAATTAAAACAAAAATTTCACGTGATGACACTTAAATATATCTGCCCTCACCGGCCTTTATTTGTACTCCATCAGCACATGACTCCCGCACAGCAAGTTAAAACCCTTGGAACATTCAAAATAAGGGTTGTTTGAACTCAGTACTAAGTTCAAATGAGCCTGCTAAGTTTGGCTGTCCTGCCTGTGTGAAAGACACCCTGTTCCCTTCCCTCAGCTGGCAAAAACTGGATCTGTGTGAAATGAGGGTGTGACTTCCACATTCAGGTCGCGGCTGCCATTTTAAAAGGCTGTGGAATCTCCCCAAATCTGGCCCTGTGTTTTTGATTCAGTAAAATAACTGAAACCTTCCTCCACAGGCCCTCTTCCACATAATTATCAAGAAAGTGACACTTTTTTTGTGTGTGATTTCTTGAATCGTAATGCCACCATCTTGTTAGTTTTCAACCTAGATTCTTGGATGCATTCTGCCATATGGAGTCAGAACATAGGTAGCTCAGATTTATTTGGAATGTTTTATAAATATTATCGTTCAATCCTCTGTCAATCACAGGGTTGTTTCTTACATGTTGATCTGCAAAATACCTCACTTTGTTGACATATATTGTTTAATATTTGACCTTGGGTCATTTTAATTGCAATACGGTAGCTAATTATCAAAAATTTCTCTTTCCGTAGCTAACATAGTTTCTGGATGATAATTCACATCGAGTTCTATATTGAATGGAATTTAGGGTTAATTGAACCAAAAAGAGATAGGCTTGGAAACTATTTCATGTTTTTCGTTACTGAGTGGTGTGTTGATGATCCCTTTGCATTTCGAAGTAAGTAACCACAGTACATGTGAGAGGGCACAGGAGAACATGTTCCTTTATGTTAGTTAATCAGTTGACATGAATAAGAAGGACATTTTATGGATGATTACTCATCATTACCCACTTACCACCCATCAGGAAAAACAACTTTGGGTGCAAATGTCTTTTTTTACTAATATTAGTGCTAGTCCTCAGTTTCCGATGAAACTAAGCCACTGCAGCGATGGATCACTACCCCGTGAATTATTTAAACCAATTATTAGGGGTGAATTCAATCAGTGCTGGATAGTCTGCCATTTCCTGACATTTGAAATGTTTTACTTCACCAGTTTCCATTCAGATCCAATTCCAGTCACATTTTATTACTGCTTTTTAAAAAAAAAGCAAGTGAGCCGACTTTTTCAGGAGCTCCGCAAAGGTAAAGACAGAGGAGTTTTGATACCTTTTCCTCTGTAGTTGTTTTTGCCTTGAGGTCCCCTCCTTCAAACAGATGGATGATACCTTCTCATCTTGTCTTTTCCGTTTGGAGTATTTTATACCAGGTACGCTTCTTCTGATTTTAGAAATTGCCTTGTCAGGACAACTTTGCATGAACTGTATGGGAACAGTTGATTTTTTCCCAAAATTAGAAGCTGTGACGATCATTACCTTCTCAACCAGAAAGTTCACCCATGTCTCTGCAAGGCTGAGGTTCCTGGTAAATAAGCAATCTTCCTAGTTTAGTAAAGTTGCCATTTTCCGATACAACTGTTGATCGATGTGGACGATGCTGAATGTTTGTCTTGGGCCAGTGGGAACACTCACATCTCAGAACGTTCTGGGTTTAAGCCCCAGTGCAGAGACCTGTGCAATAATTGAGGCTGAAGCTTCTATACAATGCTGAGGGATTCCGGCACTATTGGAACGGCTGTCTTTCACAAGATGTTTCCAAACAAGACCCCATTATTCCTCTTAGGTGAATGTAAAAGTGCTGTTCAGTGCTGGTCTCCACAAACAAGGACCAGATGGAACGGCACTCGTGGATGTCTACCAGGGGATCGGAGGCCCCCAGGTGCTTGCCCTCTGGGCAGAGTGATACTCTGGCACTGCTGGTGCCATTTAGCACCCTGGCACTGCCAGTCTCGCACCCTGGTAGTGCCACCTGAGTGCCAGCCTGGTATTGCCAAGGTGCCCAGGTGGCACTGGCAAGGGCACTGACAAGGGCACTGCCAGTATGTCAGGCTGGAAGTGCCAAGGTGCCAAGCTGGCATTTTCCACGTGGCGGTGATTGGGCCGGGGGGTGCACTGTGTGGGTGTGGGAGGTGCGGGCGGGACAAGGGTCCCACTTATAGTGAGTAGGGGCTTGGGGGGGACGGGGTTCGGGAGTCGAGAGATCGGGATGAGATTTAAAAATGGCGTCCCGATCTCTTGCTGCACTGAAGAGTTCCAGCGAGCGGAAGTCCTCAGTGCAGAAAACGGGGCTGAGTGTGGCCTCGGGCGCGCGTTCCCCGCTGAGGCCCCGTATCTAACCGGATGGGCGTTAGATAGCCGAGTGTTAAGCACAAGTCCCTGGACTGGGGCTTAAACCCAGAACCTTCTGGCACCCGGCCACTACCTCGGTGCCCATGCACTGCCAGGGCACCAGGTTTGCACTGCCCTGTCCTGTCCCTGACCACCTGGGGGCTCCAATGGCTTCCAAGTCGGCTGGCATGGCCATCACATCTGGTTTCAGTCTTCGGAAACCAATACGGATTGGTGCTGGCATCACGCTGTGCGGTTGAATCCCGGGAGCCAGGAGACTCCGGCATTGAACTGGCTGCTCATATTTAAATGAGTTTTATGACCTATTTAAATATGCTAATCTGGATCATGCCCAGCAAGGGTGTGATCCAAATTGCATTGGGCGATGCGGGTTGGTACCATCGCAATTGGTTTGGTGCCCAGCGCGAATCCATTTTTGAGCTCTCCCGATATTCACTAGGAATAGCGGGTCGATGCCGTTGCAACAGGGCTGGGAAATCGGGCCCTTGGCTTCAATTTAGGCTACTGATAATCTCCAGCTCAAAAGCCCCATTAATGAAATGTTACACAGGTGATAGAGGATCACTGGAGTTGGTTTTGAGCATGATGGCACAAGCAGAAAAGAAATGATAGTGAATTCGAATCACAGTCTCATTAAAATCAGGCCATATTCTGGTCTGTGCTGACCAGCAAAAAAGCTATGTTTCGGCGTCACCATAGCGGAGGAAAGGGGAGGTTCTTGAGATGGACGTAGTCCAAATTATTTTGTCCGTCCTAGAGAAGCTGTCCACATAAATAATGTCAGTTTAACCTTGGCTGGCCCTCCTCTTCTCAACTGTCTGCATGGTGCTTGCTATGGAGGGAGTGCACAAATGTTTACCTGGCTGATTCCGGGGATGGCGGGACTGTCATATGAGGAGACACTAAGTCAGTTAGGATTATATTCATTGGAGTTTAGAAGAGTGAGAGGTGATCTCATAGAAACGTACAAAATTCTAACAGGATTAGACAGGGTAGATTCAGAAAGAATGTTCACAATGGTAGGGATGTCGAGAATTAGGGGGTCATAGTTTGAGGATAAGGGGTAAAATGTTTAGGACTGAGGTGAGGAGATGTTTATTCACTCAGTCATAAATATATGGAATTAAATATAGCTCTTGGGGGAAAAGGCATCAAGAGATATGGGGGAAGGCGGGAATCAGGGTCCTGAACTTGACGAATGGCCTCCTCCTGCTTATATTTTCTATGATGTGGAGATGTCAGCGTTGGACTGGAGTCGGCACTGTTAGAAGTCTTACAACACCAGGTTAACGTCCAACAGGTTTGTTTGGAGTCACTAGCTTTCGGAGCGCAGCTCCTTCATCTCACCTGTCTCGAGTGACTCCAAACAACCCTGTTGGACTTTAACCTGGTGTTGTAAGACTTCTTACTGTTCTACTTTCCATGTTTCCATGTTTCCATGTTTCTATGATTCTATGCTCTGGCCAATTCCAACCTAAAACATCACAGTCGAAAACAAGTTTCCTTGGGATTTGAATAGATATATTTGATGGTGGGTGCAGACACAATGGACTGAAGGGACTAGTTTTGTTCTGTGAACCTCTATGACTTTAACTTGATTAGTGTCTGAAACAGATGAGTTGTTCAGACAATTAATGGTGTACACATTTCAAATTGGCGACAGTTGGATCATCAAAGTTAATAGGGTGGGAAGACCAACCACCTCCTTTCGAAACAAATACCATTTCATTTGTTTCAGCCAATACAAACTGAAATTGGCTGGACAAAATATAGAATCCCTACAGTGCAGAGGGAGACCAGATCTGTGGGAGGAAACTGGAGCACCCACAGGAAACCCACGCAGGCATGGGGAGAATGTGCAAACTCCACACAGTCACCCAAGGCCGGACTTGAACCCTGGGGTCCCCTGATGAGGTGAAGCAGCAGTGCTAACCCCGGTGCCACCCTGAATTAGAATAATGGCTGATTCCGTCACCTGTGTGTTCATAAGAAAACTCAAAGGATTCCAGTATGTATAAAGGGCAGGGCATTCTCATCAAGTTGCACACGATGAACTCCTTTCTCATTTTAATAAAATATGATAAATGTTCCTGCATCACAAAACTCTTACGTCGCTACTGCTTCACCTTGAGAAACAGAGGTAAAGGCCAACAGTGGAGCATGCAAAGGAGAACAGCAAGAAAGTGAAATGAAGTTGACAACAAGTCTGGAGGTTGCAGAGCGAAGAAAAAAAAAAAGAGGGAATTTTGGGAAACAGCGTATATCCGGAAAGGAAACAAATGTAGGCAGGCTGTAAACAATCATCAGTCTACTGTGTGTTTCTAGACTGTATTCTTTCCTCTCTTATTGGTGCCATTCACTGACAAAAATACCTTTGTTACTCCCACTGGATAAGGTTTGACAAGATTTTCTTTTTGTCATACATTGTCCAATATTCAACTTATTGACAAGGAGCAGCAAATGCAATGCTGTGATGAGAATTACATTGCTATGACATATGCTGAGAGAAAGAAAATCAAGGCCCGTAGTATACTACAAAGATAACAGAAAGAATGGGGAGATGAGGTGCAGGATGCAATAATGAAGGGATGTCAAGCCTGAATATTTTCCCGTCTCCATATCATTTTTATGCTGCCACATCTATTTTCTGAATTGTGGAACTCAAACAATGCAACCTACACCTGCTGAAAACCACTGAGGTAACAGTTTTGTGATTATGTTTAATGGTGCATGCACAGTTTGGGGATTGGAAGGGAATGAGCAGTCAACTGCACTACTGGTGCTTATATTAAGAAACTAGTAGCAATAACATCTCTTGGGAGGGACGATGCCTACGGGAACAAGTGAAAAATAGAAAGCTAATTTTGCATGTATGTGCATATAGGCATGAACCCTTAACATACAAATGAGCATCCCCATTGATTTGCCTTGATGAAGCCTCTGTATTGGTGTATCAGTGGCATTGGTTATTTGGACATTCTAAATTCTCCCTCTGTGTACCTGAACAGGTGCCGGAATGTGGCGACAAGGGGATTTTCACAGTAACTTCATTGCAATGTAAATGTAAGCCTCCTTGTGGCAATAAAGATTATTATTGCGCAACTCAGAAATCAGGTCGCTTTCCAAGTTCCAAGCACAATGAAATCAAGCATTATAAGGTTTTATCCAAGTGAATACCTTCCACCTGTTTGAGTTCACCTCAGTTGCATAGGCCAACACAGTACGCCACATCTCAAGATTGTTTTCCAGTCTTCTGCAACTCTAAACTATTCACTATTCTTAATATTCAGCAAAAGTGATGGTTTCATTTGTGCACTAAAATTGAAAATGGGTCCCACCCAGGGGCCAAAGATCTGCACATGCATCCGAGAACAAATCAGTTGAGCTGCTCGCCTCTGCTTTAGCCCAGTTGGCTGGACAGTTGGTTTATGATGCAGAACGAGGCCAACAACATGGGTTCAATTCCCGTACCAGCTGAGGTTATAATAATCTTTATTGTCACAAGTAGGCTTACATTAACGCTGCAATGAAGTTATTGTGAAAAGCCCCGATTCGCCTGTTCGGGTCACTGAGGGAGAATTCAGAATATCCAATTCACCGAACAAGCACGTCTTTCGGGACTTGTGGGAGAAAACCGGGGGGGGGACCCCTGCAGACACGGGGTGAACGTGCAGTCTCCACACAGACAGTGACCCAAGCCAGGAATCGAACTTAGACCCTGGCGCTGTGAAACAACAGTGCTAACCACTGTGCTACTGTGCCGTCCCCATTATTGATGAAGGCCCCGCCCCTTCTCAACCTTGCCCTTTCGCCTGAGGTGTGATGACCCTCAAGTTAAATAGCCACCAGTCAGCTCTCCCAGCAGCATATGGTCATCTGGGACTTTGCTTTTTTTTAAAAACTTTACTTATCTCTGACCTCAATTTGACCCACAGTCAGTAGCAGAAACTGAGCTTGCTGACTGAACACTGTGCTGCAAAGATACCAGTCCGAGATAGTGACTGCTATAACTGCAGCTTAATTGCCATAATTCTATTACATTTGGTTCTTCACATCCTTATCATGATGTACGGATGCCAGCTGAGTCGCATTTGTAACTGGTACCGGGGGTAAGGAAGATCCCTTTTATGCAGCAGTACATGACAATAATGCCAAAGAAGAACAATTACAAGATAATTAAACTTGGTAAAAGCTGGTAATTAAATACAAATCCCTAGATTTTGTAAATTCCTTTCATACTGTCTCACACACACTGTCTATTTGGAACCAGGGGCGTCATTCTCCGCCGGCGGGAGTCTCCATTCTGCCGGTGCCCGGGGGTTTCCCGACGGCGTGGGGGTGCCCCACAATGGGAAACCCCATTGACCGGCCGGTGTTACGGAGACTCCCGCCGGCCGGTCGGGGCAGAAATGTGGCGGGGCGGGTAGGAGAATTTCGCCCCAGGTGTGAACCCTAATGAAACCAGCAAGTTATAGATTTTAATTGGGAACTTTTCAGTTAGTATTTTCGTCTTTTCCTGTCTCTTAAGCAGCTTTAAAATTAGCCCTCAGCCACTGGCCCCTGTAAGGTGGATCACTTACAATCATATGAAGGTTTTGGTAGCCCAGTGGCCAGAAAGATCTATTTTTCTTTTGGTTTTATTCATCGGTTAGTCTTTTTAAAAAATATATATTTTTATTCTCCTCCTTTTTCACATTTTCACCCGCATTTACACCCATCAACAATAGACAATAATCAGCAAGATATGTCAGTCCCCATAATAACAAACGATCCCATCCGCCCACCAACCCCCATACATCAGCCCGCATGTTTACATAAACAAATGACCAAAAGGAATCAGGGATTACCCAGAGTCACCCTTAATCTACACAGCCCCCTTCCCCTCCACCCCCTCCCCACCCCCCCCCCCAACTAATGCTCGATGTTATCCAGTTCTTGAAAGTGCATAATAAATAGTGCCCATGACTTCTACAACCCCTCCGAAGTTCCCCTCAGTTCGAACTTAACCTTCTCAAGGGTCAAGTATTCCAACTGGTCCCCCCGCCACGCCAGGGCACTGGGTGGAGAGGCTGCTCTCCATCCCAGCAGGATCCGCCTTCGGGCGGTCAACAAGGCGAAGGCTATGATATCTGCCTCCGCACCCATTTCCAACACTGGCTGGTCCAACACCCCGAATATGGCCTCCTAGGGACCCAGGTCCAGATTCACACGCACCACCTTGGAAATGACCCTAAACACCTCCGTCCAGTACTCTCCTAGCTTTGGACAGGACCAAAGCATATGAATGTGATTAGGCCCCCCCCCCCCGCAACGCTCGCACACATCCTCTACTCCTTCAGAAAATCGGCTCATCCTCGCCCTCGTGAGGTGCGCTCTATATACCACCTTCAGCTGTATCAGCCCCAACCTCGCACATGAGATGGAGGCATTCATCGGTTAGTCATGATAGACTAACTGACCAATGCAAAAACTGCACCAGATCTTTTTTTTTAAAACTGTGTCTCTCCTAATGGCACAAAGACATTGATGTCATGTTGCAGTTACATTATAGATGCGCTGTAACCAAACTGCCCCACACGCAGTGCACATGTGCAAGCCCTGGAATACACTTTGTTGATGCTCAGGTGGCTGCAGGCAATGGACACTCTTTGTCCATGTTCCCGAGACCCAACATGTGTAAAGGGTGATGCAATGGGGCGGAATCTTCCGATATTTTCTTCGGAGTGTCACTTTCCGTGAGAAAGCCAGCGTGTAACTCCCTAGCTTCTCTGCCACGCTGTGCACAGAGAATCTGGGGGGGGGGGTGGTTCCCGCCATCACTGGTTGGCAGGCAGGCCAATCCCTGTTCCACAGAGATCAGGGTGTCATCTTTAAAGGGCGCTTTGGTCTGCATTAAAAATTAACTCCCCCCCCCCTCCCCCCCCACCCCTCCCATCCCCCAAGGACACAGGGGACCCTTCCCACAAGCAACTGGACAACCTCCCAGATACAAGCAACAGGGCAACACCCCCAGCACCTCCCCCGCGGCATGGCTGCTGTAAAGCTTGTCGATGTAGCGTCACATCGGCGAGGGGGTATTTCCCTGGGGGCTACATATGGTGGTGCAGCCCTTTAAATACATTTAACTGTACTTAAATAAGGTTTTCCAGAACCTCATTGCGTCAGTGGAGAGGGGCGGGGGATACTTGAGAATGAGATATCGCCACCGAGATCCCCCCGATCTCGTGGGATTTTCCGCCGGCGTCGCCATTTTCACCTGCGGCGAAGGGCGGCTGAAAATCCTCTTCACCAATAGATTTAGGGAACAAGAGATGCATTGTGCTAGAGAACACATCGGCACAAAATTAGTCTGTCTATGATTTTAACAAAGGAAACGACGATTTAAAATAAACATGTTGATCATCAATATCACACTGTGAAATTTCTTGGAATAATGGTGCATTACCCTCGCAACGCTGGTGCCTTATTGTGAATTTAAGCCACTGTTGTAAAATCGATCTGTCTTCGATACCGTTTCAGTTTCAGGAATATTTGACATTTACCATATGTGGAACTTTCAGCTGAAGGTCCCTATCGAAATAACAGAACGATTAACAAGTCACAAACCCATTCAACTCTCCAGCAGATTTTGCTGTAACTCTTTACCACACCATCAGCATCCATGCTTCAGGCTCCAAAAGAACAGAATGAATAGGAGCAGGAGTAGATCGTATCCCTCCCTTGACCATGCTGATCTTCTGCCTCAATTCCATTTTCTCGCCAGCTCCCCATGTCCCTTGATTCTTTGAGAGATGAAAAATCTGTCTGTCTCAACATATCAACAATTGAGCATCGAAACTCCTCGAAATAGACAATTCCAAAGATCCACAATCCTCAGAGAAGAAATGCTGATCCTGAATGATTGGCATCTTATCTCGGAGACAATGCCCCCTTAATTCTACATTCTGCAGTCCATGGGAAACAACTTCGACCCAGTCAAGCCCCTTCACAAATTTGTATGTTTCAATGAGATTGCCTCTCATTCTTCTAAACCCCAGCGAGTTTGAACTTAATCTCATCATTAGACAATACTATCACCCCAGGAACTAATCTAGTGAACCTTCGCTGTACTCGGACCAAGGCAAGTAAATCCTTCCTTTGATATCGAGACCAAAACTGTGCACAGTACTCCAGACGTTTTCTCAGCAAAACACAATACAATTGTAACAAGGCATCCTTCTTCTACTCCAGACCCCTTACAATTTTGCCTGCTGGGCAAGCATGCTAACTTTTTGAGATTCCCCTACGAATCATCCAAGTCTCCCTGATATCAACATTTTGAAGTTTTATGTCTTTTAAAAAAGTTACAGGCACCTTAACAGCGATTGACAAAGTGTGCATATCTGGTCCACTGGGATGGAGATGTTATTTCAGGAGGCTGCAGATGTCAGCAGCGAGCTGCTGTGAGAGCTGATGCACCGGCACTCAGACATTTTGAGGGACGTGAGCCTCTGTCCGTGGAAGGGTC
Source organism: Scyliorhinus torazame (assembly GCF_047496885.1). NCBI lineage: Eukaryota > Metazoa > Chordata > Chondrichthyes > Carcharhiniformes > Scyliorhinidae > Scyliorhinus > Scyliorhinus torazame. Next base: position 30,616,142 of record NC_092716.1, on the reverse strand, counting down.
TCGCCTCCACCCAGCTGGGTTTCCATCCCTTCTGCCCTGTTGAGTGGCATATGGCTGAGGAGAAGGCAAGTCTAAGTGACGTCGGTCCGTCTTCGGTTGGTGCTGCTGGTTCCTCTTGTACTTCAGTCAGAGATGCAAATTGGAACCACAAAAGGGACTTCCATGCTGTGTTGAAAGCGGACAACAGGGAATGGGAGGCAAGTGCAAGACAGATGGACTGACTTCGAACGAGTTGGCAATCAAGTTGTGACAGTACTCTCAGAGAAGATGTGATGTAAGCAGCAACCCCTGTCCTGATCACAGCTAGAAATCTTCACTGTCTCTAATAAAAGCTTCTCAGCTTGGCAACAGAGAATCTCTTGCTGCTGTTCAGCCATCTCATTTACCCTGGCAAGTTCCTGATCGCTCAGAAAAGAAGCTTATTTCTTAAATCCTTTCTCAAATCCAGAACCCTTTCTTACAACAGTACTTAATTTCTGATTAGAATATTTAGTTAACTTACCCGACAGCTGCAGGGTGTCCCCCACTTGCCTTCAAACCCACCCGGGGGCGGCATGTTTGTACAGCACGGGCAAGGCACGGTGATACAGTAGTTAGCACAGCGCCAGGGGCCTGGGTTCAATTCCGGCTTTGGGTGACTGTCTGTTGATTTGTTATGTTGTAGGTGTATCATAAGCGGCTTCCTTGTGGTGTACTTGACAAAGGAAGGTTCAGACGTGGAGATAACTTCAACACGTTTATTAAACTATTTACACTTCTATTACTCGGGTTCAACACTACTGCTAATCCTACTATCGCTACCTAGACTGACTAACCAGCTGCTGCAATCCACGTGGTGGGTGTAATATTGAATCAACCATGTCTCTGTACTCACTGACTATCTCCACTGGAAAGAGGCAGATCATGTGTGTGGTGTCCTTTATATATGGGTTGGTGTAATGCCCCCCTGTATCGTGTCACCTCCTTGTGTATCGTGAATGTCTATTGGTCATGTCCTATCTACTTGATCTATTGGTTGAGTGTGTGTGTGTGATGTTTCTAGTGCTCCCTCTAGTGTCTAGCTAGCCTACATGTATTTACATTGATGCACATCACCACATCGGTGTGGAGTTAGCACTTACTCCCCTGTATCTGCATGGGTTTCCTTCCGGTGCTCCTGTTTCTTCCCACAGTCCAAAGATGTGCAGGTACGGTGGGTGGGCAGGTCCAAAGATGCGCAGGTTAACTGGGGTTACAGGATAGGGCGGAGAGAGTGCGTCGAGGCAGGGAGGTCTTTCAGAGGGTAGGTGCAGACTCGATGGGCCGAATGGCCTCCTTCTGCACTGTAGAAATTCTGTGGTTGCATGGTTCTAAAACACACAAGCGTCCCACAGGGAATATAATTCCTGCAGGAAACCAAACCCACCTGATCTTGCTGTATTTGACTCCAACTGCTCAACACCTACTCACATAATACTGTAACCCAGGGAATTTTAAAATTGCCTCCTTTTTGACAGACCGACTTGATGTTGTCAGATCACAATTTTTCTTTTACATTTTGACATATGGAACTGAGGAACGCAACTGAACAAGACTGCTGATAAATCAAGTGTTTTACATATTTCCGTGTGATCTTATTTTCAGTGTGACTATGCCAGCAGTGTACTGAACTGAGCCGCTGTCTCTTTGCCTTCAACCTTGAAGGACTTCCTCTCCCTGCAGTCACTTCAGCCTGCCTGACTCCCATGTCAGCTTTCAATCAAAGTAACTGAAAGTACCCGTTAAGACCATGTGCAGTAGCGCGGCAAGTTCAATATTTTCTCCGTGTTGCAAGACGTGTTGCAGAAGTCTATAAAAGCCAGCTACTCTCTTGTTCAGTCATGGGCATTCTGTAGAATAAACTGGCTACATCCCTCAGCCAAGTGTTGAAAAGCATGAGCTCAATTTGATAATGAATAGAGTTGTCACAGCAATGAATGCAAATGATCACTAGATGTGTCAACAATCTTTCATTATCAGAAGCACGTTGGGTCACACAGCGCCACCTGGAACCCAATTTTCACACCTGTGATAGTCACCACTGATGTATATATTAGGTGCTTTGTAGTAAGGCCCCTGTACTACAGGTACGGGGGTAGTTCCCTGCCTGCTGGCTCCGCCCAGTTGGCGGAGTATAAATATGTGTGCTCCTCGTACAGCAGCCATTTCGCCAGCTGCTGTAGGAGGCCACACATCTTAGTGTAATAAAGCCCCAATTGCATTAAACTCTCGTCTTTGTGTAATTGATCGTGCATCAATGCCCCACTGCAGCTGTCCTGGGAATTGAACCTCCTGTGAGCTAAGCATAACTCACTCATAATATTATAATGTATTTCTTTTCACCCACCCCGGCTGGTGTGGGGACATAGCCCCATTTTCAGAGAGTCCCGCCCATGAACTTCACTTGGTTCCAACAGCAACAACAATAAATTTCATTTATAAAGCACCTGCAACATAGCAAAATATCACAAAGCACTTTACGGGTGCATTATCAAACTAAATTTGATATTGAGTCAAGTAAAGGGTTATCGCCACAGATGATCAAAAGCTTGGTTATGTTTTAAAGGAGGATGGAGAGGTGGGCTGACATATTTAGGGAGAGAGTGCAGGGGTTTAGGGCCTACGCAATCGAAGGCATGGACATCTATGATGAAGTGATTAAAATCAGGACTGCGCAAAAGGTCAGAGTTGGGGGAGTGCACGTATTGCAGGATTGTAGAGTTGGAAGAGGTTACAGTAATAGGGAGGAGGAGAGAGCTGGGAGTCGTGGGCAGGGGGGGTAGGGGGGGTGGGGGTGCTCACAAGACCACAGAGAAGTTTGAAAACAAGGTTGAGAAATGCATATCTCCACAGACTTAAACACATAATCCAGGCTGTGACTTTGGTGCAGTGCTGAGGGACTGCTGCACTGTCTTGTGGGGGCGGATGTGATCTTGTGGATTGAACTCAAGATCACATCCGCCCCCCAGATGGAAAAGATCCCATAGAGCTATTCAAAGATACATGAGCAAATCACCATGGTGATTTGTTTTCTTCAAAATGTGCAATGAGATCTTTTATCTGATAGGGCAGTCAGAACCTCATGTTCATGTTTTATGTCTGAAAGATGGCAATTCCCACAATGTTGCAATCCCTTAGTACTCTTCGGAGTGCCAGCTTGGGTTTGTGATATTGGAACAAACATCAGAGTCAAAGGCAAGAGCGCTCTCAGTAAGCTAATTCGTATGTAAAGAACCTGATCCAAATTTCTGCTGTTCATCTAAAGCAGGTTATCTTCAACATACTATTTCTCAAAGAGAGGGCAAATATAGCTTTCATTCTTTTTTTTTTTCTTTGAGCACTGACAGTCGATAAACTATACAATTGGGAGTCAAAGAGTAAATAAACGCCAGCATCATCGCCACATTAAAGCAGTAATTTTGCAAACCAGTCAATTGCTCATTTTTATCACAATCTACATGCACCATTTTCCACCAAGTAGCCACCAGAATGTAAGAAAATTAGATAGCTACGGTACAGATAAATGCATGCTCGGGAAGCAGGAATTATGTCGAAAATTATCTTATAATTACAGCTGTACTGTCAGCCAAGTACAAATTGCGGAAGGGATTTATTACAAAAATAAAGGCATTATAAATGCTCTGGAGCCTGTCTGAGCACAATATGCATAATAATGCAAGAAGCAGAGTGTAACCACATTCTGAGATTTCAAAACACATCTACATTCAGAATACGAATCAGTTCAACAGGGGCTCAGGGATTTTGGAACAAAAAAAACTCTCCTCAACAAATGCAGCAAATTATAACATAATACACAGATATGTTAGGTTAAGTGACTGCTTGAAAAAACATCTCACACCTCATATTGCCCACAGAGTTTCTGTAATTACAACCGGTTACGCGCAATTATTTATTGGAAAAGAAAATAAGAATAAACATGAATAAAAGAAGACATTGTGTCGATGTACAAATTATGATCGTGAGCCATGCAGTTCCCCAGAATAATTTGACACAATGCACAAGATAAACAGGAAAGCACAAACCCAGGATCGTGCATTGTGCTTGAGTAAAAAGGGAGTATCCCGCAGGGCAGTACCATTAGCGCTGACAACAGGAATCCTAACCTGCAGGCAAGGCAGACTGGCAACATTTATTACACCAAGTTCCTTTTTTTTATAACTACATTAACAAGGGAGCAAACGTTGCCAGAACTAACAATTAAGCATGACCCTGATTTATTGGATCGTTGAGTTCATCACCACAAGAGGCTACTAAAGGAGAACTTACGATTCACTTGAAGAGGAAAAAATTGGTGAAGAGAAATGTAGGTCCCTTACAGCCAGAAACAGGTTAATTTATGATGGGGAACAAAGAAATGACTGACCAACTAAATACAAATTTGAACAAAGAAAAAGAACAAAAAAAAGTACAGCCTAGGAACAGGCCCTTCGGCCCTCCAAGCCTGCGCCGACCATGCTGCCCGACGAAACTAAAATCTTCTACACTTCCTGGGTCCGTATCCCTCTATTCCCATCCTATTCATGTATTTGTCAAGATGTCCCTTAAATTTGGTTCTGTCTTCACAAAGGAGGACGTAAATAATATACCAGAAATGTTGGGGAGCACAGGGTTTAATAAAAGGGAGGAATGGAAGGAGCTCATTATCAGTGGAGAAATGTTATTGGGGAAATTGATGGGATTGAATGCGATAAATCCTCAGGGTCTGATGATCTACAACCCAGAGTACTTAAGGAAATGGCTCTAGAAATAGTGGATTCATTGGTGGTCATCTTCCAAGATTCTATAGGCTCTGGAATAATTCCTACAGATTTGAGGGTAGTTAATGTAACCCCAGTATTTAAAATGGGAGGTCGAGTGAAATCAGGGAATTATAGACCAGTCAGCCTGACAATTGTAGTGTGGATAATTCTGGAATCCATAATCAAATATTTTGGGTGGGATTCTCCCGCAATTGGCGGGATGGCCTGACGCTGGCGCCAAGAATGGCGCGAACCACTCCAACGTCGGGCCAACCAGAAGTTGCAGAATCCTCCGCACTTCCGGGGGCTAGCCGGCGGCGGAGGGGTTGGCACCGCGCCAACCGCCGCTGAAGGGCCGGTGCGAGTTGGCGCATGCGCAGAACTGCCACCGTGGTTCCGCGCATGCGCAGACTGGCCTGCGTGTTCCTGCACATGCGCAGGGGGGGGGGTTCTCCCCGCCAGCCATGGCGGAGTCCTACAGAGGCCGGCGCGGAAGGAAGGAGTGCCCCCATGGTACAGGCCCGCCCGCAGATCGATGTGCCCCGATCACGGGTCAGGGCACCGTGGAGCCCCCCCCACCCTGGGCCAGATCCCCCCACGCCCCCTGAGGACTCCACTAGATGGCCTACCAGCCAGGTCCCGCCATGTGGGACCATGTCCATTTCACTTCGGCAGGACTGGCCAGGAACTGACAGCCGCTCAGCCCATCGGGGCCCAGAGAATTGCCGAGGGGGCCGCTGCCAACGGCTCCCGACCGGCGTGGCGTAAACCCCTCCCCCGCACGAAAACCAACGTCGGAGAAAGCGGCAGCCAGCGTCGGAGCGTGATTCACGCGGGGGGTCAGAGAATCCCGCCCTTTATCGCAGAGCACTTAGAAAACAGTGGCAGGATCAGAATCAGCATGGATTTATGCTTGACAAATCTACTGGAATTCTTCCAGGATGTAACTAGTTGATGCTGGAGAGCCAGTGGATCAGGTTTATGTGGACTTTCAAAAGGCTTTTGACAAATTCCTGTATCAAAGATTAATGTGTAAAATTAATGCGCATGGGATTAGGGGTGTTGTATTGAGATGGATAGAAACCTGGTTGGCAGACAGGAAAGAAAGAGTAGGAATAAACGGGCCTCTTTCTAAATTGCAGGCAGTGACAAGTGTGGTACCACAGGGATCAGTGCTAGGACGCCAGCTATTCACAATGTATATTAATGATTTAAATGAGGATACAAAATCTCCAAATTTGCAGATGGCACAAAGTTGGGTGGGAGGGTGAGCTGTGGGGGGGGGGATGCAGAGATCCTTCAGTATGATTTGGACAAGTTGAGTGAGTGGGCAAATGAATGGCAAATGCAGTTTAATTTGGATAAATGTGAGGTTACCCACTTTAGTAGCATAAATGACAAGACAGACTATTATCTGAATGGCCATAAATTAGGTGAGGGGAATGTGCAACAAGACCTGGGTGTCCTCGTATACCAGTGGCTGAAGGTATGCATGCAGGTACAGCAGGTGGTAAAGAAGGTATGTTGGCCTTCATTACGAGAGGATTCGCGTACAGGGGCAGGGATGTTTTGGTGCAATTATACAGGGCCTTGGTGAAGCTACACCTGGAATATTGTCTGCAGTTTTGGTCTCCTTATCTGAGGAAGGATGTTCTTGCTATAGAGGGAGTGCAGAAAATGTTTACCAGACTGATTCCTGGCAGGACTGACATATGAGGAGAGATTGATTTGGTTAGGATTGTATTCGCTGGACTTCAATGAGGGATAGGGTCTCATAGAAACCTATAAAATTCCAACAAGTCTAGATAGGGTAGATGCAAGAAGGATGTTCCCGATGGTGGGGGTGTCCAAAATCAGGGATCATTGTCTGAGGATATGGGGTAGACCATTTAGTACTGAGATGAGGAGAAATTTCTTCAGCCAGAGAGTGGTCGGCTGTGGACTTCACTACCACAGAAAGAAGTTGAGGCAAAAACACTGTATATTTTCAAGAAACTTTTAGAAATAGCACTTGGGGTGAAGAGTATTAAAGGATATGGAAGGAAGGCAGGATCAGACTATTGATCATAATGGATGGCGGAGCAGGCTCCTATTTTTTATGTTTCTATGTTTCAGCACGTCTGGGATTGGTGACTGATACTTTACATTAATAATTGCGTACATTGTGAGGATTTAGCAAATTATTCATGTTGTGAATTAACAGGCAGATAAACACCAAAGGTTGTGAAAAGGGTCCTGTGGGACTTAATGGGCACTTATGAAATGCTCCTGAAGTCCTTCAACACAATGAGGTAAAGGTAGCAAAATATAAGTTCAATATAGTACATTCTCTTCTGATCTGTTGTGATCATTAAAGTTCTTCTATCTTGGGATGGAAGAGGTCATGAGTAGATAATTACTGCCAAGGTCACCTGAGCATTAACTTTGAAAGTCCTTCCTCATGTTCAAAACTATGGAGGAAAGGGTTAACAGCAGAAGATACATGATGCTGATGTAATGATTAAATCCAATCACATGTCTTACTAGTAAGAGAGATTTTGAAGAGAGCAGAAGCTCTTATCTTGAGCGGGGGTTCAAATGTGTAAATATCTATTGCAAATAAGCAGCTCTGGTTAAAAAGACTATGGACTCAAGAAGCATATCTTTGGGAGATGAGACACTCCCCAAACCCTATCTAGACCCCTACCACATAAGAAAACACGGTGGCAGTGAGTGAAAGACCAGGCAAGACTGAAAGGAGCTATGCGGCTGGCAAGAAAAAAGAACATTGGAAATCCTTGCATCCACCAGAGAGCAAGAGGCCAATCTGCCGCTGTTTGTTGTGGAAGGGCTCAGGCCCAGCCTAATGGGAAGACACAGTAGATTAGATTCAAATGGCTGGAAATTTTAAAGTTCCAACGGTATCCTACAAGATGTCCTGAGGGAGTACGAGGACGTTTTTCACAAAGTACTGGGCCGGATCAAAGGCATCAAAGCTGAAATCTATGTCAATCCGGATTTGACGTTCAAGTTCTTTGGAGACAAATCCTATGGCCTGCACCGGAACATTGCAACTAAGCTTAAAAAATCAGAAGAACTGGGAATAATCAGATTGGTTCAATTTCCTAAGTGGGCGGCCCTCATAGTCTTTGTATTCAAACCAAATCCTTTGATAAGAATTTGTCTGGACGACAAATCTGGCTGCCAGGTCGCCAGGCAGCTGATTCCCCAGATGGAGGACCTCCATGCCAAGTTGGTGGTGGTGGTGGGGAGGCGGGAGGGGGGGGGGGGGGCTCACCTACTCTAAATTGGATCTTAGCATGCATATGTGCAACTAGTATTCTAGTATTGGACTAAACGTCCTAGAAGATTGCCACAATAAACACCCGCAAAGGCCTTCTTCAGTGCACAAGACCACCATTTAGTATCACATCAGCTTGAGTTATTTTCCAACGTATGATGGAAAATCTCCTCCAAGGAATTTCCAAGGTGATGATCTACCTTGATGACATTCTGGTCACAGGTACCACCCTGAAGAGCAGGGACAAAAGAAACGTTCATTTCATTTCATATGACTAGCCTGGAGGAAGTCTCGAGGAGGTTTCGGGACACGGGGGTCTATCTCAAACACGTGAAATGTCTTTCCAGGCTTCAGAAGTGACCTATACAGGATTTTGCATTGATGTGACAGAGTTACATTATTCCCTGGAAGAGAAAGTCAAGGCTACACGCAAAGGTCCAGCACCCAGAAATGTAAGTGAGCTCAATTCCTCCTTCGATATGGTAAGTTATTACAGAAGATGAATTTTGAATTTAGCTACAACATTGGCACTATTACACCAGCTACTAAAGAAGCATCAGCAATGGTAATGGAGGGAGCCGAAGAAGAAGCTTTTTGAGTGGTGAAGGTAGCTTTGCAGTCGTCGAACATTTTGATTCACTTCGACCCTGGAAAATTGATCATGCTCACATGTGATGCATCTGCTTATGGTATAGGGGCAATATTATCTCACAAGATGGGAGATAGTCCCGAGCGCCCTATCACTCTTGCCTCCAGGACACTTACAGAAGCGGAATGAAACTACGCCGAACTTGAGAAAGAGGTCTTAGCAGTCATATACAGAACATAGAACATAGAACAATACAGCACAGTACAGGCCCTTCGACCCATGATGTTGCGCCGACCACTTATCCTAATCTAAGATCAACCTAACCTACACCCCTTCAATTTACTGCTGTCCATGTGCCTGTCCAAGAGTCGCTTAAATGTCCCTAATGACTCTGACTCCAGCACCTCCGCTGGCAGCGCATTCCACACACCCACGACTCTCTGTGTAAAGAACCTACCTCTGACATCTCCCCAAACCTTCCTCCAATCACCTTAAAAATGATGTCCCCTCGTCACAACTATTTCCGCCCTGGGGAAAAGTCTCTGATCATCCACTCTACCATTGCCTCTCATCACCTTGCATAATCAAGTCACCTCTCTGCCTTCTTCTCTCCAGTGAGAAAAGCCTGTCTGCGTGGGTTTCCTCCGGGTGCTCTGTTTTCCTCCCACAGTCCAAAGATGGTTAGTTGGACTGGCCATGCTAAATTGCCCTTAGTGTCCAAAAAGGTTAAGTGGGGTTACTGGGTTACAGGGATAGGGTGGAGGTGTGGCCTTAGGTAGAGGGCTCTTTCCAAGTGCCGATACAGACTCGATGGGCCGAATGGCCTCCTTCTGCACTGTAAATTCTATCATTCTATGATTTTATGATTCATAAGACATGCTCTCCACTCCAGGCAGCATCCTGGTAAATCTCCTCTGCACCCTCTCCAAAGCATCCACATTCTTCCTATAATGAGGCGACCAGAACTGGACACAATATTCTAAGTGTGGTCTAACTAGGGTTTTATAAAGCTGCAGCAAAACCTCGCGGCTCTTAAACTCAATCCCCCTGTTAATGAAAGCCAAAACATCACATGCCTTCTTAACAATCTTATCAACCTGGGTGGCATCTTTGAGGGATCTATGTACGTGGACCCCAAGATTCCTCTATCCCTCCACACTTCCAAGAATCCTGGGTGGGATTCTCCCACCCGTGGGCCAGGCTGGAGAGTCCCCGCGACCAGGCCATGCCGCCACGTTTGGTGTGGCGGTGGTCGCGGGCCGCTCTACGCAGCCGGCCCGCCGATTCTCTGGCCCGGATGGGCCGAGTGGCCGCAGTTAAAATGCTGATTCCCGCCGGCAGCGTCCACACCTGCTCGCAGCCGACGGGAACTCTACGTGCAAGGTCGGGTGGCGGCCTGTGGGAGGGGGGGCGGGGGGCTCCGACCCCAGGGGGGCCTCTGATGCGACCTGGCCTGTGATCGGGGCCCACCAATCAGCGGGCCGGCCACAGTCCCTCGGCCTCTTTTCCTACGCGCCAGCCCCTGTACTCCTGCGCCATGTTGCGTCAGGGCCGGCGTGTTGAAGGAGGCCACCGCGCATGCACACATTGGCACCGGCGCCACTGCGCATGCGCGTATCCCGCGATGCACAGTTAGTGCCTGGATCGGCAGCTGGAGGGGTGCGCACCCCTCCAGCGCCGTGCTGGCCCCCTGTAGGGGCCAGAGTTACTCCTGGCAACGGCCCGTTCACGCCATCCTAAAACGCAACGGCGTTTACAACAGCGTAGACACTCTTGGGAGAATCCCGACCTTGCCTTTTACCCTGTATTCAGCATTCAAATTCAACCTTCGAAAATGAATCACTTCACATTTATTTAGGTTGAACTCCATCTGCCACTTCTCAGCCCAGCTCTGCATCCTGTCAATGTCCTGTTGTAACCTGCAACAGCCCTCGACACCATCTACAACTCTACCAACCACTTCCTCATCCAAGTCATTTATAAAAACCACAAAGAGCGGAGGTCCCAGAACAGATCCCTGCGGGACGCCACTGGTCACTGACCTCCAGGCGGAATACTTTCCATCCACTACCACTCGCTGTCTTGTTTCGACCAGCCAATCCTGTATCCAGACAGCCAAACTTCCCTGTGTCCCATGCCCCTTGACTTTCTGAATGAGCCTACCATGGGAAACCTTATCAAATGCCTTACTGAAATCCATATACACCACATCCACTGCCTGACCTTCATCAATGTATCTCGTCACATCCTCAAAGAATTCAACGAGGCTTGTGAGGCATGACCTGCCCCTCACAAAGCCATGCTGACAATCTTCAATCAAACTATGTTTCTCTGAATAATCATAAATCCTGGGCGGGATTCTCCACTACCGCGCCGAAGTGCCCACGCCGTCGTGAACGCCGTTGAGGTTCACGACGGCACGAAACGGCCCCTACCCCGACCGATTCAGGCCCCGACAATGGGCTAGGATCGGGGCCGCGTCATCTACACGCGCCAGGCCTTGTCGCCGCGTAAAGGCGGCGCCGCATAGATGACGCGGCCGGTGCCGCATAACTGGCGTCACCCGCGCATGCGCGGGTTGGCCGGCGCCATCCCGCGCATGCGTGGTTGCCGTCCTCTCCGAGTCCACACCGCAAGAAGATGGCGGACGGATCTTGCGGGGCCGCGGAAGGAAGGAGGTCCTCCTTCAGAGAGGATGGCCCGGCGATCGGTGGGCACCGATCGCCGGCCATCCCACATTTGAGGTACCCCCGGTGCAGGATCCCCCCCCCCCACCCACCGCAGGCCGCACCCCCAGCATTCCCGCACTGTTCCCGACGGCAGCGACCAAGTGTGGACGGCACCGGGGGGAACCCGCCGTTTTGGCCTGGCCGCTCGGCCCATCCGGGCCTGAGAATAGCGGGGGTGCCGGAGAATCGCCATTTTGGGTGGGTGTCTCCGGCGATTCTCCGGCCTGCGGAACTCGACGGGGCCGTTCCCGCCGCTTGGGAGAATCGTGGGAGGGCGTCGGACCGGCGTCCCGGGAAAAGTCGGCGACCCAAGCGATTCTCCCAACCGGCACGAGAGTGGAGAATCTCGCCCCCTATCTCTCAGAATCTTTTGCAGTATTTTGCTCACCACAGACGTAAGACTGACTATTATTATATAGTGTGAAGAAATTCCATCAATATGTGTATGGATGGCGATTGGACATAATCACCAACCATTAGCCACTACTGAGACTTTTAAGGGAAGACAAGTCGACACTACCAGTAGCCTTGGTTAAGATGCAGTTTTGTGCCTTGCTGCTAGCCAGGTACGCAGATTGCCAATGCAGATGCATTGAGCTGACCCCCCCATGCCGAAGAGCATCCCGTCACAAATACACCAGAAAATTGTATTGGCTTTGTACTTCCGAGATACCCTGCCAGGCAACATTCCTTACTGATTCCAAAGGCGTGCAACTTAGGTTTGGGATGAGTCCAAAGATGTGCTGGTTAGGTGTATTGATCATGCTAAATTTCCCCTTATTTTCCAAAGGTTAAGTGGGGTTGCGGGGATAGGGCGGAAGAATGGGCATAGGTAGGGTGCACTTTCGGAAGTTCAGTCCCTCTTCGATGAGATGTATGGCCCCCCTCTGCACTGTAGGGATTCTTTCATTCTATAATATTTCTATGAGCTGGATTCAGAGAGACCCCATACGAGCAAAAGTAAAGAGAATGACACAGACCTGGGGCGAAATTCTCCGGAAACGGCGCGATGTCCGCCGACTGACGCCCAAATCGGCGCCAATCGGATGGGCATCGCGTCGCCCCAAAGGTGCGGAATGCTCCGCATTTTGGGGGGCCGAGCCCCAACATTGAGGGGCTAGGCCGACGGCGGACGAATTTCTGCCCCACCAGTTGGCGGAAAAGGCCTTTGGTGCCCCGCCAGCTGGCGCGGAAATGACATCTCGGGGCGGCGCATGCGCGGGAGCATCAGCGGCCCCTGACGGTTTCCCGCGCATGCGCAGTGGAGGGGGTCTCTTCCGCCTCCGCCATGGTGGAGACCGTGGCGGAGGCAGAAGGGAAAGAGTGCCCCCACGGCACAGGCCCGCCCGCGGATCGGTGGGCCCCGATCGCGGGCCAGGCCACTGTGGGGGCACCCCCCGGGGCCAGATCGCCCCGCGCCCCCCCCCAGGACCCCGGAGCCCGCCCACGCCGCCTTGTCCCGCCGGTAAGGTAGGTGATTTAATTTACGCCGGTGGGACAGGCAATTTATCGGCGGGACTTCGGCCCATCCGGGCCGGAGAAGCGAGCGGGGTGGCCCGCCAACCGGCGCGGCGCGATTCCCACCCCCGCCGAATCTCTGGTGCCGGAGACTTCGGCAACCGGCGGGGGCGGGATTCACGCCAGCCCCCGGCAATTCTCCGACCCGGCGGGGGGTCGGAGAATGTCGCCCCAGGGGGCACTATGTGAAATCTGAGCAATTAAGACCCTAAGTAAGTCATCAGGATGGATTGACCTGCGAGGATGGTGTGATCTTATGGGGATCAATAGTAGTCGTTTTGCCTCCAGCCAGGGGACTCTTACATGAGCTGCATAGTGGGCACCCAGGGCAGATGACACGCAGCCATGTCTGGGGGCCGGGCATTGATAATGTTATTGAAGAATTGGTACAACAATGCCACCACCCTTGTCAAACACAGCAGACCATGCCTCTATCAGCCACTCTCCACCTTAGGGAATAACCAGGTGCCTGTGGACCCGGTCCACTCTAACTACACAGGCCCCTTTCATAGGCAGGATGTTTTTAGTTTTGGTGGATGCCCACTCCAGTCACTGTCTATCAGGAGATGGGGACCATGACCTTGGCGGCCATGGTGGATGCCTTGCGCCAAGTGTTCGCTATTCACAGACCTCCGGAATCCATTGTGTCAGACAATGCCACCCATTTTACAGGCGATGAGCTCCAAGTTTTCGTCTGAGCCAATGGCGTATGACACACGATGATGGACCCCTACCTCCTGCTGTCGAACAGTTTATCCGAGACAGCCATTCAGTCCTTTAAGAACGCAATGTGGAAACAGCCTGACAAACCGCTTCACCAAGGATTGGCCAATTTTTTATTGAACATAGAGTCCCTACAGTGCACAAGGAGGCCATTTGCCCCATTGAGCCTGCACCAGCCCTTGCTCCGGTAGAATACCCAAATTAGGCCCAATCCCCCACCCCTTAACCGCACCTAACCTTTGGGCAATATTAGCATGGCCAATTCACCTAACCTGCTTATTTTTGGACTGTGGGAGGAAACCGGAGCACCCAGGAGAAACCCACGCAGACACGGGGAGTGTGTGCAAACGCCACACAGACAGTCACCCGACATCGGAATTGAACCCTGGTGCTGTGAGGCAGCTGTGCTAACCACTGTGCCACCATGCCGTCCATATTCTCATACAATTCAACCCCCCAAGCTACCATGTGGGTCACATTTGCTAAGCTTCTCATGGGCTATTGCCTCAGAATCTGTTTGGATCTCGTGTGTTTCTCATTTGGCAGGGAGGGTGGAGGCACATCAGGCCTCCCAATGGGCTACACAGGGGGGAGTGACAGGTGGTTACGGGTGGGGGATCCTGTTTTGGTTCGTAACTTTGTTTTGTGGTTACCTTGGCTAGCTGGATGGATTGTGGCCCAGTCAGGACCTTTGTCATATATGGTCAATGTAAATGGAAGGGCTGTCAAAAAGCACGCCGACCACTTGAGGAGTCAAAGGATGCCCAGCATGTAGGTGGGCTGCGGAGGTCCAGGAGGACTGATTTTCTCCTTGATGGGCTCTCATTCCTCTGCTGTCTTTTGTCATGTATTGTCTTTAGTTTTTGTGTATGATGTTATAAAGGACTTAAGGGGGAGGGATGTGGTAGTGCGGCCCCTTTAAGAGGCGAGCTTGATGGACCACGTGACCGGCTCAAGGCCAATTGCGTGGAAGCATGTGAACCTCGGCCAATAAGGAGTTTCCACAGGGCCCTGGGAGCAGGACCCTGGACAGTGTGGATCCCGGAGCGGGAGTGATCAGACCTATTATATTGTGTTCTGTGTCTGTTATTTACCTACTGTTGCCTTTCATCAATAAACCTCTTGTTCACTACTGGGAGAACATAGAACATACAGTGCAGAAGGAGGCCATTCGGCCCCTCGAGTCTACACCGACCCACTTAAGCCCTCATTCCACCCTATCCCCGTAACATAATAACCCCTCCTAACTCTTTTGGTCACTAAGGGCAATTTATCATGGCCAATCCACCTAACCTGCACGTCTTTGGACTGTGGGAGGAAACCAGAGCACCCGGAGGAAACCCACGCAGACACAGGGAGAATGTGCAGACTCCGCACAGACAGTGACCCAGCGGGGAATCGAACCTGGGACCCTGGCGCTGTGAAGCCACAGTGCTACCCACTTGTGCTACCGTGCCTCCAGTGAATGTCTCAAGCCACCATAGGTTTCATGATCATCAACCCCTTGTTGCAGATATCAGGGGCGGGATTCTCCACTCCCGCGCCGAAGTGCCCACGCCATCGTGAACGGCGTTGAGGTTCACGACGGCACGAAACGGCCCCTACCCCGACCGATTCAGGCCCCGACAATGGGCTAGGATCGGGGCTGCGTCATCTACACGCGCCAGGCCTTGTCGCCACGTAAAGGCGGTGCCGCATAGATGACGCGGCCAGCACTGCATAACTGGCGCCACCCGCGCATGCGCGGATTGGCCGGCGGCAACCCGCGCATGCATGTTTGCCGTCCTCTCGGAGTCCGCCCCGCAAGAAGATGGTGGACGGATCTTGCGGGGCCGCGGAAGGAAGGAGGTCCTCCTTCAGAGAGGATGGCCCGACGATCGGTGGGCACCGATCGCGGGCCATGCCACATTTGAGGTACCCCCCGGTGCAGGATCCCCCCTCCCCCCCCCCCACCCCCCCCGCAGGCCGTCCCACCAGCGTTCCTGCGCTGTTCCCGACGGCAGCAACCAGGTGTGGACGGCGCCGGGGGGGAACCTGCCGTTTTGGCCTGGCCGCTCGACCCATCCGGGCCTGAGAATAGCGGGGGGTGCCGGAGAATCGCCATTTTGGGTGTCTCCGGCGATTCTCCGGCCTGCGGCCCGCGGAACTCGACGGGGCCATTCCCGCCACTTAGGAGAATCGCGGGAGGGCGTCGGACCGGCATCCCGGGAAATTTTGGCGGTCCAGGCGATTCTCACAACTGGCGCGGGAGTGGAGAATCTCGCCCAGGGGATTCAGTTGTAAGGGGAATAGATGAACTTTTCTGTGGCCACAAATTAGACTCCAGGATGAGATGTTACCTCCCTGGTGCTAGGGTCAAGGATGTAACAGAGCGGCTCAGGACATTCAGGAGGGAGGGGGAAACAGCCAGTACACGTTGGTACAAATGACAAAGGAAAAAGGGATGAGGTCCTAAAAGCAGAATATATTGAGTTAGAAAGTAAGTTGAAAAGTAAGACCTCAAAGGTAGCGATCTCAGGATCAGTCAGAGTAGAAATAGCAGGGTATATTAGATGAATAAGTGGCTGAAGAGATGTTGTGAGTGGGGAGGGTTTCAGATTTCTGGGATAGTGGGACCGGGTCTGGGGAGGTGGGACCTGTACAAACAGGACAGAGGGCAACACGGTGGCGCTGTGGGTTAGCCCTGCTGCCTAATGGCGCCGAGGTACCAGGTTCGATCCCGGCTCTGGGTTACTGACCGTATAGAGTTTGCACATTCTCCCTGTGTTTGCGTGAGTTTCGCCCCCACAACCCAAAGATGTGCAGGGTAGGTGGATTGGCCACGCTAAATTGCCCCTTAATTGGAAAAACTGAATTGGATACACTAAATTTAAAATGTACAAAGAGGACGGGGTACACCTGGACAGGACTGGGACTGATGTCCTAATGGGAATATTTACTCGAGTGGTCGGGGACAGTTTAAATTATAAATGTCAGGGGAGTGGGAACCTATGCAAGGAGTCAGAGGAGGGGGAAACACGGACATGAACAAAAGATAGAAAGGGGAATAAGAAAAGTGATAGGCAGAGAAATCAAGGGCAAGAATCAAATCAGCCACAGTGAAAAATAATGGGGCTAGGACAAGGAATTTTGTTTTTTATTCGTCCATGAGATGTGGGCATTGTTGGTTCGGCCAGCATTTGTTGCCCATCCCTGAGGGCACTTAAGAGTCAACCACATTTCTGGTGGGTCTGGAGTCACATGTCAGCCAGACCAGGCAAGGAAAGGTCTGGAGTCACATGTGGGCCAGATCAGGATGTGCAGGTTAAGTGCAGTTACAGGGATAGGGCAGTGATTGGGCCTAGTTAGGGTGCGCTTTCAGAGGGTTGGTGCAGTCTCGATGGGCCAAATGGCCTCCTTCTGAACTGTAGGGATTCTATGATTCTATGGTACTGGAATTCTTCCAGGATGTAACGAGTAGAGTTGACAAGAGGGAGCCAGTTAATTTGATTGATTTAGACTTTCAAAGGGCTTTTGACAAGGTTCCACATAAGGAATTGGCATTCATAGAATTTACAGTGCAGAAGGAGGCCATTCGGCCCATCGAGTCTGCACCGGCTCTTGGAAAGAGCACCCTACTCAAGGTCAACACCTCCACCCTATCCCCATAACCCAGTAACCCCACACAACACTAAGGGCAATTTTGGACACCAAGGGCAATTTATCATGGCCAATCCACCTAACCTGCACATCTTTGGACTGTGGGAGGAAACCGGAGCACCCGGAGGAAACCCACGCACACACGGGGAGAACGTGCAGACTCCGCACAGACAGTGACCCAAGCCGGGGATCGAACCTAGGACCCTGGAGCTGTGAAGCAATTGTGCAAATCACCATGCTACCATGCTGCCCGGGATCCTAACATGTAATTCTGTGAGAGTAGAAGCAGATGCTTCAATTACTCTTCCGGGGCAACATTATTTCAAGTGAAAAGAGACAGCAAGCGTATACAAGTCTACAAGGGGATCAGGGTTATGGGGAGAAGGCAGGAGAACGGGGATGAGAAACTATCAGCCATGATTGAATGGCGGAGCAGACTCGATAGGAACAGAATTAGGCCACTTGGCCCATGTCTTATGGTCTAAGTCTATTATGCCTCTAGGCCACGAGCAGAAAAGGAAAAATGACACACCCAAAGTAAAAAGAGGCTTTGGAAGCTACGTGGGCATGTGAATATTTTCAGGTTATGGGCGTAGGTGTACCTTTCAAAATGACACAGACCAGAAACCACTAGTTGCCCTTCTGAACATGAAATAAATTGTGAGGCTGCCCCTAGAATCCAGCAGTTTTTGACTAAGATTGATGAGATACAACTCCATCACAGAGAATGTGCAAGGAAAATGTCAAACAACAGCGGTCACATTGACACATATCCTATCAGAAGGATCTGAACAGGAGGATTTAGACTTCATCTAAAAGGTTGAAGCATAGATATCCTTGATCACTCAGCGCTTACCGGAATACTGCAGGAAATAAAGCAAGCCTATAATCAGGATGAAGAAAGCATGGAAGGATGGCCAGATTTTTTTCCACTAATCCAATTCCAAGCCAGTATTTTAACAGTGGCATGCACAAGCTGTCTCCCTCTTATTTCCTCTAGCCAGTCTGAGGGGTCAGCTGATTTCAACATTCACTTATATACAAGTGAGACTCCTAGTGGGCATTTGGTAAATTACAACACAACCATGATATCACTAAAATACTCTAGTTGAGGCTGAAATAGTGTTTTAAAAACGTTCAGCATAAATTTTTACTTTTGTACTGTATGCTTCCATTTGTACAGCCCAGGATACCATTTGGCTTATCAACAATTCATGAACCTGTTCTGCCACCGTCAATGATTTGAGTGTATATATCCCCAGGTCCCTCAGCTCAGACGCTCCTGATTGTGATTTGGTGCAGCTACCCTTGCTCTGAAAGCTTGGAGACTCTACTTCCTGAAGTTGCCTTCTTTGCCGTTCGATAATATGTTTCTCCTCCCACAAATTAAAAAAAAAAAGAATCTTGCATTTCAGGTCAGTTTAAACATGTGACATAAAACATTGCGGGCTTCTTGTGCGCTGATGACCTCCATTAGCAATACCCTGGAGTTAGTTGGATGTAGGCCTGTTAAATATAAATTGAGATTTTATACAGGGAGCATTACATCCTCCAGATTGAGGGATACTGGGGGAAAATGTAAAAATGGGCAGGGTAGTGTGGCAGCAAGGTCGCAATCAATTTTTCAGTCCTCGCTTTTTGCCATACCATTGTAAAACCACTGGTAAATGAGAGAAAATACTGTCTGATAGCCCTAGATCAATAGTTAGCATCTATGAAATCCATAGAATGTTTACAGTGCCGAAGGAGGCCCGTCAGCCTATCGGGTCTGCACCGACCCTCTGAAAGAGCACCCTGCCTAGGCCCAATCCCCTTCTCAGCCCCATAACCCCACCTAACCTACATATCTTTGTACTGTAGGAGGAAACCGGAGCACCCAGGGGAAATCCACACAGTCAAGGAGAGAATGTGCAAACTCCACACAGATAGTCACCCAAGGCCAGAATTGAACCCGGGTCCCTGGCGCTGAGGTTGGCAGTGATAACCATTGTGCTAACATGCTGCTCATCATGATGGGTTTAGCCGCTTCATTCTGTTCTTTAATTTCTATGATTCACCTCATCCAAGAAACGCTTTTTCAAAGTTGAAGAAAGCCATTGCCAACTCTGGATAGTCATAATATGCAAATGTTGTTTGATAGCTTTTTAATTATACATATTTTTACTTTTTCAAGACATTGATTCCTTGCTGGGGTACAGTTACATGAACATTGTACTCCCTCCTGTACCTCAATAAACCTTTGACAGTAAATAGCAGCAGTCTATTTGAACATTGTTGAACCATGGCTGATTCTAACCGTAACTGGCAACCGGGCTCATGTGTTTCCCGCGTGGACCTCAAGCTAGTGATAAGAGTAGGGAACTCTGGCTCACTTTGCTCTCTCTTACTGAGGGATGCTAATTCTAATCATAGTCTGCTACTTAGCATTCCAGCTGAGGTCATGTCAAAGCGGAAAAGGCATCAATTCTGGGATTTTGCTGATCTGTACTTTTTAGTAATTCCCTGGATAAACTCGCTGATCCATCAGGTGCGTCATTTGCAACCGCTTTTAATGAAAATAGGGTGCACAAGAAACTTTGCATATTGCCTTTGGTATGCCCTCTCTACTGAATTCTCCTGGGTGAATGAAAGTAGGTCTGTGGCTATTCCACTGATCACCATTTCAGGCAGCAGGCAGCTCCACTTAGACCACAATAACTTTCGAAGAAAGGACAGAAAGAGAGGATGTATGAAGATCGGCATCAATATTACGGGGGGGAAAAAAACTCTCACAGATTCAACTCTTTGAAGACAGGGATGTCTCAAATAGACAGAGATTCAGCAACATTTGTGAAGTATTTTGATGTGAAGGAGTTTGGTGCAGTCTTCTTGAGGGAGCTCCACTTTAAATCTAAGTCTGTCCATAAAGGAACATTATAACATTGATCATTTCTCTGCCAGGCTACCCTTGAGCCTTTAAGGGAACCTGAATGAAATTTAACAAGGATCCATGCAATGTGTCAACTAGATATTTCTTGTAACCAAATTCAGTCGAGCTGTGATCCAACTGTAGTCTGTAAATACTGATTTTAAATGCAAATTATGATCCTGACCTGATCTTTAAATACTAGAAGCGTTACCTCTAATCTCGCTACTTACTGATGCTAACCTTTGAAAGATGGAGGGTATTCCCTTGACAACGAGAGCACTGAAATGTCTCTTTCATAAGGAGGGAACTGAACATTTCTCATGTTGCATTTGCATTACACAGCACAGTCTTGAATGTATAATTTTAGTTCAGCTGCCGAGTGTGACATTGTGCGCATCACAATGAAAACACAACAGCAAAAGCAATGAAATAACCCTGTCCAGTACAATTCATAGAAATTCGCAGCACAGAATCATAGAGTCATAGATTATCATCAAATTTACAGTGCAGAAGGAGGCCATTCGGCCCATCGTGTCTGCACCGGCTCTTTAAAAGAGCACCCTACGTAAGCCCACACCTCCACCTAATTCCCTTAACCCAGCAACCCATCTAACCGAAGGGCAATTTATCTTGGCCAATCCACCTGACCTGCACATCTTTGGACTGTGGGAGGAAACTGGAGCACCCGGTGGAAACCCACACAGACACGGGGAGAATGTGCAGACTCCGCACAGACAGTGACCCAAGCGGGAATCGAACCTGGGATCCTGGCGCTGTGAAGCCATAGTGCTAACCACTATGATACCGTGCTGCTTCTGCTGATATGCAGGAATGATGACAGCACAGAAGTAGGCCATTCAGCCCACCGCATTCATTCTACCACTTTGCAAAAGCAACTGAGTCTCCCCACACCACCATCCCCTGGCCTTTTCCCATAACC
Organism: Scyliorhinus torazame; assembly: GCF_047496885.1. Taxonomy (NCBI): domain Eukaryota; kingdom Metazoa; phylum Chordata; class Chondrichthyes; order Carcharhiniformes; family Scyliorhinidae; genus Scyliorhinus; species Scyliorhinus torazame. The sequence goes on along the minus strand of NC_092716.1, from coordinate 30,595,038 downwards.
CTGCGATGTTTTCCTGTTCAGATAATTAACCAATTTCTCTTTTGAAGGCCTTGATTGAATCTGCTTCCATCATACTACCAGACAGTGTATTTCAGATCACAACCATTCACAGTATAAGTACGTTTTTCATCGTATCACCATTACTTCTTTTGCTTAATCAGTACCCTTTGGTTCTTGATCTTTCTGCCAATAGGAACAGTTTCTCCCAAACTGCTCTTTCCAGAATGGACAGAAGACAGCCCTAGTTTTGCCAATCTATCCACACAATTGAAGTTTCTCATCCTTTGAATCTTTTCTCCACCCTCACCAATGTCTACTTGCCTATCCTAAAGTGTGGTGCTCAGAATTGCATTGCTCCAGGTGTGGACAACCCAGTATTTTATTCGGATTTATCATAACTTCCTTATTTTGTACCCTATTTCCCTATTTATAAAATCAAGAATCTTGTATACTTTATTAACCGTGATCTCATCCTGCCTTGCCAATTTCAATGAATTGTACGCATATACACCCAGCGCCTCTGCCCCTACAACTCTTTTAGAATTTTACGCTTCATGTTATATTGAGTTCTCCTTGTTCTTCCTCCCAAAATGTATCACTTCACACTTATCTGCATTAAATTTGAGCTGCCATGTACCTTGTCTATTCCACCAACCTGTCCATTTCCTCTTGAAAGTCTGTCACTATCCCCCTTACAGTTCATAATACTTGGAAACTTTGTGTCATCTGCAAATTTTAACATTGTGCCCTGTATACCCAAGGCTAGGTCATTAATATATACCAGGAAGATTATGGCCAATGTGTCTGCAATTTCCAGCCCTACCTACCGCCGTATCCTTGGATGCACCTCATTGGAAGGGAGATGGTGGCATGATGTTAACGTCATTTTGCTAGTAATCCAGAGACCCAGGCTAATGAATTTGGGACATGGGGGGCATGGTGGCACAGGGTTTAGCACTGCTTCATCACAGCGCCAGAGACCCGGGTTCGATTCTGATCTCCGGTTACTGTCTGAGTGCAGTTTGCACATTCTTCCCGTGTCTGCATGAGTTTCCTCTGGGTCTTCCAGTTTCCTCCCTCAGTCCAAAGATATGCAAGCTTGGTGGATTGGCCATGCTAAATTGCCCAAGTGTCCAAAGGTTGGGTGGGATTACAGGGATAAAGTGGGGGATTGCGCCTAGGTAGGGTGGTCTTTCGAAGGGCTGATGCAGGCTCGATGGGCTGAATGGCCTCCTTCTGCACTGTTGGGATTCTATGAATTCAAATCCCACCATGGTAGCTGGTGGAATTTAAATTCAATTAATAAACTGGATATAAACTGGGATTGAAAAGTTAGCCTCAGTAATAGTGACCACCAGTTGATTGTCGCATGGTCGAAGGTTCACCTAATGCCCTGTAGGGAAGGAAATCTGCTGCCCTTACCTGGTCTGGGCTACATGTGATCCCAGATTCACAGCAGCGTGGTTGACTCATAACTACCCTCTGAAATGGTGTGGCACGCCACTCAATTCAGGGGCAATTAGGGGTGGACCGGGCTGGATCTTATTCAGGGGATTAGGGGTTATGGGGAGAAGGCAGGAGAATGGGGATGAGAAAATATCAGCCATGACTGAATGGCGGAGCAGACTCGATGGGCCGAGTGGCCTAATTCTGCTCCTATGTCTTATGGTCTTATGGACAGCAAACGTTGGCCTTGGCAGTGATGCCCCCATCCCATGCAATAATAAAGAATCGCATTTGGTCCTGGTGACTGGTCAATTTTATGTACAGCCAGCCTATCTAAGCCTCCTCTTTATCAATTCTGAGCCTATCCAGTGACTCAACCAACCATTCTTTACCTAAGGCTTTGGCAATCTCTCCTTTATTGGTATAGGCAGATGCAAAGTACCTCATTTATTTCCTCAACCACGTTCGCTGCCTCCACTTTTCGATCCTTATGTGAACCACTCCTCCTTTTACCACCCTTTTATTATTTATTTTGTCGAATAGAAGATTTCTAGACTTGTTTTTATCTTAGCAGCCAATCTCTTGTTACGTCCTCTCTTTGCTTCTCTTACTTATTTTTCACTTCCCCTCTGAACCTTCTATACTCCAATATCTCTGGATTTGTTTGCCCTTTCTCCCTCATTGGAATACATCTCAACTGTAACCAAATTGTCTCCTCTTTACAGGTGGTCCATTGATTAGTTTTGCCTGGACCAGATCTGTTCTCACCCCACTGAAGTTGGACCTTCCCCAATAAATTCATTTTACTCTTGATTGCCCCTTGCCTTTTTTCCATAACCAAGCTAAACCTTATGCTATCATAACCGCCATCCAGTAAATGTTCCCCTACTGACACCTGATCCACTTCACCCACCTCATTCCCCAGAACCAGCTCCAGTAAGGTCTCCATTACCCTGGGAACATACTGACATAGAACATTCTTTTGATCACAATTTAAAATCTTTTCCCCCACTCTGTCCTTTACACAATTACGACCCCAGTCTTTATTAAGTTAATTAATGTCCCCGGTATAGCTACCCTAACATTCTTGCACCTCTCAATTTCATAATTTTCACATTTGGGAAGCCAGAAAACTGCAGCTTTCTCTGTGTTGATGACACAGCATGTGTATTTTTGTTTTCACAAGATCCCCATACAGAAATCAGACCAACTAACAGACCTGATTTTCAGTCGGGCTGGAAGCAATCGGGAGCAGGTCTCATCCTGAGTTTGGGAGCGGGCAGCTGCTGTTCAGAGGGTGGTGGGTATCTGATGCCAGAAATCAGACGTCCTGCGGGGAGGGAGGTGGGAAAACCCAGAGGATGTTCCAATCCCTCACCTCAGCATGCCGCGGGGTCTCATGGAGGCTGGGGGCCAAATTGTGGGAAGAGGTTTTGAGGCCAGAGTGTGGGGAGCGTTCCTGCTCCTCTTTTCCCACAGCCACACTGTTAAAGCTACCTCCCCTCAAAGTTTCCTTTGGGCTGCTGGGCTTCCTGCATTCGAGAAACCTGACCAGCCAGGGCCAAACACGCAAGACAAGTTCAAACTGAAGCTACTAACTTCATGAACTTTTTTCAATGATCAATCACCTCCTGGTTGTCTGTCCCTTGCCCTGCTTCCCGTAAAACCCGGAAGTGGTGGGTTGTGGTTGGATAGGTTTCTAAACATTTTAACTTCTCAGCTGCTCTCAATCCACCCATTTTTGGGGGGTTTACAATTCAACGCAGAAATAGTGAGCGAGAAATATCTGAGGTTAAGTCAAGGGGTCCAACTTGAGATCACTTCTGTGCCAGAAAAGGTAAAAGTAAAAAGATAAAGGAGAAGGAAAGAAAAGTGAAAGAGAGAGTGGAGACACAGTCCGAGAAATATAAATGATCTTCTCTTTTCAACCTTGGCTGTGTCATGTGTTGTTACGCCTGTTTCCCCCACCCTCTCACAACTAAGTTTCTGGATAAACATATCGGATACATGGTGCAACTGACTCATTTGCTTTTGTCCAAACTTTCATGACAACCACAAATGATTAATTGTGGGAAGCATGCAGCACTAAGGCATAACGTTATTGGAAACAATTAGCAAAGGAGAGGCCTTAATCAAATAGAGATTAGTATTCAACTCATCCAGTGCCAAATTAAAGGCTACATCAATTGTTATTTGTTTTAAGAGCACATAGGATTCATAAGAAATAATCTTTCAGGTTACAAATCCTTTAAGAGTTCAACATGCACAGCAATAATGTTCCATTGATTTTTGGTGACCATGGACCTTGAAGCACTGTAAAACTTTATAGACAGCTCATGATGCGAAAATAAAAATGCCAGTTGGATAATGCAAAGGGAAAGCAGAGTAGAAATATTGGGCCCAATTTTAACAAGTTAACATGTTTCGGGTAAGATAAAATCCATGGGAGATTGGGATATACAGATATGCTGGATGAAGGGAAAATCTCTTCATTCCCATTCGCATTGCAGGAAGCTGTGCTTACAAGTAGAATAGTTCTCAAACAAGGTACTAATTGTAATCTCGGCTCGATCTTCGTGACACCACTGGTGCCCATCCAATGTCCATCCAATTTCCTTTCTAAAGCGTTAATCATCTCTGCTTCCACCACCCATTTGAGCAGTAAGTTCCAGGTCATTATCACTAATCTTCCTCTCATCCACAAACAAAATCTTAAATCTGTGCGCCTCTAATCATTGCAACATCAGCTAATTGGAATAGTTTTTATTTCTAAATATGTCCTAATTTGTACACCTCTATCACATCTCCCCTCAATCTCCTTTGCTCCAGCGGAACAACCCCAGCTTCTCCAAACCAACATTGCCACTGAAAAGACTCATCTCCTCCACACCCACTCCAGGACCCTCACATCCTTCCATGCAGCATGCAGCATGAATTGAATCTCATGACTGATGGACCATCAATTCACACGAGTCGAGTTGTAGAAGAGAACAATGGTTTTAATAAGCTAAGAAATATGCCAGCCTTCTGCTGCTCCCGCACTGAGAGCTGACCACAGGTCTGCCAATTATATACCTCCCCTGAGGGGCGGAGCCACAGGCGGAGCCAACAGAAGCATCAACACAACAACAGTAAGTAACAGTGAATAAGAACAACAGTGAACATATATACAGTGGTGGATAACAGTAGAACGAATACCGGTAAATATATATATAGTGGCAATACGTGGTTCACCATATTCACCCCCAGTTTAAAAAATGTCCAGCGGGGGCAAAGTGGACTCACAGGTTGAGTCAGATGGAAGCCTTGATCTTCTGCCGTGATCGCCTCAGCCCCGGCTCTGGTGTGGGCACGGGTGTCGGAACCGTCGACTCCGTGAACGTGTCGTCTGCAGCTTCATCGCGATGTGTTGACGGAGAGGGAGATGGTGTAGGGGCGGGGGCGGTGATAACGGCCCCAGGGAGGTCTGCCGGTGCCAAGTCCCGCCACATTCGAGTGATGGTGATAGGCGGTGTAGGGGTGGGCATGTTGGTGATGGTTGCTGGGGAACCTGCGGGTGCCAAATCCCGGAGGGAGACGGTGTCCTGCCGTCTGTCGTGGTGTGCCACGTATGCATACTGAGGGTTTGCATGGAGGAGCTGGACCCTCTCGACCAGGGGGTCGGACTTATGGCTCCTCACGTTTTGTCAGCCAGGACAGAAGCGAGACCCCGGAGATGGACTTCCTGGGGAAGACAAACAAACATTTGTGAGGGGTCTCGTTAGTGGCGGTGCAGAGAAGCAACCGGATGGAGTGGAGCACATCGGGAAGGACCCCCTGCCAGCAGGAGACTGGGAGACTTCTAGACCATAGGGCAAGAAGGACGGCCTTCCAGACCGTCGCATTCTCCCTCTCCACCTGCCCATTTCCCCGGGGTTGTAGCTGGTAGTCCTGCTTGAGGCGATGCCCTTACTAAGCAGGAACTGACGCAGCTCATCGCTCATAATCGAGGAGCTCAGATCACTGTGGATGTAGGTGGGGAAACCGAACAAGGTGAAGATGCTGTGTAGGGCCTTGATGACAGTGGCCGAGGTCATGTCGGGGCATGGGATGGCAAAGGGAAAACGGGAGTACTCGTCAATGATGTTGAGGAAGTACACGTTACGGTCAGTGGAGGGGAGGGGCCCTTTGAAATCGATGCTGAGGCATTCAAAGGGGCGGGAGGCCTTCACCAGGTGGGCCTTGTCTGGCCGATAGAAGTGCGGCTTGCACTCGGCGCAGGCTTGGCAGTCCCTGGCCATGGTCCTTACCTCCTCGATGGAGTAGGGCAGGCTGCGGGCCTTGATGAAATGGAGAAGCCGAGTGACGCCCGGATGACAGAGGTCATTGTGGATGGCCCCAAGTCGGTCTTCTTGCACGCTGGTACATGTATCTGGGGGCTCATTGAGCTCCCCAGGACGATACAAGATATCGTAGTTATAGGTGGAGAGTTCGATCTTCCACCTCAAGATCTTGTCATTCTTGATCTTGCCCCGCTGTGTGTTATTGAACATGAAGGCAAACGACCGTTGGTCGGTGAGGAGAGTGAATCGCCTGCCGGCCAGGTAATGCCTCCAATGTCGCACAGCTTCCACAATGGCTTGAGCTTCCTTCTCGACAGAGGAGTGTCGAATCGCGGAGGCATGGAGGGTACGGGAAAAGAAAGCCACGGGCCTTCCTGCCAGGTTGAGGGTAGCGGCCAAGGCAAAGTCTGACGCATCGCTCTCCACCTGGAACGGAATGGACTCGTCAACAGCGTGCATCGTGGCCTTGGCAATGTCTGTCCTGATGCGGTCGAAGGCCAGGCGGGCCTCAGCCGTCAGGGGAAAAATGGTGGATTTGATAAGTGGGCGGGCCTTGTCCGCATAATTGGGGACCCACTGGGCATAGTAGGAAAAGAACCCCACGCATCTCTTCAGGGCCTTGGGGCAGCGGGGGAGGGGAAGTTGCAGGTGAAGCGCATGTGATCGGGGTCGGGCCGTAGGACTCCGTTATCCATGACATAGTCAAGGATGGCTAGTCGAGTTGTGCGGAAAACGCATTTCTCCTTGTTATAGGTCAAATTAAGGAGTTGGGTGGTGTGGAGGAATTTCTTAAGGTTAACGTCATGGTCCTGCTGATCATGGCCGCAGATGGTGACATTATCCAAATACGGGAACATGGCCTGCAGCCCTTACTGGTCAACCATTCGGTCCATCGTTCGTTGGAAGACCGAGACCCCATTGGTGATGACGAAGGGAACCCTGAGGAAGTGGTAGAGGCAGCCATCTGCCTCGAAGGCAGTGTAGTGGCGGTCCTCCGGGCGGATAGGGAGCTGGAGGGACGCGGACTTCAAGTCTACCGTGGAGAAGACTCGGTAGTGTGAAATCTGGTTGACCATGTCAGATATGCGTGTACCGGTTGATCGTCTGACTGTAGTCGACAACCATCCGGTTCTTCTCCCCGGTCCTGACGACCACCACTTGGGCTCTCCAGGGGCTGTTCCTGGCCTCAATGATCCCTTCCCGCAAGAGTCGCTGGACCTCTGACCTGATAAAGGCTTTGTCCTGAGCTCTGTATCGTCTGCTCCTGGTGGCGACGGGCTTACAGTCGGCGGTGAGGTTTGCAAAGAGCGAGGGAGGGGCGACCTTAAGAGTCGCGAGACTAAATAACATCAGAGGGGGCAGGGGTCCACCGAACTTCAAGGTCAGGCTTCGGAGGTAACACTGGAAATCCAGTCCTAATAAGAGGGGAGCGCAGAGATGGGAGGAGGACGTAAAGTTTAAAGTTGGCATACTCGATGCCCTGTATCACAAGGTTTGCGACACAGTACCCCCGGATCTGCACGGAATGTGATCTGGAAGCAAGGGAGATTCTTTGGGACACGAGGAAAATCCGGCGGGAGCAGCGCCTTACCGTATCCGGATGGACAAAGCTATCTATGCTCCCAGAGTCAAAGAGGCAGGACGTCTCATGCTCATTGACCCGGACGGCCATCATAGAGTTCTTGAGGTGATGGGGCCGGGACTGGTCGAGTGTACACAGCCGAGCTGCGGATGACTGGTCCGGTCGGCGGTAGCGGGGTGGTCCCAAAGTGGCAGCCTCCATGAGTCGCACGTGACGGGCGTCGTCGAAGATGGCGGCCCCCATGGGTTGCACGTGGCGGGCGGTGTTAAAGATGGCGGACAAAATGGCAGCCCCCACGTACTGCACGAGGTGGGTGACGCGTCAGAAGGGGGCGGTACCGGCAGGCACAATGCCACACTGCGGGATCTGTGAGCTTCAGGTCGGGCCTGGCAAGCTTTCGATTTGGGAACTTTATGTAGGGCCAGGCAGACTTTGGCAAAATGCCCCTTCTTACCGCACTCATTGCAGGTTGCGTTCCGAGCTGGGCAACGCTGCCTGGGTTGCTGGCCCTGGCCACAGAAGTAGCAGAACGGCTTCCTGGAGTTGGTGGGCAGCAAGGGACATGCCCGGGTCAAGTGATGGCCGCGTCTCCGACGTCCACGAGGATGCCGCGAGGTCAGGCGTGAAGGCATCCAAACTCTGAAATGCTACCTCTAACGAGGTAGATAGCTGTACCGTGTCCTTGAGGTCGAGGGCACCCTTTTGAGCCGTCGTTGCCGGATAACTGGACCGGACTCCGACCACATAGGTGTCCCCGACCATGAGTTCCATGTGTTGCACTGCCGTAACTGCCTGGCAGTTACAATTCCTGGCGAGTACCCTCAGGTCACGCAGGAATTCTGCCAGCGATTCACCAGAGCGACGTCCATTGTGATATCTTAGCTTATTAAACTGATGGACCATCAATTTACACGAGTCGAGTTGTAGAAGAGAACAGTAGTTTTAATAAGCTAAGAAGTATGCCAGCCTGCTGCTGCTCCCGCACTGAGAGCAGGCCACAGGTCTGCCAATTATATACCTCCCCCGAGGGGCGGAGCCAACAGAAGCATCAACACAACAACAGTAAGTAACAGTGAATAAGAACAACAGTGAACATATATACAGTGGTGGATAACAGTAGGACGAATAACGGTAAATATATATATAGTAACAATAGGTGGTTCACCACAATGACTGACACTTTGTTGTTGATAATTAGGTGAAATCTACATGAACCATCTTGAGCAGGATTCTCTGTCGGCTGATGCCTGAATGGTGAAACGGGATTGGGCAGAGAATCGGTTTTTGGAGCCAGGATCGTGGTTGGTTTCACGGCAATTTGCAATTCTTCGGTGCCTCGACAGCAGCGTCGATACGTTCCACTCCGCATGTACAGGAAACACAGTTTGTATATCATTAGCGGGCCTGACCCGGTATTCCCCGGGGTCTCCACGATGCTCCGCCTCTGCTGGGGGGAATTCCCGACCCCGAGGTTCGCTTGTGATTTTAAAAATCGAGAAACAGGCGCAGTAGCTGATGAGAGAGAGAGAGGAGGTAGGACACGGAGAGAGAGAGGAGGTAGCACACGGCGAGAGAGAGGAGATAGGACACAGAGCGAGAGAGGAGGTAGGACACGGAGAGAGAGAGGAGGTAGCACACGGCGAGAGAGAGGAGATAGGACACAGAGCGAGAGAGGAGGTAGGACACGGAGAGAGAGAGGAGGTAGCACACGGAGAGAGAGAGGTAGGACACGGAGAGGGAGAGGAGGTAGGACACGGGGAGAGAGAGGAGGTAGGACATGGAGAGGCACGACCATGGGCTGCTGGTCTCACACTGGTTGGTCTGCCTCGGGTGGGGGAGGCCTCTGCCAGGACAGAGGAGGGTGACAAAGGGACGGGTTTTGAGGCTGGTGTGACCCTCCAAGGAACTGGGGCGGTGTTAAGGCGCAGACCGCCATTGCCTCGGCCTGCAAGGCAACCATCTTGCTGCGCACCCCACTGACCACCCACCTTGGCCTTTGGTTCTGCAGAGTGACACCGGCCGTATGAGTGCCCCCAACCCATCACCCCGCACCGCACCCTCAGCCTTACCAACCCCCCCAACCGGCCGCTACCCTCCAGCAGAGCATCACATGTCCTACCAAGGACAACGGCCACAGTACCCCCTACAGAGGGGCACCGGACGGGGCAAGGGCAGCGGCAGTTGACGGTACCCTAGCAGCAGTGACGGGCGCCAGGGCCAGAGGCCCCCAAGGAGCTGGGCACAGACGGAACCAGAGGTACGGAGTTGGAGGAGTGGGGGGAACATGCAGGGGCAGATTCCGCAATGCCAGCCGGGGCCACCATGTAGTCCGTTGGACCTGGTTGGCCATGGGGGTTCGCACCATGCTAACATGTTGTCCTTTCACCCTCTGCAGATAATGGAATTCAACCAGCAATGGTGGCCTTCCTGCTAGTCACTGCATCCCTGGGGGAAGCACTGCGGCTGTACGAGCTGGAGCTGCTCAAGGAGGAGGAAGCTGCAGCAGCGGAGCGTGCTCCAGAGGAACAGGAGGCAGCCACTGAGGATGGAGAGCTGGCCTCCCAACAGGCCGAGGAGGAGGAAACGCTGCATGAGACTGTCATTCGAAGACCTGCTGGACCGAGCATGCTGTTGAAGGCTACAGCTGAGCAGGGGTACAATGCAACATATCTGCCCGATCATAGCACACCTGGCACCGTGGGGGAATGGGGGAGGACACCCGCCTCTGGTGGGCGTCAAGGTGACGGCCACCCTGAACATCTATTCCACAGGGTCCTTCCAGGCACTGAGTGGGGACTTGTCCGGGATCTCAAAGAGCTTGGTGCACAGGTGTGTTCGTACCATCACGGAGGCTCTTTATGCTCAGTCAGCACAATAGATCCTTTTCAGTGTGAACAGAGCCCACCAAGGTGCCCGGGCAGTGGGGTTTGCCGCCATCACCGAGATGCGCCGAGTCCAGGGGGCGAACAACAGGTTACATGCCACCCAGAATCACCTGAAGGTGACAGGCCGGTCTTCACAAACCGAAAGGGGCTTCACTCGATGAATGAGTAGCTGGTGTGTGTCCATCAGAAACACTTCATGCACGTCTGCTTCCGATACCCGGGCAGTGTGCACAACCCCTTCACCCCGGCACACTCAACGATTCCTGACATGGTCGAGACGCCTCCCCCATCCCGGCTGGGAGGTTGGCTCCTGGGCGACAGGAGTTATCCACTGCGATTGCAGTTGATGGCGCCTATCCGGAGGCCACAAACTGATGCAGAGACCCACTACAATGACGCCCATGCAGTGACCAGGGGTGTGATCGAGCAGTGCTTCAGCATCCTGAAGTTGCGGTTCAGGTGCCGGGACAGCTCTGGAGGGGCCCTCCAGTTTAGCGCTGGGAGGGTCGCCCGCATCGTGATGGCCTGCTGCATCCTCCACAACATCGCACAGCAGAGGGGAGATGTGCTGGACGAGGAGGATGAACGCCAGTCCTTGGAATGCGAGGGAGGGGGAGGATGGCCAGGACATGGAGTCCAGGCAGGCATGGGAGGCCGCACTGATCGTTTCCAGGTTCACCAACTGGAGTTGGGGGACCGCCCAGGGGTGCGAACACTGCATCAATCCCCACACTACCCTCCACCCCGGCCAGCCCCCCCCTGCAACCCCCTACGTGATTAATAACATCTCAACAGCTGTTGAATCGTTTCAGGTTCGGCACAAGTTTTGCTGTCGTAGTAGTCCACGATCCTGGCGCCAACAGTTAGTCTCAGGAACGGAATTCTCCATCCAATCTCTTGTCCCGCTACAGTGAATGGAGTTTTGGCTGAATTCTCCATTCTCGTTGGCAGCTGTGGCAGGGCAAACTCGGATAGAGGAATCCCGGCCCAGGTGTCGTTCCTGCTTTAGTAACTTGTGGAAGCCATCGGCAGTAGAACAGGGGTTTATTTAACTATGTACAATATTCTGCTCAAGGCAGCAACCTGTTCCCACTCCAGCTGGGAGAACTAACCACACCAGCCCCTGCTTTGTGCCGGCTTTTATGTAAGTCTGTAATGAGCATCATCTGGGTGGCCTCTATCTGGGAAGTTCGTACTTCACACATCCTATGTGGAGATCAACAATAGCTTCCCCATGGTCCCCAAACCAAGACGGCCTGCATGAGTTTGCCGAGAAAGCGACAGCCAACAAACTGGCCCCCGCCCCGCGAGATGCCACGGAGCTTCGCCTTTTCCTTGGAATGGTCAATTATTATGGCCAGTTCATCCCGAATCCGGTGGCTGTCCTGGCTCCCCTTCATTTGATCCTCAAGCACCAGCCTTGGGAATGGAGCAAGGCACAGGATGAGGCACTGAAGAAGGTGAAATGGATGTTGTCCTCTTCAGGGGTGTTGATGCAATTTGACCCTTTGAAACCATTATTTGTCATGTGTGATGCATAGTCGAATGGGAGTGGGGCAGTCCTGTCTCATCGGATGAGCAATGTGCGATCGGCTTTGCCTCCGGGATGTTGGCTCTGGTTGGGAGAAACTACCCTCAGATTGAGAAAAAATGACTGCCGGTCGTATTTGGTGAAAAGCGATTTCATCAGTAATCTATGGCCGCCATTTCTTCATCATGAAGGCAGCCTTTTCTTCATCGTCATGGACCCCATTGCTGGGGCTCTTCTGTGAAGACAAGGCGATTCCGCTGATAGCATCCGCAAGGATTCAGCACTTGGCCTTGCTGTTGGTTGCTTACAAACATTGTTTCGAGCACAGTCCAGGGATCCAGATTGCGCATGCTGATGCGTTGAGCCGTCTTCCCCTGCAGACTGAATTGGCAGACCCCCTACAATGGACCTGAATTTCATGCACTCCTCACCTGTCACAGCATTGTGTATTTGGAACTGGACGCAAACTGACCCCGTACTTGCCAAGATGTGGCATCGGTGCTCTACAGGTGCCAGCATCGACAGCTACCAGGAGAGTTGAAGGCTTTATCCTCAAAGTTCTTGGAGCTGACTGTGGAAGATGGTAACTTCCTTTGGGCACAACGGTTGTTGTTCCAGCGATGGGCCAGGCAATCATGTTGAAGGACCTTCTCAACTAGCACAGGTGAATATCCAAAATGAAGATGTTGCCAAGAAGCCACATCTAGTGGCCAGATTTGGACATGGATATCGAGACATTGTTGCAACAGTGCTCCATCTGTTAAGAGCACCAGAAGCTCCCCGCAGTGGCACCCCCTACACCCTTGGGAGTGGCCAGGGCAAGACGATTCTGCCGGTCCATTCCTGGGTTCGATATTTCTTGTCCTAATGGATGCCCACTCAAGTGGCTGGAGGTCCACAAGGTGGCGACGATCACCTCCACCCATGGGATTCCTGTCCAACATCCTCCACCTGCTCATCCTTCTTCTCTTCATCAGTCGTCGAGGGGGTCTTCTGACTTTGGGTGGGGGAATGTAACATCTGCCCGGGGCCTATGGGGTGGGAATGATTGTTTTTCCCGTGGCTCTCATGGGGTATGAGCCCCCTGGCTAGGTCAGAAGAATTCTAATGATGGGCACTCCCAATGATGGGTAATCAATGTATAAAAGGTCAGCCAGTAAGGCATCAACCATAGAGAGGTTGGGAGTTCCCAGAGACTTACACCGTATTGTCAATAAATCTAGTTTGTTAATTTACTCGGCGTGGACTCCCCGTGTCCTTATTAAATACATAATAGGCTTCTAGCCAAGTCCATCTTTCTCACATACAGACTATTCCATCTTTCCCCACACTCTCCTGCGTATGATTTCTGATATCGCTGTTACACCATAGAACACATCACAATCTCATTATAACTCTTAGCCCATTACTCTATAGTTAGGAGCCCTCTATATTTTGAATGATTCTGGTAGGGCAAAGTAGTAGTTGTTTCTTACTCTGGTTTGAGGTAATCTTTTCCTTCACTGCTTGTCTTGACAGTCGCTGGGCTCCCCTCATTATTTTGTTATCTCCAATGTGGTTTCTGGGTTGGCCTTGGAATCCTTCACCCACTGAGCTACTCTGTTGCTTGAGGCTTTTCCTGACATTTTCTACCATTTCTGTGCGGGCACAGGCACTAGTGCTACCATCTATTACCATGGTTTTATCTCGGAATTCATTACCTTCTTACTCTCGAAGAGATCTTGTGGGAGGCAATGGTCTTTTGTTGAAAAAAAATGTGTTTATTTACTAACTCTTTAGAAGCATAAATTCAGACCAAGATATAGTTCGAGCTACTCTCTGGTGCTTCTCAGTCATCGTCACTTAGTGAGTGACATTGTTGTGACATTGTTGCTCCTCTTGCACATGCTCAGTAGCTAGCATTAGAGTTAACCTTTTATTCTACATGAAGAAGTTTCAGAGGTTAAAGGTGCCAATGATTGCAAGTTCCTTATTTAAACACCATAGAGACCAATAAATGCAACTTGAATTTATTAAATATTGTTTCCTTTGGGAAGGGGGGAAGGTAGCATTGAACATAATCCTACTTGGTTTTGTTTGTATTATTTATCGCATTTGTAAAATCTGAACGTTGGAATAACCCATATGAAGCAGAATTACGCACAATGTGTACTACGTATTCTATAATTGTTAAAATCTACATGAAGCATGATCTGCCATATTTTAGAAATTCAATATTTATTCATCAGTATCCTAATTTTAACTTTAAAGCAGAGTTTTGTATATTCCAAAGGGGATATTGTACTATACACCATGAGATCACTGAATTGGGAACATGATATATGAAATAGTGTTTAACTTTGACAAATATCCACAAGGCAAATACATTGAAAGGAGTAAAATGTTAAGGATTTTTACGCTGAGTATTCAACCATATTCAACCATCTTAACTACACTTCAGCTATATACTTCCAACATGCTAAATAATGTCATTTGCCAATGATGCATTTTTTCAATATGGTATAGGAGCTTAACTTGAAATAAATCTACATCCTTGTAAATAGATGATTTTATTTTTTAGGCAATGTTGGGTCAAAGTCTGGAACTGCCACCCTATCAGCATTGTGGGAGTACCTACGCCACAAGGACTCCAGTGATTCAAGAAGGCAGCCCACCACCACCTTCTGAAGGGCAACAAGTCATGGGCAATAAATACTGGCCTAACCAGCGACGCCCACATCCTGTAAATGAATTTTTAAAAACCTGTCAATTTAAATTAAAAACATAATGCAGTAGAGGGATTTGCCTTAATCTTTCATTATCGCTATGGCATCCATTCGTCTTCATTTTAATCCAAAATAAATTTTCTCTGAGATGGTCGTAAGACAATGAAACTGAGAAACCATTAATTTTCGAGGTTGAAAGCACTTGGCTCACAAAGGTCAAGGGCTCACAAATGTTTTAAACATTCCATATCTTCAGAGTTATAAAAATGGCAAGAAGAACAGGAATCATTGCATTCTGTCTTGTGTGGATAGCTGTCTTGAAGTTGGAAATCGGCAGTATCTGATCCATCGATCCAACTGCTAACCTTTAAAATGTGTGCTAATTTAAGAGGTGACGGCAGCAAGATCATTATCAAGGTGACAGATGTAGAACATAAATAGTCTTCCACAGACCACATTACTATTAAGACAGAAGAGCAATGAAGAATTGCAATCAGGCTAACTGCAAAAGTTGATGAGCTGGAAAATAGGAGCAGATGGAATAATATTATGGTCGGGACTTTCATTGGGAACTGAATGGAACAACCCTGTTGGGCTTCTAATTGAGTTAATTGACGAATGAGTGAACCTCGCAGTTTCATATGCCTATAGAGATTAGCAAATCTATTGTTGAATACCGCTGGGCCAGAGGACAAGGATTTTTATTGCATGAGGAATGCACTATAAATAAGATGAACTAATCAGGCATAAGGTGCAAGAGTTGCAAGTTTTTTGGTGGGACAATTAGTATATTGCGATCTGCTCAATTTGCCTTGGACTGAACTGGTTCCACAGAAGACGATGAGCCAAACGAGCTCAGAATCTACTGTACCCAACGTATTTCTACAGCCAATAATGAATCAGCATCCCAAGTTCAAAATAATCTGAATATTAAGTGTTGTCCTAACATTGAGGTCAAAAGAATAGATGAGAAAGATCCAGGTTTGCTTCCCACTCTGTAATGATTTCAGCAGTGCTTCACAATTGACCTCAGTATTTTTGGCAAAGGAGGGAAATAAAAGTTCAGCAATGGTTTCTGTTTCTAATCAACAGTGACCCTCGCTAGAAAGAGCACTTGCTTGGGTGTTGAGTGCGAAGTTGATGTCTCAAGTGTGGAATTTGCCATGCTCAAATAACCTGCTGACAGTCACCCACTGTATGAAGAAGGGTCATTTGGATGCATCCCAGAAACATTTGGCACCTTTAGTGCAGCAATAGAGAAAACGGGGAGAAAAAGAAAAGCTTACACATCACTTAGCATGAGCTTTTCTCAGAACTAATAGCATTGGGTATATTTCCTGAGTAATGCTCTTTCTGTAAAAATCCATAGTAAGGTCAAACTAAATTCCTCTGTGGGTATATATTTTTTTAACCTGGGGATAGCGGCTGCATTTAAAAGGCACACAGAAGGATTCAGTGTGATCGTGTTAAATGCACATATGGGAACAAGTGCAGATTAATTTTATCATTTACTCAACTACCTCATGACATGACCTCATTGAATGGCGGAAAGCCTTGATAGGTCAAATGGCCTACTTCTGCCCCTAAGTCTTATGGTCTCATACTTTCTTGGTGTCAGCATGGGGTGCGGGGGTATTGTTACTGAACTAGCAATCAAGAGACCCAGCATAATGTTCTGGGGACCAGGATTCGAATCCCATCAGGGAAGGTGTTGAACTTTGAATTCAATAAGAAATCTGGGATTAAAAGTTGAACAATGATCATGGTACCATTGTCGTAAAAACCCATCTGGCTCACTTTGGGAAAGAAACATGCCTCCCTGTGACTCCAGATCCACAGCAATGTGGTTGACTCTTGACTCTTAAATACCCTCTGAAATGGCGGCATTTGGCAGCACTACCCAAATCTACGTCTCCAACACCAAGAATGATAAGGACAGTAAGTGTATGGGAACACCACCACCTCCAAGTTACACATCTTGTCTCTTCACGGTTACTGAATCAAAATCCTGCAATTACCTATCGAATACCATTGTGGGAGCACCTTTGGAAGATGGAATGCAGTGGTTCAATAAGATTGTTCATCACTGCCTTCACATGGGCAATTAAGAGTGGATAATAAATGCTGGCCTTGTTTTCAACATCCATATACTAAGAATGATTTTTTAAAAAAACAATGTTAGTGAAAGAGCAATTTATAAAGTAATAACTTGTCATTCTGTAGGCAAATAGATATTCTTTAAAAAATGCCTGTTACTTCCGGCACTAAAAGATAACTTGGAATTTAATAATATAGAACTGGTCTATAGGGGGAGTGAAACCATGCAAAAAATGTTATACAGTAGTATAGAACTTCAGTAAAAGAGAATTTAACATATATAAAGAATTAAATATTTCTGTTCCAAATATGTGGGTAGAGACCTTCAACAATCTGTCTGCAATCGTGGTTTGTACTGTCAACACTCATACAAACGTACTTTGGGTGCGATTACTATGAGTCATATTTTTGTGTGAATTATTTAGTGCCATTAGGCTTTTCTTCCTGAGTGGAAAATCACCAACAAGAGCTTTAATTAAAACATTAAATTGACTGAACTAAGCCCAACAATTGGTTTGCATTATTGTTTTCCTTGAATACTAATGGCGATGTGCAATTCAGGAATATTAATTTTAATCTCTCCTGGTGTAAAGAAAATCCATATGTAGTAGGTGAAACTGCTGATGCACTTACGTTACTATCTTACACTGAAGGGGGAGTTTTAGGATTAGTAAATAAAGACTGGCTTAATCCATGGTAATTAAAACAGTACAGCCTAAAGCAGAGTAATGCAATGTAGATAAAAATTATATTATCCATTCATATTAGCTATTTATCTAGCATCGGTTGTGCACACATATTAAGGGAATGAAGGTCCCTCAAGCTTTTCCCCCCAAAATATCAAAATTTAACACGACTTGAGACCTAATTTTTAAGAGAAGCTCATGCATGACCTGCAGGCTCAACCTTTCAAAGAAATGCACACCCAACCATGATTGCAATCAAGGCTGGGTTGGTCATCAGGGAGATCTGATAATGCCTGACACTCAGCAATGTGGAGAATGGAAGGTGGTGAACTCATAGGATGAAATTTAATGGAGAGATTGCATCTCCTGGCAGTGGGGCTGGGCATGGGCACGACATCCGCTCACACATCAGGAAGTGCAATGCACGCAATTACATTGCAAATTGGAGGTGTGTGTGTGACGGGTATGTGCTGGTTGTTTGGACAACAAAGGTAGTTTTAAGGCATTTATACTTATTGTTGGGTGAAAATATTCACAAGTAGACCTTAACGTGAGCAAAAGAAGCACTTTATTGTTGCTGAGCTCTGGGAGGAAGGTCCTAAACCCAGCAGACTTGCCGGCACACTTTCTCCGAGCTGTGGCTTAAACTGGCTTAATGTACACTTTCAAAAGCCGAATTCGTTCGTATTCGCATTTACATACAGCCAATCAATTCTCTTAGTATCGCTGTTAATTCCATATATAGTTATCAATTCTTTACACAATATGGTACATTTGTCCAATCAATATGTTACGATTGCAATATGTATGATTACATAAGATCAAAAGTTGCCAGTCCTAGATGTGATTTAGAGGCCCCCTTTCATCTCGCAGCTGTTTTGACAGCTTAGAATAACAGCTCCTGCAATCCGTGGAGCACTGGTTATTACTGACCCATTGTTTTTGGAGGATACATCTGTTAGAGTCACTCTTAGACCAAAGTTCACTGTCTCAGCAGAAAAAAACCATGTAGCAACTCAAAAAACAAGTATTAGTTCATAGAGCCAAGTATCCCACCATACACTGCCAATGCAGAAAGTTTACACCAACATTTATATTGGTAAACATTAAGGTTTAGCTATAAATGGGTTTGAGGTTCTCAATTGACAATGGGAGTGGGAAGGCTGTCTACGAACCTCCCATGCCCCGGACTTAATTGGGGCAGAGACAGGAAGGAGGTGGGATCCCTACCCGTCACCCTTGCACCCAATTAAATGAACCCCCTGCTATCACACATGCCTCAGAGGAGGTAATTGCCATATACCCTTTGCGTTGTCTCTCGAAGCTGTAAAACCATGGAATAAAGTATCCGTTATTGATCCACGTTCTCAGGGTGAAAGAGCAGCCTGTGCAATCCAGTGCCTATCAAATAAATCATTTAAAAGACCACAATTCCTGTTTCAGTAGCCTCAAAATGCTCTTGGTGCTGCATTGCACTTTGAACTGCCAGGTGTACATTTACCTTGGGCTGAATCAGTGTAAGATTTCAGTGTCTTCAATCTGCAGCCGAACTATAATCTCTCATGTAATGAGCTAACCAATGAGATAAGAGAAAAGATAAGCAACCCTCATAGTCAGCTGTGAGTTCTAATGAAGAGGCACATCAGCATCTGAAACAATACCGGGAAATTAGTGGTGTGGCTCTGAAAAGGAGCACATAGCTTTAGAAAAACTACTGGAAAGACGAACGCACAGTTTAATTGGACACATTTCCTGGAGAATTGGCAATTAGAGAGCGAGGAAAGCGGGTTTTATAGCCCAGGTGCACAGATATACAAAGCGGAGAAACAACATCGATGAGACAGAAGCAGGTGCGCCAAGCATAAGATAGATTGGTGGATGTGGCATGGAGAAGCAATTATAACAACCGCAATTTTGGGTATGGTAGAACATACAGTTCGGGCCTTTGCAGAGCAGAACCCTGGAGTGTCATGGGTTAATTCTAACAGGTTAATATGCCAATCAGATACTACGTACATCATCACAGGAAGCGATGTGATGTCACATGATTTTGTCACACTTGAGCAGCCTTGTGGGAGATGTAGTCAGAGCAATAAGATGTACCCCAATAACGCTCACATTTCATAGATCTCTGCAGTTACATTCTAGATTCTGTATTAGTCAAATGACATCAAGAATATTATAAGTTCAAGGTGTTCCAGGCAAACAGAACCCCAACAAGTTGTTCCCATTCATGAATTTCTGCAGTCAACTTTAACATTTGATCCTTCCACAACAAATCATTAAGCAGTAGGAGACTAGGTTTTACACATCTGAAACAAAACTTCAAGGACAGTGTCATATTAACTTAAGATGCCGATGTAAATGCATGATGGCTATTTTGAAATAGGTGCCGAATCTTTGTTTGTCAATGCTTACAGTGTATCAGATTCACAGGTATGTCAGAGGTATTGAACACATTGAGAGATTTCACCAGGAACGTGCAGAGGCAAAGTCGAGGTGTCGGAGGGAGTGCACAAACCTCCAAACGACCCATCTATCCAGCCCGTCAAGCACCACCTTCCTTGCCTGTGGCAGTGTGTACACATTATACAATGGACTCACCAGCCATCTCAGAACCTATCGAGGCAGAATGGAAGCAATCCATCCTCGATGCTGAGGAGTTGCCTGAAGAAGAAGGAAAAGATATCAGGTTATAAATGTCAGTGGGTGATTTTTGAAGAGCTGAACTTGGGATATTTTGGGCACCATTAGTGTGCAGACACCCCTTGAAGAAATGATATACCTTTGACAATCCCTTAAAGATTGTGCATCTTGTTACATTTCTCGTACTGCTTGAAATACCTGGGTGTCACTTTTACTTGTTTAGCCTTCTGATGTGTTGGGTACTCTGCTACACAGACGAACCAACACGGTTGCGAATGGTACAACTCAGTTTTATTACTAACATTTATTTACAGTGGTAAACTGGTTACTGAGGTTCGATCATAACCCTAGAATCTGTGGACCTATTCCTAATACTATATTGGAGTGGCACTTAGCACATGGTGGATGTCTGAGTGGCTTGCTGTGAGCTCTGTGCCCTGAGCTGTCTCCTGCTGGAATGCCTGGGAAGTGTCGTGTTCCCTGTTTTGTAGTGTGTATGCTCTTGCCTGTGATTGGCTGTGGTGTTGTGTGTGTGTTGATTGGTCCGTTGATCTGTCCATCAGTATGTATGTATGTTTGTACCATGATGTTTACCTGAATATCATGACACCTTCCATAACTTTGTCATTTTGCTTAACAGCATACATGCTGAAGCCTTGTTCCGCGGCTAAAGCTCTGAAACTTTAACAATTATTTTGGAAACTATTACAATCCTAGACCAGACCCCAGCAGTGGCTAGGATACTGAACCGAAACTCCAATATTTTATTTTATTTTGTAAGACTGTGCAGAAAGAATATTGCAGTCCAGAAGTGATTGCATGAAGAAATAGGCATTTAGTATTTTAAAATAAAATGTTATCATTAATACACTATTTAACTTCGCACCCGGAAATAGCTTACAATTACCCCTTAAACAATACCACTCAATACAGTAAATACAATACCCTTAATTGCTACCTCTATTCCCAATCAAACAACAAGAAAGGAAAAACATACAGCTCAATCCATCCCACTTCCCAATGGAATAGATGGTCAATTTCACCTCTGGTACCAAAAGCTTTCTAGTCATGCAAAACAAGATTATTCTAAAAAAAACATAACTACTGCAGTCAAAAACACCCAGGCTTTTAGTCCTTAAATTGTCAAATGTTTATTTTATAGACCACAAAGAAGTCCACACCGAGTTGTTTGATGGAACAATTAGGATGTACTATTATTTACACAACACAGAGGTTCCATGCCGGGTCACATCTTGTCGGTTCCAAAACTGGCTGACTTTATGCTAGATATAAATATACATGGTTTAGTGTTCTACGCCCCCTTAGCATGCATTCAGCAGGTTAATGTGGATTTTAATTGTTGCCAACCCATAAGCCCGGTGCAAGTTACAACATCCCCCCCCCCCCCCCCCCCCCAATTCCGAAGAATCCTTCGATGGCTTGGGAGAACGAGGGTGCTGGACTTGCTTTGTCTCGTCGTGCACCCGTGGTGCTGGATCAGGTGCTGTATATTGGGAAAGCAAATGCCGCTTCCACTGGAATGTCACAGCAGGAGCTATGTCTGGGGCTGTTGTGCCGTTGACCCCCTCCCCCCCCCCCCCCCCCCCACCTGAGACCCCGGTAGCCTGCGCTTCTATATCCAAATCCATGTTGACTACTTCTCTTACGTCGACGTCTGGACCCCCTCGGGGTTCTGCTCTGGTCTGTTTGGGCATCGGGTTCAGCTTGGCAAGAATATTCCGTGCACAAGGAAGTTTATGGGAAACTGGTCACCTGGACCGAATGTGATCCAGATGTTTTCGCATTACTCGATCTTGGGCTTGCACTTGATAGGAAACTGGCCCTGTCTGGCGGACAGCGTTCCCAGAGCCCCACCGGGCACCATCTGCAAAATCTTGGGCAAACACCACGTTCCCGGCGTAAAGAGCCTGGACGGTCAGTGTTGAATGGGGAAACACCCTTGCAAGTGTTGGGTGCAGCGAACCTTCCCGCCTATATCAGGAAAAACCAAACGAAGGTGGGTCCGAAACCCCTGGCCAATCAGCAGTTCAGCTAGGGCCACCCCGGTCTCGGTGTGTGGTATAGTCCGATAGCAAAACAAAAACCAGGTGAACCTTGTGTCCAGCAACCCAGAAGACTGTTTCTGCAACCTGAACGTCTGGACCACCCACTCCGCTAGCACATTCAAAGCTGGGTGGTACAGGACAGAATGGATGTTAAAATGGATGATAAAACCACAAAACTCCTCACTTGTAAAGTACCATTGTCTATAAAGATAACTTTGGGAATGCTGTGCAGACTGAAGGACAAACGCAGCTTCTCATTTGCTACTCTGGAGGTTGTCACCACCATCCTGTGGTCCTCCAGCCATTTTGAATGGGCGGCGACCAGCAGGAGGAACGTGGAACCCTGAAATGTGCTCGTAAAGTTGGCATGCACCTCTTCCCACGACCACCCCGGCCATTCCCAATGGTGGAGGGGCCTAGCCAGAGAGAGCTTTTGGTGGTCCTGATATATTCTGCATTGTTTGTCATATGTTCAACACCCGCATCCAGGCCCGGCCACCAAACATAGCTGCGTGCTAACATTTTCATTTTTGACACTCCCGGTTGTCCGTTGTGGGGGCCTTTCAAGATCAAATCCTGGTCCTTTTCCAGGATGATGATGCGCGTAGCCCATAGTAGGACACCGTCCTCCACACTGAACTCGGACATCTTTGATGAGGAAGCCCTCAATTCACCCGGGGGTTGATAATGCTGACCACCATGCAATACGAGATGCTGAACGTTTGAAAGAAATGGGTCCGATCGGGTCCATTGATGGATCCCAGAAGCAGTGACCGGCATTTAATCCATAAAGTTTAAAGTGGCGACAACTTCATCCGCCCTGGGAGGAGATGGAGGGCTAGTCGGCAAGGGCAGTCGGATCAATGCATCATTTGCAATCTAAATGCTTGGCCAATGTTCAAACGAATACTCTTAGGCAGCAAACAAAAGACCAACCGTTGGATTTGAGCGGAACCGAGTGGTGGAATTGTCTTGTCCTCCTTTAAAAGACCAAGTGGTGGTTTGTGGTCCATGATGATGGTGAAATAGCAGCTATACACATATTGGTGGAATTTCTTCACTGTGAGTACCACCGCCTGGCCGTCCTTTTTGATGTGCACTGACTTTAATTTGGCCATGGCCAATGTCTGGGAGGAGGAAGCATTTGTTTAGTCCCTGCCATCCACCATCTGATAGGACAGAACACCCCCAATGCCGTTCACGACATGTCACACATGACGATGAGGGGCTTGATGGGATCATAGAGTCAACTATCCAGCAGATGACAGTTGGTGCTTCACTTCTCTGAAAGCCACTTCTTGCAATCTGCCCCACAAACACGCCTGTTTTTTCTTTAAAAGTAGATGAGGGGGGCGGGGGGGCAGCATCGTCATGAGGTTTAGGATGCACCTGCTCAAACACCCTAAAAAGGAGCAAAGTTCTGAGACAGCCATGGGGGCGGGGCCTGCTGAATGGCACACACCTTTTCTGTGACGGGGCGAAATTCTCCCGAAACGGCGCGATGTCTGCCGACTGGCGCCCAAATCGGCGCCAATCAGACGGGCATCGCGCCGCCCCAAAGGTGCGGAATGCTCCGCATCTTTGGGGGCCGAGCCCCAACATTGAGGGGCTAGGCCGACGCCGGAGGAATTTCCTCCCCGCCAGCTGGCGGAAACGGCCTTTGTTGCCCCGCCAGCTGGCGCGGAAATGACATCCCCGGGCGGCGCATGCGCGGGAGCGTCAGCGGCCACTGACAGTTTCCCACGCATGCGCAGTGGAGGGAGTCTCTTCTGCCTCCGCCATGGTGGAGACTGTGGCGGAGGCGGAAGGGAAAGAGTGCCCCAACGGTACAGGCCCGCCTGCGGATCGGTGGGCCCCGATCACGGGCCAGGCTACCGTGGGGGCACCCCCCGGGGCCAGATCGCCCCGCGCCCCCCCCCCAGGACCCCGGAGCCCGCCCACGTCGCCTTGTCCCGCCAGTAAGGTAGGTGGTTTAATTTACGCCGGCAGTCCAGGCAATTTATCGGCGGGACTTCGGCCCATCCGGGCCGGAGAATCGAGTGGGGGGGGCCCGCCAACTGGCGCGGTGCGATTCCCGCCCCCGCCGAATCTCCGTTGCCGGAGACTTCGGCAACCGGCGGGTGCGGGATTCACGGCAGCCCCCGGCGATTCTCCGACCCGGCGGGGGGTCGGAGAATGACGCTCCGGGTGTAAGCCCTTGCAATCCCCACGATAACCCAGGTACACCATCTTCTTCACGTGGGTCTCTGCGGGCGGATGCCAGATTCGGAGAAAAGCCGAAATACTTCCCCCAGGTTGTCGAGGTGTTCCTGCTCGATTGCTCCGGTAACTAACACATCATCTAAATATACTGCAGCCCTTGGCAATTCATGCAGAATATTCCCCATCCACCCTCTGGAAGATGGTGCACGCTAGCGACACGGTGAAAGGTAGCCGGGTGTATTCATGCAGGCCTCGATGTGTGTTGATCGTTACGTATTTGCGGGTGGCCGGGTCAAACCCGAGCTGTAAATAAGTCTGACTCATTTCAAGTTCAGTGAACGAAAAGCCCCCTGTCAATTCAGGTGAAGGTCTTCTGTGAAGGGCATCAGGCAACGGGCCAAACATGGAACCTTATTCACCGTCAGTTTATAATCCCCATATAACCAAACCGTCTTGTCCATCTTCAACACTGGAACCACTGGCGCCATCCAATCTGTGAACACATGGGGCGGGATTCGCCAATAACGGGGCTATGTCCCCAATCCAGCGTCAAAACACAGGCATTTCACTCTGGACATTCCTGAAGAAAGTCGAGAGTGATTCTCCCACCTAAAGGGGGCTAGCAGGACCCCGGAGAACTCCTCGCAGCTCTGGCTGCCAATACGGGGCCCTGCATTTCCGGCCGGGAGAACGCGCATGCGCATGGCGCGGCTGCCTTCGGCGGCCGGCCCTTGCAACATGGCGGACTCACACCACAGACAGGCCCCGAAAATATAGGCCTCCCCGAGATCGCGCTCGCCCGCGGATCAATGTCCCCCGGTCGCTAGCCTGGCCGTCCGTGAGGCCTCCCGGGTGAATGAACCCCCCGCCCTCCACCAGGGCAGCCGTGGACTGACTCCGCAGCCGCCACTGGCTGTCCCCGACAGGCAAAGCGTGGTTAGAACCATGCCGTCGGGAACTCGGCCAGTTTTCGTTCGGAGAATTGCCGCGGGGGCCTCTGTCAATGGCCCCCCTACCCGCGCCGTGTAGACCGGAGAATCGCGAGAGCGGCATCAACGTCCACTCTCCGCCCCCGAGCCGATCGCGATTTCGGCGCGAAGGCTCGGAGAATCCCGCCCCTGATTCCTAATCCTTCAAGCCTGCTGAGCTCGACCTCCACCTTCGCCAACAATGCATGAGGGACCGGGTGGGCTCTGAAATATCTGGGCTGGTCCAAAGTATGAGTGTCAGGAACCGCCAGGTATGTGAAGCTTTGTATCACACCATAGGTAGGCATGCCACAGGCAGTTAGCAAATTGACTGTCTGCCATTCATTCTCTGTGATAATGTTTGCTCTGATAAAGTAACGCATTCTTTCTGCATACTGAGTCCAATCTTCCAAGGTGGCATCAGACATATGTAACCTTCCGAACAGAGGCATGGTTCAAAAATGAACCTCCAACCTATATCCAGCAGGGTCGGGGAGGCGGCTTATCCTACAGTGTACTGGCATTGGTAGCAGACCAGTTGAACCCTCGCTGCCAGTTTTTTAGACCACAAAGGAGTCCACACTGAGTAGTTAGATGAAACAAAGTTTTATTACGATAAACTATTATTTACACAACATAGGTGATCTCTGCAGGTTCACCTCCTGTTGGCACTAAAACCGGACGACTTGTACAAGAAATAATTGTACATGGTTTAGGGTTCCCAGCCCCCTTAATGGGGAGCTCCTATTTGCTGAGGTTAATGGGGATTCTAATTGTTGCACCCGATAAGTCCCATGCTGGTTCTGACAGTTTATAATCCAATATGTCTAAAATCCTGCATTCGTCACAAAACCCTTCCGCACTGCATATCTGCCTGCAATCGACCCAGACCTGTGAGAGGTTGCTTTAAGTTTCAAGTACCATGTCCAGTTAACATTTTGACTGAGGTACTGGGGTTGCTGCTATCTACTTCTGTTTATAGTCATGTCTTCTGTAGGCCATGCCTGTCGAGGTAACTGTGGGTCTCCCAGAACCATCCTTCTATTCTGGACGTCTCATTACGTTAGGATAGAACATAATGATATTCTTAAACATTGCGAGATATTAACCTCTCTGGTTCTATGCTGATTGCTGCATACCTCGTGGAAACTGAGATACAAAATCCATTACTACCTACATGGGGCTCAGTCTTTTGGACAATTGCTTAAATGGCCAAACAAATACACCCGTGACTCAAAACGTTCTGTGGCATTACGTTGATACACTCACAGTTTGACATATTGATCATTGGCCAAAACAAAGAAATCATTAACATGGCTGAATAATGCATTTGTGACAGATTTGATATACCTGTAGGTCAACAATGCAAAACTCCTAGTGTTAGATTGCAAGGATGAAGCATGTTATCTGGAGACTTTCTTGAAGATGACACAGCTCTGTCATTGTCTTCCCACCTGACCTCAGCCTCCTTCAGCACATTGTTACCACCATCAGATAGTTGTGCCTGGCACAGGACATCTGCTAAATAATAGAGGAATGGAAGTTGATGGCATGCCATCTGTTCCAGTCAACATCCTTTTCTGCCTTTTAAAAAAAAAATATATTTTATTAAAGTTTTTCGATCAAACAAAAATTTCCCATTTTACAACTTTGTAATAATATATACATTGATCGTTTTTTAAATAAATAATATGCTAACTAACGGCAACTACCAACAACAAAATAAGAAACAACAGAAATAATAACTAAAATAGTAACTTTGTGAAATCAAATATAAATAACTAATATATAAGCACACACATAAAACCCCTGAGGACCCAAATGAGCCCTGCCCCCACCCCCCCTCCCCCCTGGGTTGCTGCTGCTGCCTTTCCTATTTTCCCTTATCACTCTGCGAGATAGTCGAGGAACGGTTGCCACCGCCCGGTGAACCCCTGAGCCGAACGTCTTAATGCATATTTTACCGCTCTAGTTTTATAAACCCGGCCATGTCGTTGATCCAGGCCTCCACACCCGGGGGCTTAGCTTCTTTCCACATAAGTAGAATCCTTCGCCGGGCTACTAGGGACGCAAAGGCCAACACGTCGGCCTCTCTCGCCTCCTGCACTCCCGGCTCATCTGCGCCCCCAAATATAGCCAACCCCCAGCTTGGTTTGACCCGGACCCCCACCACCTTCGAGATCACTTTTGCCACACCCACCCAGAACCCATGCAATACCGGACATGACCAAAACATGTGGGTGTGGTTCGCCGGTCTTCCCGCGCATCTCCCGCACCTATCCTCCACTCCAAAAAATCTACTCAGCCTTGCTCCCGTCATATGCGCCCTGTGTAGAACCTTGAATTGTATCAGGCTGAGCCTGGCACACTAGGACGAAGAGTTCACCCTACTTAGGGCATCTGCCCACAGCCCCTCCTCAATCTCTTCCCCCAGCTCCTCCTCCCATTTTCCCTTCCGCTCCTCTACCATCGTCTCCCCCTCGTCTCTCATTTCCCTATATATATCTGACACCCTACCATCACCCACCCATGCCCCCAAAATCACTCTGTCCTGGATCTCTTGGGCCGGGAGCTGCGGAAATTCCCTCACCTGTTGCCTCACAAATGCCCTCAGTTGCATATAGCGAAATGCATTCCCAGGTGGCAACCCATATTTTTCTGTCAGTGCTCCCAGACTCGCGAACGTCCCGTCTAAGAACAAGTCCTTCAATTTCGCAATTCCTGCTCGCTGCCAAGATTTAAATCCCCCATCTATCCTTCCCGGGACAAACCTATGGTTGTTCCTTATCGGGGACCACACTGAGGCACCCGTCACTCCCTTATGTCGTCTCCACTGCCCCCAAATTTTCAGAGTTGCCACCACCACTGGGTTTGTGGTGTATTTTTTCGGAGAGAACGGCAACGGCGCCGTCGCCAGTGCTTTTAAGCTAGTTCCCCTACAGGACGCCATCTCCAGTCTTTTCCACGCCGCTCCTTCCCCTTCCCTCATCCACTTACATATCATTGACGCGTTGGCGGCCCAATAATAATCACTTAGACTCGGCAGTGCCAGTCCCCCTCTGTCCCTACTGCGCTGCAGGAACCCCCTCTTTACTCTTGGGGTCTTTCCAGCCCACACAAAGCTCATAATACTCTTGTCCACCTTCTTAAAAAAGGCCTTTGTAATCAGTACAGGGAGGCACTGGAACACAAAAAGAAACCTCGGAAGGACCACCATTTTAACCGCCTGCACCCTGCCCGCCAATGAGAGGGGCGCCATGTCCCACCTCCTAAAGTCCTCTTCCATCTGCTCTACCAGTCGTGCCAAGTTAAGCTTATGCAAGGTTCCCCAGTTCCTGGCCACCTGGATCCCTAAATACCGGAAATCCCTTGTTACCCTCCTCAACGGTAAATCGTCTATTCCCCTGCCCTGTTCCCCGGGGTGCATCACAAACAGTTCACTCTTCCCTATATTCAATTTATATCCTGAAAATTCTCCAAACTCCCTGAGTGTCTGCATTATCTCAGGCATCCCCTCCACTGGGTCCGCGACATACAACAACAAATCATCCGCGTATAATGACACCCGATGCTCTTCTCCTCCTCAAAGTACCCCCCTCCACTTCCTAGAGCCCCTCAGCGCTATGGCCAATGGCTCAATTGCCAACGCAAACAGTAAGGGGACAGGGGACATCCCTGTCTTGTACCCCTATATAGTCGGAAGTGGTCAGATCGTTGCCTATTTGTAATCACACTTGCCACCGGGGCCCTGTACAGGAGCTGAACCCATCTAATGAACCCCTCTCCAAATCCAAATCTCCTCAGTACTTCCCACAGGTAGTCCCACTCCACTCTATCAAATGCTTTCTCTGCATCCATCGCCACCACTATCTCCGCCTCCCCCTCGGGTGGGGGCATCATCATCACCCCCAACAGCCTCCGTATATTAGCATTCAATTGCCTCCCTTTAACAAACCCCGTTTGATCATCATGCACCACCCCAGGGACACAGTCCTCTATCCTCGTCGCCATCACCTTGGCCAAAAGCTTGGCATCTACGTTCAAGAGGGAAATAGGCCTGTATGACCCGCACTGCAACGGGTCTTTGTCTCTGTTCAGGATCAGCGATATCGTCGCCTCCGACATCGTCGGGGGTAGTGTCCCCCTTTCCCTAGCCTCATTAAAGGTTCTCGTCAGAAGTGGGGCCAGCAGGTCCACGTATTTCCTATAGAACTCCACCGGGAACCCATCCAGTCCCGGGGCCTTCCCTGCCTGCATGTTCCCAATTCCTTTTACCACCTCCTCACCTCAATCTGCACTCCCAGTCCTGTCATCTCCTGTTCCTCAACCTTCGGGAACTCCAGCTGGTCTAGGAAACGCATCATTCCCTCTTTCCCTTCCGGGGGTTGAGCCTTATATAGCCTCTCGTAAAATACCTTAAACACCCCATTCACCCTCTCCGCTCCCCGTTCCATCTTTCCCTCCTCGTCTCTAACCCCTCCGATCTCTCTCGCCGCCCCCCTCTTCCTAAGTTGTTGGGCCAGCAGCCGGCTCGCCTTCTCTCCATATTCATAATGCACTCCCTGTGCCTTCCTCCATTGTGCCTCCGCCTTACCCGTGGTCAACAAGTCAAAGTCCGTGTGCAATCTCCGTCTTTCCCTGGATAGCCCTTCATCTGGAGCCTCCGCATATTGCCTATCCACCCTCAAAATCTCCCCCAACAATCTCTCCCTTTCTTTACCCTCTTGTTTCCCCTTATGGGCCCTTATGGAGATCAGCTACCCTCTAACCACCGCCTTCAGCGCCTCCCAGACCACTCCCACCTGGACCTCTCCGTCATCATTGATCTCTAGGTACCTTTCAATACATCCCCTCACCCTTACACATACCCCCTCGTCCGCCAACAGTCCCATATCTAATCTCCAGAGTGGGCGCTGCTCCTTTTCCTCTCCTACTTCCATATCTACCCAATGTGGGGCATGATCTGAAATGGCTATCGCCGAATACTCCGTTCCTGCCACCTTCGGGATCACCGCCCTTCCCAGGACAAAGAAGTCTATCCGGGAGTCGACTTTGTGGACATGGGAGAAGAAGGAAAACTCTTTACTCCTTGGTCTAGTAAATCTCCAGGGATCCACTCCTCCCAACTGCTCCATAAAGCCCTTAAGCACCTTGGCCGCTGCCGGCCTCCTCCCGGTCCTAGATCTGGACCGGTCCAGCCCTGGGTCCAGCACCGTGTTGAAGTCCCCCCCCATTACCAACTTTCCCATCTCCAGGTCCGGGATGCGCCCCAACATACGCTTCATAAAGTTCGCGTCATCCCAGTTCGGGGCATATACGTTCACCAGCACCACCGCCTCACCTTGCAATCTGCCACTCACCATCACGTATCTACCCCCACTGTCCACCACTATGGTCTTCGCCTCAAACAATACCCGTTTCCCCACCAGTATTGCCACCCCTCTATTTTTCGCATCCAAGCCCGAGTGGAATACCTGTCCCACCCATCCTTTTCTTAATCTGACCTGATCTGCCAGTTTCAGGTGCGTCTCCTGAAGCATGACCACGTCTGCTTTTAGCTTCTTTAGGTGCGCAAGTACCCTTGCCCTCTTAATCGGCCCATTCAACCCTCTCACGTTCCACGTGATCAACCGGGTTGGGGGGCTCTTTACCCCCCCCCCCCCTCGTCGACTAGCCATCCCCTTTTTTAGACCAGCTCCTCACCCGGTTCCCACGTAGCCGTATCTCCCCCCGACGGCGCCCTCCCATCCCTCCCATCCCATCCCGTAACAGCTCCCCCTTCCCCTTAGCAGCAGCAACCCAGTTAACAACCCCCCCCGCTAGATCCCTCTCTGGCTTAGTTGCTCCCCACATATTGCTTCCGGAAGTCAGCAAACTCTGGCTGACCTCGGCTTCCCCCGTTTATCCTTAGCCTCCCATTATGTGAGGCCCCCTCCTTCCTGCGCCCCCTTTTCCCGCCACAATTTCCATAGCGCGGGAACAAAGCCCGCGCTTCCCTCTCGGCCCCGCCCCTGATGGCGCAGCACCCTCTCTCCTTCCCCCTCCCCTTCCCCACCGGCACCCACATTTCTTCGTGTGTCCCCCCCTTCGAGGGGAAAGAAAATTTTCCCCCATCTGATTCACAGTCCCTTGCCACCACCTCGCTACTTCATTTCAAACACTCTTTCTCAAATCTAGTCCAACTTCTCCTCTTCAATAAATGTCCACGCCTCCTCTGCCGTCTCGAAGTAGTGGTGTTTACCCTGGTGTGTAACCCACAGTCTTGCCGGCTGCAACATTCCGAATTTCACTTTCCTCTTGTGGAGCACTGCCTTGGCCCGATTGAAACTCGCCCTCCTTCTCGCCACCTCCGCACTCCAATCCTGATACACGCGGATCACCGCGTTCTCCCACCTGCTGCTCCGTGTCTTTTTCGCCCATCTCAGGACCATCTCCCTGTCCTTGTAGCGGTGGAACCTCACCACTATTGCTCGAGGTATTTCTCCTGCCTTGGCCTTCTCACGAGGACTCGGTACGCTCCCTCCACTTCCAGGGAGCCTGTCGGGGCCTCAGCTCCCATTAAGGTATGGAGCATCGTGCTCACATACGCCCCAACGTCCGCTCCCTCTGCCCCTTCGGGAAGACCCAAGATTCTTAAGTTCTTCCTCCTCGAGCTATTTTCCAGGGCTTCCAGTCTCTCCATACACCTCTTATGCAGTGCCTCGTGCGTCTCCATCTTCACCACCAAGCCCTGTATCTCGTCCTCATTTTCGTCCGCTTTTGCCTTCACTCCACGGAGCTCCATCTCTTGGGTCTTCTGCGCCTCCTTTAACCCCTCAATCGCCTGCAGCATCGGCACCAGCACCTCCTTCTTGAGCTCCTCCACACATCGCCGGAGGAACTCCTGCTGTTCCAGGCTCCATACCAACTGGCCTCCCTCCGCCGCCATCTTGCTTCTCACTTCCCTTCTTTGCCGCTGCTCCAGAGGATCCTCCGCAATCTGGCCACTATTATCTCTTCTGTCCATTCACATCCGGGGGACTCCCTTCTATGTCGCCTCACAGTGGGTTTAGCCTTCGAAGATTGCCGTTGGGGCTCCCGATAAGAGCCCAAAAGTCCGTTAAAACGGGAGGTGCCGAAACGTGCGACTTAGCTGGTCATCGCCGCACCCGGAAGTCTTCCTTTTCTGCCTTGACTAACCTTTCTATGCCAAGCTCAGTGCTAGTGCCACAGTTGAAAAGCAAAGAAACTGAGACGGAGATCAATCAGAAAGAGAGGAACTGACTTTTTCTCTGCCTCAACATTCACGTGTACTACTGAGGAGTGATCTCATGTGCCTGGAGTGAGACTCACCTGTCAGAACTAACCAAGAGCTCAGCTGCACATTCGCAGTCAGAAGCTTCATTGTAATGTTTAAGTGCAAATTCAGTCTTATAGCTCTCACCTTACCAAAAATGCGTGCAGTTGAATCTGTTCAACACTGTGGAATTAAAATAGTAATAGTAATGTAAAGAATTATTTATGAATGCCATTTTACAAAAGCAAACTTTGGATTTCTAATTTTTATGTACTGGTAAATGGAATGTTGATTTTCTCAAATTATCCACATTTAAAAAAAATTATTTTCCAGGATGTGGGTATCGCTGTCTAGGACAGAATTTATTGCTCATCCCTAATTGCCCTTGAGAAGGAGGTGATGGGCTGCCTTCTTGAACCCGCTGCAGCTCATGTGCTGTAGGTACACCCAGAGTGGCTGTCAGGAAGGGAATTTCAGGATTTTGACCCAGAGACAGGAACAGCGATATAGTTCCAGGTCAGTTTAGTATGAGCCTTCGAGGGGACCTTGCATGTGATGGTGTTCCCATGCATCTGCTGCCCTTGTCCTTCTGATTAGTCAAGGCTGCAGGTTTGTAAGGTAGTGTCGAAGGAGCCCTGGTGAGTTGCTGCCGTGCATCTTGTGGATTGGACACACTCCTGCCACCATACATCAGTGGTGGATGGAATGCCAATCAATTGGCTGCTTCGTCCTGGATGGTGTTGAATTTCTTGAGTGTTGGAGGAACGGCATTCATCAAGGCAAACAAGAGTATTCCAGCACACTCCTGACTTGTGCCTATGATGGTGGATGGGCTTTGGGGAGGTGAGCTACTCACCGAAGAATTCCCAGCACTGACTTCCTCTTGTGGCTCCATTTATATTGATTGTCCAGTTCAGTCTTTGCTCAATAGTAACCCCCAGGATGTTGATAGGGGGATTCAATGATGGTCATGGTTGGAGACTCTCTTATTGGAGTTGATCATTGTCTGGTACTTGTTTAGCACACATGTTACTTGCCACTTATCAGCCTAAACCTGAACGTTGACTGAGGAACACCTGCAGTGACGTTCTGGGACTGAGATGATTGACATCCAACAACTGCAACCATCTTTCTTTGTGCTAGCCATGGGTCCAACTATTGAGAGATTTCCCCAATTCCCATTGACTCCGATTTTGCTGGAGCTCCTTGAATGCTGCCTTGATGCCAAGGGCAGTCACTCTCACCTCACCTCCCAGAGTTCAGCAATTTCGTCCAAGTTTGGACGAGGGCTGTACTGAGGTCTGGAACTGAGTGGCCCTAGTGGGACTCAAACTGAGCATCAGTGAGCAGGTTACCTCTGAGTAAGTGCCACTTGATCACACTGATCACCCTGTGTCAGCATTACCTCCCACTATAATCGTAGCATTTGAATTACATTTTGAAATGCAAAGGCTGTTATCGAAATGGTTAATATTTGATAAGCAATCATTATTGAAGTAGAAAGCTGGTGAATCGCAGGAATCATTAACCTATTGTATTGACTTTTCAAAGCTTGGAGATATGTGAGAAAATGTCAGTTCTCTTAGATTGGAACAGACAAAAAATGAGTTTTCTCAAACATTAGAGGATGTCAGAGGTAGGTTTTTTACCCAGAGCGTAGTGGGGGCATGGAATGCACTGCCTGTGGAAGTAGTTGAGTCGGAAACATTAGGGACCTTCAAGCGGCTATTAGATAGGTACATGGATTACGGTAGAATGATGGGGTGTAGATTAATTAGTTCTTAATCTAGGACAAAAGTTTGGCACAACATCGTGGGCCAAAGGGCCTGTTCTGTGCTATATTATTCTATCAGGAATATCGAGAAACTTTTCTGTTTTGAGGTGATAAAATTGATAGAAACAAGAAGTCACATTTATATAGCAATTGATTCCATATCTCAAACCCATTGCCCCAAATACATGCCGGTACAGTAGCTTTTCCGATAAAGGTAAATGCATCAGTTATTTTGCAAACATTTAAGGTCCAACAATCACAAGAGATTCACGAGAATGGTTCCATGAACTTGAGCTTTGAAGATATATTAGAGCAGTCAGGGCAGTTTTCCTTCAGGAGAGGAAGGGTGAGAGGCGATTTCATTGGCATGTTTTAAATCATGAGGGGTCTGGACAGTGTACACAAGGAAAATTTGTTCACACTGAAGAAAGGATCGAGAACGATAGGGCACAGATTTAATGTAATTAGCAAAAGAAGCAAAACTGATATGAGGAAAAACTTGTTACGCAGCGAGTGGTTAGGGTCTGGAATTCGCTGCCTGAGTGGAAACAGGTTCAATTGAAGCCTTCAAAAGGGAGTTGGACTGTTATCTGAAAAGGAAGATGTGCAGGATTACGTGGAGAAGGTGGGGGATTGCTTATTCGGAGAGTCAAGTGCAGACATGGTGGGCCAAATGGACTCTTGTGCACCGTAACAATGATGCAATTCTGTGATAATCGATTCATTTAGTTTTGCTGGAAGGAAAGGAATTGCCCAGCATTCTTCTTCAAATTGCACGTGTCCTGTCTCTGTTCCAATTGGAAGTGGACATGTTTGCATTCTCATCTGAGCCAAACCCACCTCCTCTTGGAGGTTTAAAGATTAACTCCACGATTTCTAGATTCAGTGATGCTGACTGGAATAGTTTAGATTAGGCTTTCTGCTTTACAATGCTAAAACCGTCAATTTCTCCCATCTCCTCGTCCGACAGAAACCCATATTCTGGGGCTGCTTTTTGAGCCTGCGTCAGCCGTCAGCGTAAACAGCAACGTCGGCCCGAAATCTCGTGAGAGTTGGGAAACAGGATTCTCACCAGCTGCATATTGGTTCCCAATTTTCCGTGACCCTTGCCCGCGTCATAATCAAGTTCCTGCCAGAACGAGTGAAAATCTCGGCTGGGATTCTCCAATCCAGCGGCCAAGTTCTGACGCCGGCATGAAATTCGGCATGAACCACTCCGGCGTCAACGGTCCACAATTGTCCGGTATGCTCCCCTACCTAGGGGGCTAGGTCGGCGCCAGAGTGGTCCCCGCAGCTCCAGCTGGTGCGGCATGGCTGGCACGAGTTCACACATGCGCTCCATGACCGGCGTGATTCCGCGCATGTGCGTGGGTTCCCGTCTCTCCACCTCTCACCCCTCGCCGATATCACCCCCTCCCCGATATCACCCTCTCCCCGCTATCACCCCTCCACGATAGCAACCCCTCCCCGATATCACCCCCTCCCCGATATCACCCACTTGCAGAGCCCTACAGGGGCCCGGCGCGGAAGAACATAGGCCCCCAAAGAACCAGCCCGCCCACCGATCGGTAGGCCCCGATCGCAGGCCAGGCCACTGTGGAGGCCCCGCCCGGGTCGGATTCTCCCCCCCCTCCAGGACGGCCCCTGTGTGGGACCTGAGTAACCCACGCTGGCGGGACTCGTCTAAACTCAGAGGGCACTCAGCCAGTCAAGGCCCAGAGAATTGCCAGGGGGGCGCTTTTAACGGCGCCCAACCGGTGTGGCGGCAATCCCGCAAGTGCCCAAAAATCCCTGGCCCTATTTCAATAAATTTAAATAAATTTAAATATCATTTGAGAGCTTCCCTGCAATATGTTCCCCCTCACCTCACATCGACAAGGTTCACACCAGGTCTTCAAAACCTTGAAGCAGTTGAGGGGAACCTGCCAGCGATGCCAAGGTAAGTATAGCCCCCCAGGTGGCAGGGGGTAAGGGGGTGAAGAGCGGCATGCCTGAGAAGTGCCAACCTGGCAATGCCAGGGGCAGGCCCTCTGCGGAGTCCCATTTGGGGGGGTATCCCTTATGTGTTGTGGAGGGGTGGGGGTTCACCCCGATGCTTGCGATGGGGGGAATGCCTTGATGCTTGCGGGGGGAGCGCGCTCCTATGCCTGTGGGTGCTGAGGCAGCCATGCTAATGCGGGATTCTCCCTTGTCCATAGGGGGCATGGGTGGGGGACTTTATTTTTATTGCAGATCGGGGCGTCCTTCAAAGATGGCCTCCTGATCTCTGTGAATCCTTCATTGCCGGCCCACCATTTTGTTCACCAGAGTGCACTTAAATCGGGAGAGAAAACTCAGCTTTCTTGCCCCAGACAGCACTCTGTGCACTGGTGGGTGTTTTGTTACCTGTGTGATAGGTAACATGTGCTACTCAATCCTTGGCTAATGAAGCGGTCTTCTGATCTCGATGAAGAAGACTCGAACTCATCCAGTCGTAACAAAAGGTTTATTGAGTAACTATAACAATAATTGCATGAGTTCTTTACTTTAACTTTGATACTAGTGATAAGGTTAACAAGATCTAACTACAGTAACTATATGTAACTCCACTAGCCATCTGAACTACTCTGCTATTGCCCTGGTCACAGTGCACAACAAGAGAGCGAGAGACCCAATGTCATTGCCTTTTATATCCCTGTTGGTCCAGCTCTCTAGTGATCATGTGGTGCTACTGATTACACATTAACCCCTTGTGTACATGCACATATAGAGATCACTACATCCCCCTTTTTTCATGTTACATATTTTCTGTATGTTGTAAAGAAAATTGAACAAACATAATGGATGCAGTTTGCAAATGCATGACATAAAATCAATGAGTTAGTCCGTCAAATGTGAATACATTTAGTCTCTAAGGTTTTTTCGCTTGCGTGAAATAGGTGGACAAATGATGTTATGTACAAGTTGTGATGATCTTGATGATTATACAAAGCCAATTAATATTTATGAGTCCAATCTTAATAAAACAATTTGTGAGTCCAAACTTTATGAATTTGTTTGGTTGAGTTGCTTTTGTCTTCTTTTGTTGAAGTGGTGATGTTGATGTCCTTATTTCTTTGTGAGCGTCGTCAGTGTTCTTGTGTTTAAGTGACATCAAGTCATCATGAGGTGTTCGAATGGTCGAATCACTTTGTTGTCTGATTTAGACTTTCTTTTTTTTTCTCTAAACTTGTGGTAGCGATTCTGTGTTACACCATTGTTTGAACTGGACTTTTTTCTGTGCTTGCGGTATTGATCTAGTGTGTCATTTGCCTTGAAAGCTGGCGTGCTTGCTTGTTCTGGAGCAAATGTTAATTTGTGAGATTCTTTGTCGTGCCTTGGCATGTTTGTAGTCTTGTCATAGTTTTGAAGTATGCTGTGGCATTGTCTTTCATGTGCAGAGTTGTACCATGTTGTACAGGTCGTTGTTTCATTGTTGTTGTTTCTGTCATTTCTGTTTTTGTTGTCGTTCTTGTTGTTGTTTTTGTTGTTGCTGTTGTTGTTCTTGTTTCTGCTGTGCGTCTTGCGGTGTTTGTTGTTCCTGTTGCGCTTAATGAGCGTTCCGTGTGGATGATTTGAGTCATCGTCACAGTTATTGGTGTCAGTATCCGTTGTGGTATTTGTTACATTGAGCGTTTCTTCTTGAGAATTGTGAAAATGATCTGATGTTCGTAGAATTTACAGTGCAGAAGGAGGCCATTCGGCCCATCGAGTCTGCACCGGCTCTTGGAAAGAGCACCCTACCCAAGGTCCACACCTCCACCCTATCCCCATAACCCAGTAACCCCACCCAACACTAAGGGCAACTTTGGGCACTAAGGGCAATTTATCATGGCCAATCCACCTAACCTGCACATCTTTAGACTGTGGGAGGAAACCGGAGCACCCGGAGGAAACCCACGCACACACGGGGAGGATGTGCAGACTCCGCACAGACAGTGACCCAAGCCGGAATCGAGCCTGGGACCCTGGAGCTGTGAAGCAATTGTGCTATCCACAATGCTACCGTGCTGCATTGATGTTGGTGACATCAGTCATTTGTGGTGGATTTGATTCCTCTTCTTTGCTACCTTGGTACTCCTTTTCTAGAGTCATTTCTGGTTCACTTGAATCATCATTGATTTCTTTGTGCTCCTCTTCTGGAGTTATTTCTGGTTCATTTGAATCACCTTTGGTTTCTTGGTGCTCCTCTTCTGGAGTCAAAATCTTCACGATTTCATTTTCTTGTTGGTCTTGGTGCTCCTCTTCTGGAGTCAAAATATTCAAGATTTTAAGTGACGTGGTCTCTCTGGTCTCAATGTGCTCCACTTCTGGAGTCAAAATCTTCAAGATTTCAATTGACGTGGTCTTTCTGGACTCATGAGTAGCCCTCCTCTGATTGTTGAGTGCTTCTGTGCAGACGAGCTGAGATCTGTCAGTCTCGCTGTGATCCTGCACATCCTGTATGGGAATTGTGATTTCTTCATCACTTGTCTCACATGCAGTGGGTAGACATTCAGTGTCTTCTTGTTGGTTAAATAAGCTGGGTAGACTTTCATAGTCTTCTTCTGGTGGCTCAAATAAGCTGGGTAGACTGTCATAGTCTTTTTGTTGTTCACATGAGCTTGGAAGACTTTTATAGTCTGCTGCTGGTTGTCCAGATAAGGTGGATAGACCTTCATAGTCTTGTTCATGCATGGCGTTCGCTATGGAGTGTTTGCTTGCTTCCATTTTTGAGTCTGGCACCGAGCTGTCTGTGGAGGCTTGTGTCGCTCTCCTTGTGGAGGCTTGTGTTACTCTCTCTGTGGAGCCTTTCATCGCTCTCTCTGTGGAGTCCTTCACCGCTCTCTTTGTGGAGTCATTCATCACTCTCTCTGTGGAGTCTTTCATCGCTCTCTCTGTGGAGTCCTTCACCGCTCTCTTTGTGGAGTCCTTCATCGCTCTCTCTGCTCTGTGGAGTCTGTCATCCCTCTCTCTGTGGAGTCGTGCAGTGTTCTCGCTGTAGAGTCGATCTGTGCTCTCTGTGTGGCGTTGTCTTCTTCTTGGGTATTGCTGTCATCCAATGTATCGACGATCTGCCATGGCATCATGGTATTGGATTCATCTACCATGAGAAGAGTCGTGTTGAGCATTTCAACCGTGTTCCTGATGCAATGATCATCAATTCCGAATAACTCATCCATATCTGAGCAGTAGTCTTCAATGAACAAATCATCTTTTATTGTTTCGGATTTGCCATTGTTCTTTCTATGTTCAATGAAGAAATCATCTTCTGTGTAGTATTCTTCAATGAACAAATCACTGTGCTCTCCTCTTTGAGTGGTGCAAACTGCTTGTGCCAGGGTGCTGTGAAGGTTATTTTTAACTGCTGGCGTAAGTTCGGGCATTGTTCTGTCTTTTGATGTCAGAAAATTTGGTTTTGCAGCTTTAAATGTCTTTTTGTTCATTTGCGTGCATTTCCCTTTTAAGTGGGCGTGGTCCAGGTCCTCTGATGTCATGACGCTCGCGACATCATGCGTAGGAATCGATTGCGAATACGCAATTCGAGTTTCCTTTACTGTGCGCTCTTTTCGCAACTGTGCATGCGCGGCTTCTCGAGTGTATTTTGCCGTTTTCCTTCTCTTTGAGAAGTGCGAATGTGCGTACTGGCCGGAACGCTCTCACTCAAGATGGCTGCCAATCAAAAAGCGCTGTTGCATCGAGTGAGATCCTGCCTCTGCCTCGAGTTGAGTGTTCGCGCCATTTTTACCGATTTTGTTTTCTAGATACTGATTCTGTGTTTGTAAAGACTCACAGTATTGATTTTGTTTTTGTTCATAAGCAAGGCATTTTTGTATAGCAATTTCTTGAGTTAGACACTTATCATGTGAAAGTTCTTCCTTCAAATTTTTGTCATTTAGTCCAGAAATTAATTGATTCATTATCATAGTGTCTCTGAAATCAGCATAATCACAGCCTTGTGGTATTAACTTGAGATTTGTGTTAAAATCAGTGATGGGCCCTCCGCTCCTCTGGCATTTATGACCAGAGTTAAATCTTTCCAGCATCTCTCCAGACTGACTCTTACAGTGTTCATCAAATTCTTTGAGTATTGTTTCTATTTTGGTGTTGTCTTCACCTTCTAAGTAATTAAAACAATTATAGATTTCTCGAGCTTCATGCCCTCCTATTGAGAGTAGTAGTGCTATTTTCATTGCCTCAGAGACCGTGCTTAAATCATTAGCTGCGATAAATATTTGGAATATCTGTTCAAATTTGTTCCAGTTATAACTTAAATTACCGGTTGTTTCCAGCTGCCCTAGAGGTCCAATGAGTCCCATAGTTAGTCGTCGAGGATCCATTTGCTGCAAAGTCTTCCACAGTCGAATATCCGGTCTGAATTTTCTTCTCTTTTTGTCTAACTTAATCTAAGTAGTTCAGTTAAAGCCAACACGCCTGGTACCATGTTTTGTTACCTATGTGGTAGGTAATGATGTGTTGGGTGCTCTAGATCACATACAGGTCACCAACACTTGAAGTGGTGCAACACTATTTTATTAAAAGGTTAACTATTTAAATATACTTGAACTGTGGGTAAATACGATACCAGCTTTAACTAAAGACCTTTGCCTTGTCCTAACCAGTTGATGCCCTCAGCACATGGTGAATGTCTGTGTTGCAGGCTGTGAGCTCTGTGCTCCTAGCTAGCTGCTACTCGAATGAGCGGGAACTCTGATGTCCCCTGTCTTTATAGTGCGTGTGCTCTCACTGGTGATTGGCTGCGGTTTGTGTATGTTGATTGGTCCCACTGTGTGTCCATCAGTGTGTGTCTGCACCATGATATACTGGTGTATATTATGACAGGTAACATGTGCTACTCAATCCTTGGCTAATGAAGAGGTCTTCTGAATCTCGATGAAGAAGACTCAAACTCATCCAGTAGTAACAAAAGTTTTATTGAGTAACTATAACAATAATTGCATGAGTTCTTTACTTTAACTTTGATACTAGTGATAAGGTTAACAAGATCTAACTACAGTAACCATACCTAACTCCATTAGCCATCTGAACTACTCTGCTATTGCTCTGGTCACAGTGCACCCCCGAGAGAGCCAGAGACCCAATGTGGTTGCCTTTTATACCCCTGTTGGTCCAGCCCTCTAGTGATCATGTGGTGCTACTGATTACACATCAACGCCTTGTGCACATGCACATATAGCGATTACTGCAATGGGAAGATGTTGTCCTTTGTGTCTTTCATACAAGGGCAAATGTTTCTTCTCTTGTGCCTAGGGACAGGTTATCACCTGTGTGGACTATGTAAGGGAAAATTGGGCTGGAGATAGTAAGCCTGTATTGAAATTTGAATGATTTAATTACACATTGAATTTTGACACTGATGTTATATATCTCCAGGCGGCTGGATCATGAGCGAAGATGTCTATCCATACATTCTGTGGCTGTTTATTGAGTATGAATGCTTTAACCTGATATTGAAGAATGTAATTTTTGCTATTTTTGTTCAGTAACCTGAGCTGTAGATATATTTAGAAACCAACATTTTCAGTTGAAGTATTTTTCTTTGCTAACCTACAAATAATAAGTCAGGAGTTGTAGAATTCCCCAGTATCTATACACTCGGTGCTTACAGGTGGTGAGGTATCTATTCAGCCAGAACCAAGGTTCAGACTCATTGAAGGAACTTCATAGATTTGGCTGAACTTTCCACAAGTGTCCAAGTTGTTTACAATGAATCAATTTGATGTTGTCCATTTGAAGAGCAAAACACTGAGGGGCATTTTTTTTTGCTTTTATAGATTTTGGAATCCACATTTCTTTTTAAAATCAATTTACTACCTTCCTTTCCTTCTCATTCTTGTAGATTAATTTTCCCTTCCCCCCCTCAAGCCATTTGTAACTTATAATGAACATTAGAAAACTGAAATACAGCAGATGCTGGAAATGAGAAATAAGAGCAGAAAATTCTGGAACTATTCAGCAGGCATGACAGCATATGTGGTGAGAGAAACAGAGTTAACAGGCTGAATATTTGTCCTAGGGTTGTCACCTGGACATCGGGAGCACTTCCAGGCCTCACCTGACGCTCAATGTGAGTTTTATTGAGCAGGCTCATTGGTGGCCAGGGTGTCAACAGGAGTCCCTCCAGCTCTGAAAGGATGGCAGTCCCACGGTCAGAGATGGGAGCTGCTGATGAAGATAGGAGAGATATGGAGGGGCCTTTTCAAGAGCATTCATAAATGTTTAAATATAACAAAATGTGACAGCTGACAGGAAACCCCTCCATTGGAGGGACCTGCAGCTGTGGCCCTATGTCTAGGGCTGGTATAAGGTTGGGCGTTTCCTGGGACGGAATGTTGCCTCCCCCTCACTCTCCCCCCTACCCTTGTCTGTCACCAGAAGTCCATCTCCATCTCTCAACTGTGTATCAGTCTCAATAGGTTGGGTGTTCCCATTCCAGCTGCAAATTTCCAGTTGGTTTCTGCCTTAATAGTCCCTTGAATTGGCCGAAAGGGTTACTGTTGCTGCGGGCGGGTAGCCATCAGCTACAGGCTTCTCTACGTGAAACTGGTCTGGAGGCGGGACAATGGCAGCGCTCCGCAAGCAAATGCAATTTCTGTCCAACATTTCAGGGCTGTGGCGTTCAACAGAATTGGGAAAAGTTGGAAATATAATAGGTTTTAAGCAAGTGAAAAGGGATGGGGTGGGAAGAAGACAAAACAGAGTGCCTGATAGAGTGGAGGTGCAGGAAAGATTAAAAGACAAAGTGGGAGGGGGATTCGCCATAGCCTGACGCCGATATCTGGAATGGCGATCGGGCAGAGATTGGCTTCCTGTTCCGGAATCGGGGCAGGCACTGGTTTGATGCCGGTTCGCAATGCTCTGCCCCCTCCAAATCGGCATCAGCAACGCCGGCGATGCTCCACGTCCAAAGGGCCGAGTTCTCGCCGGTGCAGGCCACATGTGGTCCCAGCGGCCGTGAGCCTGGCGTGCTGGCTGCGGACAGTGTCCAGCGCTGCCACACTCGGCTGAGATGCGTGCCGCTGCTCGGGGGCTTCTGCTAGGGCTGGGGGGGGTGGGAATGATGCAGGTGGCCAGCAGGTGGGCTGTGGGGTTGGGGTGGATGGGTATGCGATCCAGCATGGCCGGCACCATGTTTCCCGGTGCGACCGGTGTGGGCATAGGTGTGCGCAGCTGCAGCTTGTCAGCCCTGAGCATGCGCGGCCCGGGACCCGGCGATTCTCCGCGGGATCTGGGGTGTTCCACGCGGTGCCGATGCTGGCCCCTCACCGGTACCGGAATCAGTGAGGGATTCGCGCCGATTGTCCTGTCGTGGAACACCACGGATTCCCCGTTGCAGCCGGCACTTAACCTCAGAAATGGAGAATCCAGCCCAAAGTGTTTCATGGTCAAAGGGAGTGCTCATGGGACAGAGAACAAAATAATGGTTTTATTTTCATGTTGGCAGAAGAGGACCCCGGTGATTTGTTGAGCATCAGGTTCCAAGGCCGAATTTTGTGGAGGCAGCCACTTAATCGGCCACCGATCCTATTATGGATAGCAGTCCATCCCCAAATGCTGCCGGCTCAATCAGAGGACTGACAGAGCCAAACAGTGTCACTAGGACTGGTGGGCATGGTCGCATACCCTCAATGAGTGAGTGGGGTCTGGAGGTGCGGGGGCCAGTCAGGCAGGTCTGAGCGATGAATGGCAATGGTCATTTTAGGGCATGCTTCGCCATACGGCCAATAAATCATGTTCCAATCAATTACACAAGGGATTCCAAGTCCGTGAGACTCAGGTAATAAAGAGGTAAAATGTTTGTGGAAAGAAATTCAATAATTCTCAGAAGGTTAAAATCCCAGACTTCCTTTATTTCAGCATCG
This sequence comes from Scyliorhinus torazame, assembly GCF_047496885.1. NCBI lineage: Eukaryota > Metazoa > Chordata > Chondrichthyes > Carcharhiniformes > Scyliorhinidae > Scyliorhinus > Scyliorhinus torazame. The sequence continues at coordinate 30,550,971 of NC_092716.1, read as the reverse complement.
CAACAAATAAATACAATTTTTTTCTTTGTAATCACATCATGTTCATGAATGTAACATTTATTACAGCTAAGTAACAGCAAGCATTTCAGCAAATATGTTTTAATTAAGTAATCAACAGCACCTCTATCCAAATGGATCAATTTGGCGACAGAACCTTTTTTGTAAGTTCAAAGCAGTAAAAACAAAGTGGTTAGTGTCGGTATGCTTGGTTCGGGCAGCTGTCTTTAACCCTTACAACTGAGAGAAAAATATATATAGAATTTTTAATAACAAAATTTCATTTAATATGTGCATCTGAAACATAATGTGCATCAGTTTGCATTTGTACATTCACTAATAAAGATACCGAGATTCATTTCACAAGTAACATTTAATAAGAGGAAATATAATTGATAAAGTACTACAGTATTTTGAACTCCTAGAGTGCCACATCATGTTATGCCCTGATTGTTTTCATTGTTAACTGAGCACATATCCTTTTAAAACCATCACTGCAATTTGCTAAAATGTTCTCCGGGGGATTGTCTCAAATATTTTTTGCTTCCCTCCAATGCTCAGGGTATAATTTACTGCAGGTTTAAGGCAGTTGAAAGCACGGTTATATTGTAGTTCATTCTCAGTAACAAGCCACACTGTATCTTCCATTAATTTATAAAATTAAATTTGGGAACATTCATCTTTTTAATATTCTTTTTGGTGCTCCTAATTCTCGATGGAAGCTAATAAACACTACCTCTGATAAGTAGAACATGCGAAGCATTGGCACAGTACAAAAGAAAGCACAGGAGACAGTTTCTTCTTTTAAATTCAGGGAATATTCTTTTGAAAATGTATTTCTTTGTAGTCAAGGTGAGGGCTGTTTCATTTTCAGCACCTTTTTTTCATTTGAGCCTCTCCAAGTCAGCAAAACGCATCACCTTTTGGCGGGATTTGCAGCAGGTCATGGCTCGCACGTTTGGGAAACCTGTGGACTCAGCAGGGCCTTTGAACTAATTGTTGAGTTTAAACAGCCCCCATTTTTGCTGGCCTTATTCTGCAGTGTGTGACTTATGACTTTTTAAAAAAAAAGAGTAGGCGTACATACTCATCAAGGGGGGACAAGTTCTGGAGCACTGTCAAGCTGTTAAAAATAGCCTGCCTGTGCTCGAGTTGAAAAAAAAATCTATGCTTGCAGTTTTAATAGATGTTTGTGGACACAGCCCTAAGTGCAATATTGACTGCTTTCACGGCCTGTTATTATCACAGTAGGGTGCCTGTACGTTTACAGTTTGATTGACAGCTCCAAGAGATTATTAAAGGATGTGATGTGAGGTCATGAATACAAATTTTTCACAAGGGATTAAGGGCTTGAGGGGCTTTAAAGTGAAATCCAGAATAAATATTGAGAAATTTATTTCATCTCAGCGTGGCTGCTGAAACCTGCCCATGGAAGGAAGGTACTGGGGTGAGTTTGCATGAAATGTTTAAGGCAAACGATGATGGGCAAGAGGGCATTAAATTGGCATGGGGCCATATGGATGGGTAGAGGGGCATGGCTTGGCATGAAGGATATGAGGGGCCATTGGAATAAATCCCAGAGGTTTGAGGAAGATCTTTTAACTCTCCCCCCCCCTCCCCCGCCTTGGTACTAGGCAGCTTCTGTGGCCTGCTGTGCATCAGAGGTTGGCAGGGCTTGACTTTGTCAGGCACCACCCGGACAAAGATCCCACCACTTGGGACACCCCCCCCCCCCTGAATTTCCCAACTCTGTGCACCTGCCACAGGAGTGAAAATCAAGGCCTAAGCCTGATAATAATAGACATCTGCTTCAACTATAGCAATGTGCTATAGTTTTTCTTTCTTGCATCGGTCATCCATGTGACCTTCCTGAGGGAGATTGTCCATTTGTTGCTAAACTGTGTCAAATTAGGAACGGTTTTGGGCCATCTGCTCATGCCAACTGGAAACTGGACTAAGACAGTTCAAAATTGTTACAGGTCAACTCACACCACCATCCGAACTCCATCCTGATTAGACCTATGGTGAGGAGGCCCATCAGTGGCTTCCTGCTCATCGTCAGTTGGGCCCTGTGAATCTAAGGCATTAATGCCCATTTAAAGGCCTCATCCCACTGCCATTGGTATTAACCCATTAAGCCATGTTGCTTGCAAGCTTGTGGGAGGCTGGGGGTTTGTTCGCTCATTCATTGAGCAAATGTGCCTCCAACTGCTTTTCCATGAGGTTGGCAAAATTCGCCCAATACACTCGCAGGTCAGAAAAATGCCACCGATAACGGATAGTCCTACTTTCAACAACAAATCGCAAATAAATGGGTCCTTAACTGTGTACTTAATGCCTGCGACAACCCCTATGGAGGTCCATTTACTTATTTTACATTTTCTCAGATACCTAGATTTAGTAATTTATTGTTGTCCCTTTGAGTTCCCAACTGATACTGTAATTACATTTCTTATTTTGTAGATAGATTTCAATTTTTTACCCTGTAGGAGAGAGCTGGAAAAGTAAAATGTCTGTTTTGCTCTCATGCACACAGAGTTTAACAGTAACTTAATGTACTACATGGAAGCTTTTGGCCATGAAGACAGCGTAAAATGGGTGATGGTGTGTTTGCATTCCCTGTTATATCTCTCATCATTTCTATTTCCACTGGCATCAGTGGAAGTCAGTCAGGAGAGCTGTAAAACAGGTTGCTGTTTCGGACTGCAATGCAAAGTCTAAATCATACGTGGGCTTCTTGTACCACAAGGCTGCTGAATGGTCAGATTTAAGGAAATGACCTGAGTTCCAATGGGCGTAGTGGAAATACCGTATTTAAACTTAGCAAATTAAGAGGAATTTTGTGTTATGCATTTGACCCATTACAAATTAAACTAATCTCATTTTATTGGTAATCTTGATAGCTGTCTGTGACAAACATCTTTCAATACTGTTCCTTGGACTGCACTGAAACTCTGATCTTGAAAGGCTGGTGGTGCTTTCTTCGTTTACTTGTTCAATCTAATGTCCGTGTTATTTAATTTGCCAACAGGTACGATGTCTCAAATCTGGCAACCGAAGACCATAAGATATAGGAGCAGAGGTAAGCCATTCAGCCCATCGAGTCTGCTCTGCCAATCAATGAAATCATGACTGATCTAATAAACTTCACGAAAGAGACTAGCCCAGATTTCAGATCTTCTTGGATTTCGGGTCAGGCAGTTTGGGCTATGGCCAATTCAAGGCAAGCTGGGTCATGTGGGGTCAAGGGTTACTTGGAAAGTAAGCGACATAAGGGCTAACTAGTCAGGCATTATATCTCACTAATGCAGTGCCTGGCTGAATTATCCAGGTAAACCTGTTTTATCTTACTCAATTATAATTTGTGCATCGCACGTTCCACACATGTTTGACGTTCGGCCAAGTCTGGGTTTTGGACAGCCGGATTTGAGACACTGTTCTGTAAGATTGGGAGTCTCCGTTTATTCTTGTAGAAAACTATGGAATATCAAAGAGCATTAAATAGTAAGGGTGCAAAACAATTTGGGACATTTTTTTGTGAGGAGGTCTCTAAATATTTGGAGAAGTTTAATAGTTTCCATTAGCAGGAGACTTTGCAATGTAGAGTAATTCTAACAAAGGCAGGAATATATGCACACTTCATTGAAAAAAAATGTAAAGTAAGGCTTCTTTTATCCTAAAATTGTAAATAATTTACATTTAATGCAGCTGCAGTATCCCTTGGAGAGGCTAAATCTTGATGTAAAATCTAGCATAAGGGAAAGAAATAAAAGCTGCACAAACATAAGAAATATACCTGTAACTTACCATGAATCTAAAATTCCTTCCTTTCTTTGAACCATGCAAGTTGAAAAGAGAGCTTTAAATTTTTTTTTGGTTTGGGCTTTACCAGCAGCAGATTTTGTTACGTCCATCAGCGAATTGCATTACAGCTATATCTTTCACTTGAGATACGGCTACTGTGCAAATATGTTGTTAAGAAAAGCTGGCAAATATTTTGCAGGGCTGAGAGTTGGGTTTTGTTGGACGGTATGGATATTAATGATATGAGTGTAACAGAATCTTGACAGGAGACATCGCTAAAGCGCGTGGACTGGGAACGTACATGGGAGGCCATTGGGAAGGTGGCAGTGAGTTGCAACTTGCAGACTTCCAAAGTGTTGATTGCAAAAAAAAAACACAGCAACATCAAGACTAACGGCCAATGGTCCTTTAAGGTCCCTCCGCCAGCGCTCGCGTGATGGCAAATGGAGGAAATAGGCAGATGCTTGTAATTTTCCTCATCAAACATTGAATGTAAGCAAGAGTTTGTTGCCAATACTTAGACTGAAAAGCTCAAGGTGCTTAATGTCAGAATTTCTTGCATTGTGGTTTCCATCTAGAATATATCACAAACCTCATGGCGATGCAGAACCAACCCCATTTAGGACAGCAATGAGCCAAATACTCTTAATTTGTAGCAAAAATCCAAATCACAAATTAGCATGCAACATTGCAACTGCTTTGACAAAATTGCCCACCATTCTTTTCCCAGCAGACCCTACATTTACGATATCTGGATATTGAGCTGTCATTTGGCTGGCGTTATTCTCGAATCAAGCGTATTGTCCTTTACTCGCCCATCACTTGGCACTTACTGTCATTAATTTGAAGTTGCGCAAACTCTTTTTTTTTTGATTATACATGATTAGTGATGGCAGAGGCTCATAATATTATCACAATATGTGGTACCATCCTGTATGTGGCAGTGTAGAGGTTCCTGAATTCAATTCTGCCTAAAAATACTGCTTGAAAAGAAAAGAAAGGGAAACAAAAGCATGTACAGCAATATTTACCACTTACACACAATCTATGTTTAACTTCCTTGACACAAAGAGAGAACAATTTGTCTTAAAAACTTCCTTGACACACAGAGAACAATTTGCCTTACAAGAACCAACAGCATGTCTTACTTAGCTTCCAAATAGTGTCTCCTGTAGAAAATGTTTTGCTTTGACAAAATATCCTTCTTTTCAATGCCATTACAATTAAAATATTGTGCAGCAGAGCATTGGGTTAATTGAGTATTCTGTCCTCAGGTCCTCTGCATAGATGTTCATTCTAACTTCAAAGAAAAGCAATGTAACACTTGCTCATAGAGGTGGAACCCATTAGTGGAAGCTAGTAAGGTCAGAGGCTGTCGCTGACCGTAGCACAGTTTGATAGACTAGTGAAAGTACAAATTAAAGCGTGCTTGGAGCAAGGAGGTCTAGAACTTGAGCAACTGTAAATCCTGTAAACTCTTCGGATTTGGCTTTTGATTTCCTCTTGTTGCCACAGCAACTCAGTAGGCAGCATCAACATCAGCACTTGTTACAGGCCTGGGAAGTAAGAAAAAGTTATTGATTATAGAGGTGCATAATATCACGCAACGGAAAAACACATGTTCTCACCACACTGTTCATTTGTGAGTTATCTTTCGTAACTTCTTACTCGGGTTGATTTTAACTGGAGGACATCCGATTCATTTCATATGCAGATGACAGAGACTAAATAAGATCTGATTAGTTATTGCAAGGGGAATGGAATGTAAGTGTAGGGACGTGTTGGTACCGCTGTACAGGGCCTAAGTGATACTGCATTTGGAGTACTGTATGCTGTTTTTGGTCTTCTAACTGTTAGGATCTCGGATGAGAATCCAACTGTTTGCAATTTGTAAAACTGTGAGGAGAGGCGACTGCACCACAGAAGTGATAACACTGACCAATGGGTATTTTTGTGTTGAAACAAACTTTAATTTAAACACAAAATCAATCACATTAGCAACAAAGTAATAGCTCCACAGTTACTAGTTAAAATAGTTCTTAAATATTAAGGAAATAACTTTAACTTAATCCTTGTACCTGCAACTATATATATATTCCATGTAAGAAAACCAATATAGTTCAAAGACCACTTATAAATAAAGTTAACAGTCAGGTTTACTTAATTTTTTATGAGCCAAGACCTTGGAGAGAACCTTTTCGCAACCAACTCAAGACACTTCTGTTCAGTTTCAAATCCTATGGCAAAATTAAACTGCAAACAAATCTGGCTCCTCCACTTTATTTCATTATGTCTACCCTCAGCTAAGGCATTCTACTAGCTCCTCCCACAATATGTCTCATGACCTGATTAGACAGGACCAAAACACAATCCCTCATAAATGATCTGCAGCCCAGGGATCCTCCAAATCCCAAACTATATTCCATTAGCCCACTATCTGTAAACAAGTTAAAGTTTAAAGTCAATGATTACTTTTACAATCCCCTTAATCACAGCTTTAGCAGACATATTCGCTGTCCGCATCTTAAACTTGTTATTTTAAAAACATTATTGCAACAAATAAAAAATGTAACAATTTATTACATTCATCACCTTACTTAAGGAGGGTAAGAATTGCATTGAAAGATGTTGAGAGAAGGCACACTGAGCTGATTCCTGGGATGAAGGGGTTGAGCAGATAAAGGCAACATTCATTGGAGGTTAGAAGAATGAGAGGTTGGATGCAGGGAAGGTAATTACCCTTGTGGGGAAGTCTAGAACCAGGGGGCAATCGTTTATAAATTAGAGGTCGCCCATATATGATGGGGATGAGGAAGAATTATTTTCTTTCAGAGGATTGTTCAACTTTGGAAATCTCGCCCCCAAAGAGCATAGAGGCTGTGCCATTGAATAGAGTCAAGGCTGGGTTAGACAAATCTTTGGTTGACAAGGGAGTCAAGGATAAGTTAAGGTCACAATCACATCAGCCATGATCTTATTGAATGGCAGAGCAGATTCAAAGGGCCAAATGGTCTTGCTCTTGCTCCTATTTGTTATGATCTGCTGCCTATCATGTTTCTTACATTATAAATGAACAACAGAACATTTGCCAAAAAATGTGCACAGAGGTATAAAAGACTGTTACAGTGCACTGTCGGACACCTTCATCTGAAGATGAACAGCTTAAAACTGAAATGGTGGGAATGGTAAACTAAGTCCAGCTATATAACCTAATAATGTTCCAAATATATAACACCGGGTGGCACAGTGACCAAGTGGTTTAGCACTGCTGCCTCACAGCTCCAGAAAACCTGGTTCAATTCCGGTCTTGGGTGACTATCTGTCTGGAGTTTGCACTTCCTTCCCGTGTCTGAGTGGGTTTCCTCCGGATGCTCCGGTTTCCTCCCATAGTCCAAAGATGTGGCTAGGTGGATTGACCACGATAAATTGTCCCTTAGATGGGGTTACTAGTTTACGGGGATAGGGTGGAGCCATGGGCATAAGTAGAGTGCTCTTTCCAAGGGCCGGTGCAGACTCGATGGGCCAAATGGCCTCCTTCTGCACTGTAGATTCTAAGATTATATGATATATATTTGGTTGGTTTAGACTGGTTTAGCTCAGTGGGCTAGAGAGCTGGTTTGTGATGCAGAACAAAGCCAGCAGCGCAGGTTCAATTCCCGTACCAGCTTACCTGAACAGGCGTCGGAATGTGGCGACTAGGGGCTTTTCACAGTAACTTCTTACTTGTGACAATAAAAGATTATTATTATATTATATATAGAGGATAATAATTTATATTTCTATAGGATTTTAATATAATAACAGATAACTTACATTTATATAGTGTATTTAATGTACTGAAACATCCCAAGTTCATGCCCAGTACAGGCATATCATATGAACTTTCAGCCAATAATTTATGATTCTGGACCAGACTCCCAAATATTTGGTAAAACCGGTGAAGGGTCAGTACAATTTTGTTTAAAGTGGATAAAAGTTTGAGATTCCAGATACATATTAAGAGAAAAAAGCCACAAAATTCCACAGCTTTTGAACAAACAAAGTAAACTTTACTATCCAAAGTCAGAAAAGTAGAACAATTTACAATATCTACCCAATTCTCTAATATTCAGAATTAGCATGAGGTACATATGAATTAGCAGGCAAACTGTGGTCAAACACACCACACTGTATAATTAATGACAGCTGCAACCAAGACAGATTCACAGATCTCTTATCAACCCACTCAGATGTCAGTGAACACTGTGAGTCAGTCAATCTCACTGAAATCCTCTCTCACGCTCAAGGGATTTCAAACTCTTCATTTTAGAAGATCTAGCGTGAGATCTTCTGGCTGTTCCTGCTGGTGGGATATTGTGGTCCCGCCATTGGTGCACCTCTGCCATAGGTTTCCCAGCGGCATGGGGTGGATCAGAACCAGAAGATCCCGCCACTGGCCAACAGCGGACGCCTCCCACTGTCGAGAAACACACCACGGGGAGGCCAGAGAATCTTTCCCCTCATCTCTGAATTCCCTCAAGAGCCACTTCAATCTGGATTGCCTCAATAACTACTCATATTTCAGGCTTTCAATCTTGTCTTCCAAGACTACATTCCTGTGGACTCCAGAGTCTCTACCCAGCCTCGAGTAACTGCACTAATTTCAACTCTTTGCTCGACAACAAGCTAACTGAACTGGCACTTCCCCTGGGTTTCTGCAGTCTCCTGTCTATACCCAGCTACATATCACTCCCAGTCCTTTTGCTGAGCCCTCAACCTTTTCAACACGTGTCCAGGTACCACTTTCTCACATCTCCTGGACGTCTCTGAAATAACTGCCTGAATACTGCTAACAGCAGCACTTTCTGCCTGGAACCTTTTCCTATTTTGCCCAGTCACGTGGGCTTGCTTTAGCTCCCAAGACCTCTTATAAACATGCACTCTCTCAGTTGCACGAAACAGCAAACAGCTCCCAGAGCTATCAAATGGTTGCCAGGGGTTCACTAAGCCTCCAACACAGCTCTTCAGAGTGAACAGTAACACCAGTGCCTCGTGGAGTTTCGTCCCCAGCTTCTGACTCGCTGGTTAAATAAAACAGATTGACTAAAACTGACTGACCCTTGCACTGATCTGGGTGACCGAACAAAACATGTTAAGAAGGTCCTGCCCTTGTAACTGAGCAGAATTAAACATTTCAAGTACTGGAGCATCCAGTGCCCCGAATTCTACAATCTCCACAGGTACGAGCTGACAAAGCATACAGGTGAAAAAAATTATTTCGTGACAACTTTAAAAAATTGGACACAAATAAACTATGCTTCTACAGGTTGTGGTGTTGGGTGCTCTGGTGCACAGATGAGCCAACACAGTTGTATGTGGTACAACTCTATTTTATTATAACTCTTATAATACAGTTCGTTCTGGATACTCTGCACGTGCTGTCTCCCTAAGTGTGTTTGGCAACAGATGTGTCCTGGTTCTCCTCTGCAGCTAATACTGACCACCGGGGGTCGTGTCTGTGCTTTTATATCTTTCTGTCATTGGTTGTGGTGTTGTGTGTTCTGATTTGTCTGTTGGTGTGTCTATCATGGTGTGTGTGTTTGAATATCATGACATCCCCCCTTTTTTACAAAGATATGTGCCTACGTGGTTATAAATATAATTGTGTCGTGAGTGCATCGAAGAGTGTGTGTGTGTGTTATGTACAGCGTGTGTATATGACGTAACTATTTACATGGGGCGATGTCGGGTGCGTCACACTAACAAGGTTGTACCATAACAAAACTTGGATGCGAGAGAAAAAAAAAAACTTGAACATTGGTCTGGTCAGACGATATCTGGAACAATAAACAACAACAGGTTATAATACAGAAGTGTTTGACTTTTTGAACGTATGAACAGCGTTATAAGTCCAGTCTAATGGGTGACCGCCTCAAGAATGGGCTGGTCCTCAAGCCGGTTCAGCTGTGGAGATTTGGGGTCACACTGGTTCACCTTGGACTGTTGGAGGTGATGCTGTTGCCGAAGTCTCTACTTTACCATTTGTTGTACTTCGTGCAGTGCTTGGTTTTTTCATTCGTGCAAATATAACATTCAACATCTTTGTTAGTGGTGCCTTGGCTGTGGTTTGGTTCTGGTGGCGATGGAAGGGGCATGATCCGTGGCATCTCCACGAAGTCATCCTTGGGAACCAGTGGAGGATCCGGCGTGTGCGTACGGTTCAGTTGCGAGCGTGGAAGGCGGCGCAAAGCTCGCTGATTGCGCCTACGCACCAATCCATCCGCCCTGCATGCCAGGAACAAGGTGGAGTCTTTTTCTTTTTATGTTTGTGGTGGACGGCATCTTGTAGCCGATGGGTCGTCGCCATCGAAGTAGCACCATCACTAATATCATGCAAGGCGATGACTGTGCCAGATGTGGAAGTTGGCCGAGACCGTGTACGCTGGTTCCGGCCACCTGCTGTGCCGGAAGGGCGACTCCGCAGAGAAACGTCGAAGCATGTCGCCTTGGAGAGAGAATTGTTGCTCGCATCAACGTCTGGCGATGGCGCGAATTGGTGTGTCCATCTTGGACCGCCGGTGCTGGTTGCCACTGCCGACCCAGTGGGACTGCCACGCGATCCATTCCCTGTCGCCGTGGCATCCGCCGTCACCTTGAGCGTGCCATCACCGAGGCCGCGACACCGCCCGTCCGGAGCAAGGTCTGGCGTGCGCGAATCAGAGTCGGCGCTTGGCTGCTCCCCATCTGGAGTCCGGTCTGCCTTCCGTCGATGCCCCCCGTCCGGAGTCCCAACAGGTTCACTGGAGGCAGCCGAGATTCCCTGAAGCTGCACTTCTGGAGTCGGAACATGCAGGAATGCACCAACCAGTGGAGAGGGTCGAGCCATCGAGGGTGGAAGCGGTGCGCCGCCACCGCAGTCGTCAGTGGTCCCACCGTGATCGTCGAGTGCCTCGGTACGCACTAGGCGAGGTCCGTCACCTTGCACCTTTTGCATGGGAAGTGGGATGCTGTCGTCACTCGTCTCACATCCCGTGGATAGATCCTCATTAGCAGCTTGCTGTTCACTAGGGTTGGGTAAATTGTCAGAGTTTTCATCTGGTGGTGCACACCATGTCGGTGGACTGTCATTGTCTTGCCGTTGTCCTTCATTTGGGCTTTTCTTCTTTGGAATTTTAAATCTTCCCCCAGACATTGCAGAACCTTGTTTATTACCCCCAAATTCTCCCATAGGTATGGTCTCGAATATAGGATCCAATGTTTCTATCGACATTGTACTATTTTCCAAAGAACATTCCGTTTCACTTTTCTTCTCAGGTGCCTCATATGTATCTTTGTCTAATGTACATGCCTTCATGGTCTCTGGGTCTGATTTTGCTGGGACTGGCATGGTCACAGTCTCTCTTTTACTGTTCTCAATTGCCCACATTATACTCCCCATACATAACTGCTTAATCACTGGGGTTAGTGTGGTACAATGGATAATCGGGTCGACCTTATCTGCATCTTCACCATTAGTGGAAAGCACACTTGGTTCACTTGAAACTGCTGTGGGTTTTAAATTCGTTATCTGGCTACTCGATGTCGGTGTCCTCAGGATTCTTGCTCCAATGTTCTGCTCAATAATCAGTGGAGCGTGTATAGGTTCAATGCAATTAATGTTCCCCTCAAGGTTTGAAGAGTCATTTCTGACTAACTGCTGGTCTCCGAAGTTGGGATTTTGCGGTGTTGTGTTGAAGGGAGACATTTGTCCCTGCTGTAGATATGATTCAGGTTGTGTTATTTCCATTGCCTGAGGATCAATGTCTTGTCCATTTTTTCGATCCGTACTAAAACACTAGCAATTCTCAGTCTGCTCCTTGCAAGTTAAACATTCAATTAATTTTGTTAGCAAATCCTCAGCATCCTTCTGTGGCCGTGCAGCATTATTAATCTCTGTTCGGCTATAATGATCCTGAAGGTCAGCGCATAAACCTTTTTTCTTCGGGCTTGGACGAGGCGATTCCTTTGGCTTGTCTTCAGTTGGGCTTGAACAGTCTTCAGCGCTGTGCCCTTCATTGTAGCATGAGAGACCGTCATGTTCATGCTGCTGTGTAGTGGAGCATGGTAGGCTGTTATAGCCTTCTTGCTGTTCACGTGAGCATGGCAGACTTGCATCGTCTGCCGCTGGTTGGTCAGGAGAGGTTGCTAGACCCTCATGGTCTTGTTCCTGCAAGGACTGCGCTCTGGAGTCTTGCGTTCCTTCCATCGTGGAGTCCGTCCACGAGCTCTCTGTGGAGGCTTGTGACACTGGAGTCACTTCTTGTTCGTGCAAGGACTGCGCTCTGGAGTCTTGCGTTGCTTCTATCGTGGAGGCTGTCCACGAGCTCTCTGTGGAGGCTTGTGACACTGGAGTCACTTCTTGTTCGTGCAAGGACTGCGCTCTGGAGTCTTGCGTTGCTTCTATCGTGGAGGCTGTCCACGAGCTCTCTGTGGAGGCTTGTGACACTGGAGTCACTTCTTGTTCGTGCAAGGACTGCGCTCTGGAGTCTTGCATTTCTGCAATTGTGGAGTCTGTCCACGAGCTTGCTGTGGAAGCTTGTGACACTGGAGTCACTTCTGGTTCATGCGAGGACTGCACTCTGGAGTCTTGCATGTCTTCTTTCATAGAGTCGGGAACGTTGAGCGGGACGTGGACCACGCTCTGTGTGGCAGCAGGGCACTCTCCGTGTGCTTGCACCGCTCCCTGTCTGTTAATGTCAGGCTGCAGCATCATCTGGTACTGATAAGTTGGAACGTCATATCTGCTGGATTGAAGATCCTCAAATCCGAAAAATGAATCCGCATCTGCGTCGGATTCAATGTGGGGGCCGCCAATGTGCAACACGAAAGGTTCGTCCGAGTCATAGTCATATAGGACCACGGAGCTATCATTGGGCTCGCGAGGTCCGGAAACACTGTAAAGATCGTCATCGAAGTATTCAAGGTCGGAATCATCGGCTTGTGCGTAGGTAACTGCTTGTCGGAGGGTTCTTCGGAGGTCAAATTCATCTCCTGGGTCAATTTGCGGCACTGTGCTGTCATTCCAGGTGAGGGAAGGTTGTTTTACAGCTTTAACAGATTTTTGTTTTTTTGATTTGGGACGTTTCCCTTTTAAATTGGATTTGGGACGTTTCCCTTTTAAATTGGTGCAGTCTGGGGCCTCTGACATCCTGACGCTCGGTATGTAGCACGTAGGAAGCGACTGCGCATGCTCAGATCGCTGTTCCTTTACCGATGGCCGTTTTCTGGACTGCGCATGCGCAGCATCTCGCGCATGCGCAAACGAAACTTCCGGTTCTGCGCACTGCTCGCGCAACTGTGCTAGCGTGATACCTTTAGCAAGATGGCCGTCGACCTCGACCCAGCCTTCTCTCAGGCCCGGGATTTCGGCCTCTGGGAATTCGGGCTCCGGGATCCCGGCCACGAGGTGAGTACTGCAGCTTTTCTTACCTTTATGTGCCGATTGGATTGCGTTTTCTTCACAGTACTTGGAGAATTTGCCCAGGACTGCCTGGTAATCGTACCTTTGCTGCCTCCTGAAGAACCTGAACCTTCTGAATATTTCTCTTGCCCTTGCACCGGCGATGGTGAGGAGAAATTCAATTTTTTCCCTATCATCCAGGTCTTGGAGTTCAGCTGCCACCAGGAACAATTCGAACATTTGCCGGAATCGCCGCCAGTTTTCGCGGAGGTCGCCGTGGCACTGGAGCGGCTGCGGAACCGGGAGCTCGTACATCATGCCTGGGCACTGCTGGTTGTCTGTGTACACGGAGGTATGCCGGCAGGTATCGATCCACTCCTGTACCATGTGGTGTTGGGTGCTCTGGTGCACAGATGAGCCAACACAGTTGTATGTGGTACAACTCTATTTTATTATAACTCTTATAATACAGTTCGTTCTGGATACTCTGCACGTGCTGTCTCCCTAAGTGTGTTTGGCAACAGATGTGTCCTGGTTCTCCTCTGCAGCTAATACTGACCACCGGGGGTCGTGTCTGTGCTTTTATATCTTTCTGTCATTGGTTGTGGTGTTGTGTGTTCTGATTTGTCTGTTGGTGTGTCTATCATGATGTGTGTGTTTGAATATCATGACACAGGTCATGTGACCTTTGGTATTTAGACTCAAGAGAGTGTCATGTATCCTGTGAATACCTACTCAAATATGGACATAGGTGAAGCTACCTCACAGTCATCTGTGGAATTTAAGGATGGGCTAATGCCTAAAGACTATGGCATTCCCAGACTACCTGTCTCCATATTCCATACTGAACAAAAAGGAAGATTGAATCCCACTGGCCACTATCAACTTCCCATTGTATCACAGTAGCCTCCGTCATCCAAACCAGACTGAGTGGGCCTCAGAAGAGTTAATTGGTTGTGGGGCTTTCCTTTATTACTCCATGATCCAGCAGATTCATCAGAACCCTCATTCATCAACCAACCTGAAACTGGCTGCAAGTCATCCGGCAGTCAAAGTATTCAATCTGTTCCAGTCTCAAAATTTCCTTGAGAACCAGCCTGCAAGATATTTGATTATTTAAAAAATCTTTCTCGTTCTTGGGATGTGTGTATCACTGGCAAGGCCAGCATTTGTTGCCCATCCGGAATTGTCTCTGAACTGAATTCAGAGACAGCTGAGTACTTTGCGCAGCCAGTTGTGGGGGTAGGTAAGAGCCAACTAGACTGTAGTTAGCCTGGAGTCGCATGTAGGCCAGACCAGCTAAGGATGGCAGATATCCTTCCCTAAAAGGGATGAGTGCACCCGATGGGATTTTACAACAATCGATGATCATTGTCCTAGTCACCATTATCAAGACGAGCTTTATATTGCATATTTATTCATTGAATTTAAGTCCCACCAGCTGCCATGATGAGATTTGAACACATGCCCCAAGGACATAGCCTATGACTCTGGACTACTATCTAGCGACATTACCACCACGCCAATATCTCCCCATACACGAGCGTTACAAAGAACCTCACAACCTGCTGTGAGTATCTCACTTTACACAACTCTCACTTCAACATTAAATTGTTGAATCCAGTCAGGAAACCACAGATCTGATACATGCAGGCCCAGAAATCATAAATCAGAGACTGAATTGACTGTTATCTGTGTAATGGGACTGGACCAGAACCCCAATTTTGGCTAAGGTCCCGGATGAGAACCCAACTATTTGAATTTGGTAAAACTGAGGGGAAATGTTACTGCATCACAGGAGTGTTAACACTGACCAGCAGACAGCTTTTATATTTTTTTCAAAAACTAATTCAAACAAAGAATTAAGCACATCAGCAAAAGGAAATAGCTTTACAATTAACAGTTATAACAACTAAACTTGCTTCCTGAAACATGCCTCTACATTCCAATTAAGCAATCCATATATTTCAAATTCTAATGTCCAAAGTTAACAACCAGATTTTACTTGCTTTTCTTGGGGTACAGCCTTTTGAGTGGGAAACCTTTCTTTCGGAACAAACTTAAAACCTTCTCAGCTTAGAGCCCTGGAAGAAACTCCATTTGAAATGAACTGAAATAAAAATCGCCTATTGCCACAAGTAGGCTTCAATGAAGTTACTATGAAAAGCCCCTAGTCGCCACATTCTGCCGCATGTTCGGGGAGGCTGGAACGGGAATTGAACCGTGCTGCTGGCCTGCCTTGGTCTGCTTTAAAAGCCAGCTATTTAGCCCTGTGTGCTAAACCAGCCTCTGGCCCCATTTGGCCAGACAGTCCTCGCTCCTCCCATTAGCTACACCAGCTACACTCAAAGCGCACATCATTCTTTTGTCTCTTGTTGCAAGATGTGCCTTGATTTATTTAGCCAGCTCAATCTGTTAGAAAATTCCATTAGCTCTCCATCTGAAAACAGGTATAATGGCTTTGAATCACAGCTCTAGCAAACATATTGTCTGTAAGCATTTTAACCTAGGTTTTAATAATGTTACTGCAAAGATACAAACTATAAAGTATGGCAATTTCTTATATTCAACACATCTGTAAAACTGCACTATCTTGACCTGTATCCAATCTTTGTGTGTTTGTGTTCATGTGTGTGTTTACGAGAGAGAGAGACAGACAGACAGACACAGACCGAGAGAGACAGAGGCAGAGACAGAGAGACAGATAGAGTGTGTGATGTGTTCTTTCAGGGTAAATGTGAGATAATGAATTAATCCCTTTATCTTAAACTCATGAGAACTTGCTGCTGTATCCTTTAATTGGCAGACACAATCCAAGGGTAGGAAAAGACACCTGTTCCCATACAAAAGATACTGATTACGAGCAGTAAGAGAGAACATATATTCTGCCTGCGACACAAGGCCCTACATGGGAGTGATATATAACAAATGGGCCATTCAATGTAAGGAGATATTAGGCCCTGTGACCAAAGCCGAGTCAGAGGAGTGTCTTAAAGAAGGAATGCAAGAAAGAAAGGCAGATAGGTATAGAGATGATATTCCAGATCTTGGGACTCTGGCAACTGAAGATTCAACCACGAATGAAGGAGCAATTATAATTGGGAATGCACATGAAGACAGAATTCGAGCGTTGTTGGGATGGAGAAAACTACAGATATAGGAAGGGGCAAGGCCATGGAGGGATTTGAAAACAAGAATGAGAATTTCAAAGTCAAAACATTGCTTGACCAGGAGCCAAGAAGATGAAGGGAGTTACCATATCAGGAAGGGTTGAGCAGGCTGGGGCCTATACCGATTGGAGCTTAGAAGAATGAGGGCTGATCTTCTTGAAAAATATACGATTCAGAAGAGACTTGACAGAGTGGATGCTGAATGTTTCCCCTTCTGGGGGAGAGTGTAGAACCAAATGTCACAGATTGAAAATGAGGTGTCTCCCATTTAAGACGGAGATGGTTTTCCTCTCATCAGCTCATTATTCTGTGGAATTCTTGTCCACAGAGAGCAGTGGCTGTAGTGAGTGTGTAATATACTAACTTTAAAAAATTAATTCATGGAATGTGGACCATTGGCTCTGAAATCCCCCCAGAACACATGACAGACTTTTTAAGAAACTTTATATTTATGCCTGAGGTCAGTAAGTTACATGTCCACCCTGATTGTTTTTAAAGATGTTGGCTGGGCTGTGTGTTGACCAGACTCAGATCCAACAACCGTTTCAAGGCAATTGATATCCATGGCTCCATTTTCACTTTCGTAACACGAGTCTTAATTTTACCAACATATCTCCTATACCGCATACAACTAACTAACTGAATGACAGAACCGACTCAAGGGGATGAATGCCCTGTACTGTTCCTATCATCCTGTATGAATAAATGCCCTTTAAAGGTCCTTTTAGAAAGCATCAGCTTCATATTATTTATTGATGACACCATTATATCGCCAAAGAGCTCAAATACATTTGCTAGATGTCACTTCTCTTTTACAAATTTATTCTGACTGTCCTCTAATATGTTGGGTATGCTGGGTCTGCGAGGACTGCATTTACCAGAGCAGTGAGAGAGACAGGCTACCAACACTTGTAGAAGTACAACTCTATTTTATTTAGCTATGAATACTTTCACTGTGGGTTGACATATGTTACGTTGACTGGAGACCTGAGGCTAACCTGACCAGACTATACTGCTAGCACATGGTAGATGTTCGTGTTACTGATCACGGGCTCTGGCTGTCTCAGAGGCTGCATGCCAAATGAGCGGAAAAACTAGTGCCCTCTGGCTATATAGTGGCCGTGTCCTGATTGGTGATTGGCTGCTGTGTTCTGCGTGTTGATTGGTCTTTCAGTGTGTCAGTCAGTGTCTGTCTCTGCACCATCATATACTTGTGTGTATATTGTGACATCTCCCCTTTTTGAAAAAAAAATGTGTACGCGGCAATAAATAGTGTCGTATGTGAATGTTCCTGGCTATATGGAGAATAGGTGAGCAGATTTACAGGACTATATACAAACATTCTAACATTTTTACACGGGAAGGTGTCTAATGCAGATAGACTGTATGTAACAAAACACAGGACATGAATAACAGTATGTGCAAACTAGCGAACAAATAACCAGGGTAACAAAACAATCAGTCCATGAGTTTAGAGAGTTCATAAATTCAGGCAGTTCATAAATTCAGTCTCTGTGGTGGGCACGAATTCTGGTTGACCGCCGCAATGGTGGGTCAGGGGCCGCCTGCTCTGGAACAGGCGGGACTGTGTCAGTCGCAGAGGGTGGCAACAGAAGAGGCATATCTGCGAGCTCTTGGACGGGCCTGTCCTGAGGGCGAGGCAGGGCATCACAATCTGGCGGCGAGAGTGGAAGGAGCCGCAGGGCCCGCCTATTTCGGGGAAGAACAGAGCCATCCTGCATACGAACCAGGAATGACCTGGGGGCCACTTGCTTGATTCCCACCGCGGCGGCAGACCAGTCACCTTCAGGAAGTTGTACACGAACCTGGTCATCAGGAACGAGAGCAGGGGGATCTGTGGCACGACTTGTGTTGGGCCTGAGACAGTTGCAATCGACGCAGGACCGGAAAGTTGTCCAAGTCTGGGGTGTGTATTGCAGGCACCGTCGTTCGTAATGTGTGGTTCATCAACAATTGAGCTGATGACAGGCCAGCGGACAATGGAGTTGACCTGTAGGCAAGTAGTGCGAGGTAAAAGTCAGATCCCGCATCGGCCGCTTTGCACAGGAGTCGTTTGACAACGTGTACCCCCTTCTCAGCTTTGCCATTCGACTGGGGATAGTGGGGACTTGAGGTGACGTGCGTGAAATTATACCGCTGGGCAAAGTTGGACCACTCCTGACTTGCAAAACACGGGCCATTATCGGACATGTCCGTGAGTGGGATGCCATGGCAAGCAAAAGTCTCCTTGCTCGCACGGATGACCGCTGTCGACGTGAGGTCATGCAGCCTAACTACCTCTGGGTAGTTAGAGAAGTAATTCACTACGAGGACATAGTCACGGCCTAGTGCATGGAAAAGATCAATGCCAACCTTGGTCCAGGGGGACGACATCAGTTCATGTGGCTGCAAGGTCTCTTTTGGCTGAGCTGGCTGGAACCGTTGGCATGTCGGGCAGTTGAGAACGCCGTTGGCGATGTCATGGTTGATGCCAGGCCAGTACACTGCCTCACGGGCCCGCCGTCGGCACTTCTCCACACCCAGGTGACCCTCATGGAGTTGCTCAAGGACGAGCTCCCGCATACTGTGCGGGATGACGATCCTGTCCAACTTTAGCAGAATTCCATCCACCACTGCCAGGTCATCTTTGATGTTGTAGAATTGCGGGCATTGGCCCTTGAGCCATCCGTCTGTATGATGGCGCATGACGCGTTGGAGCAAAGGATCATTGGCTGTTTCACAACGAATCTGGATGAGTCGTTCGTTTGTGGCGGACAAGTTAGATGCGCAGGACTCAACATGAGCATCAATTTGGCACACGAAGCCCGACGGCTCGCAGGGCGTAGTGACAGAACAGGAGAGTGCATCGGCGACGATGAGCTCCTTACCTGGGGTGTAGACCAGTTCGAAGTCATACCGCCTGAGTTTAAGGAAGATGTGTTTCAGGCGCGGCGTCATATCGTTAAGGTCCTTCTGTATAATGTTGACCAGTGGCCTGTGGTCCGTTTCGACCGTAAATTTGGGGAGTCAATAGACGTAGTCGTGGAATTTGACAATTCCCGTGAGGAGGCCCAGGCACTCTTTTTCGATTTGCGCATAGCGTTGCTCGGTGGGCGTCATTGCACGCAATGCTTATGCGACTGGAGCCCATGAGGAGGCGTCGTCGCGTTGGAGGAGCACTGCTCCAATGCCGGACTGGCTAGCATCAGTGGAGATCTTTGTCTCCTTTGCAGGGTCGAAGAATGTCAATACCGAGGCCTAGGTGAGTTTCACCCTGAGTTCATGCCACTCTTGCTCGTAGGCGGGGAGCGATTGGATTCTTCACCAGATTGCGGAGAGCCGTGGTGTGGGATGCAAGGTTGGGAATGAACTTCCCCAGGAAGTTGACCATGCCCAGGAAGTGGAGGACCGCCTTCTTGCCCGTCCGGTGTCTTCATGGCATTGATTGCCGACACCTTGTCTGCATCCGGCTGCACACCAAACTGTGATATGTGGTCGCCAAGGAATTTTAGTTCTGTTTGACCAAAGGAGCATTTGGCCCTGTTGAGGCAGAGGCCAGTCTCATGGATTCTCCAGAAGACGCAATGGGGGTGATCAATGTGTTCCTGCGGGGTGGTAGACTAGACGATGATGTCGTCTACATATACCCGCACGCCTTCGATGCCCTCCATCATCTGCTCCATTATTCGGTGGAACACCTCTGAGGCTGAGATGATGCCAAACGGCATCCGGTTATAACAAAACCGGCCAAATGGGGTGTTAAAGGTGCAGAGCTTCTGACTGGATGCGTCAAGTTGTATCTGCCAGAACGCCTTGGATGCGTCCAGCTTTGTGAAATATTTGGCGTGTGCCATTTCGCAGGTGAGTTCTTCGTGCTTTGGGATAGGGTAGTGTTCCCTCATGATGTTACGGTTGAGATCTTTGGGGTTGATGCAGATGCGTAGTTCTCCGGATGGTTTCTTAACACACACCATGGAACTGACCCAGTCGGTTGGTTCTGTTACTTTAGATAGGACGCCCTGGTCCTGGAGGTCCTGCAGCTGCTGCTTGATGCGGTCCTTGAGGGGTGCCGATACTTGGCGAGGTGCATGAACCACAGGCATGGCATTTGGTTTTAAAAGAATTTTGTACGTGTATGGGAGTGTGCCCATGCCCTCGAAAATGCTGTGGTATCGAGTGTTGATGTTCTTCAGTTGTGTTTGAAAGTCGGCGTCCGGTGATGCTGAAGCCTCAGCGGGTGACATGGAGTGAACCCTTTGGACGAGGTTTAGGATCTTGCACGCCTGAGCACCGAGCAGGGAAGATTTAGTGGCACCTACAATCTCAAAGGGTCGGGTGGCCTTTAAGGAACGGTGCGACACCACAAGCTGGCATGAGCCGCTGGCAGCAATGGCATTGCCATTGTAGTCGAGAAGCTGGCAGGCGGATGGCTATATAGTGGCTATGTCCTGTCTGGTGATTGGCTGCTGTCTTCTGTGTGTTGATTGGTCTTTCAGTGTGTCAGTCAGTGTCTGTCTCTGCACTATCATATACTTGTGTGTATATTATGACATCCTCAATGAATCTATTTAATTTAGATCAGTATAAAAGTTCTTCTTTATTTTACTGTCTACAAGTTACCCACTGATGCAGGGATGGCTCGTCTACTATCAGCTGGTTTATCTCTTTCCCCCTTTTTCAATTTGAAATGTTACAACGACCACTTCCCAACAATTAATTTTTTTAATTAATTTTAATTTTTCGGGATGTGGGTGTCACTGTCTCGGCCAGCACTTATTGCTCATTGTGGTCAAATTGAAACCACTCAGGTCTGCAAGTTGCAATAACTGAATCATTATTCAGAAAAACATTTGCGAACACATAGTGCTGCTCCTACAAAATGTCTGACTTGTACCAAGGCTGTGTAACACATTTATATCTTTTGGTTATCACCTTTTCACTATAAATTCTAATTAGCAGAAGTATACTGCTGGAACTGTAATTTAACTAATTGAAGACTGAAGTCTGTGCTTATCACAATTTTGCTTACCCGTCCTGTGAAGGTCAGTAAGTTTGTAAATGTTACTTTTCCACACCAACATGCTGAGAAAGGGCTCAAATGACTTCATTTAAAGCTGTTAATGTTCATCACTACATTTTCCTCCTTCAAAGCTATTAATTATTTCAACGAGCCCCACTTCATTGCCCATCCCTACTTGCCCTTGAAAAGGTGGTGGTGAGCTGCCTTCTTGAACCACTGAAGTCCATGTGGTGTAGGTACACCCACAGCGCTGTTCGGAAGGGACTTCCAGGATTTTGACCCCGCGACAGTAAAGGAATGGCGATATATTTTCCAAGTCAGGATGGTGAGTGACTTGGAGGGGAACTTCCGGGTGTTTGTGTTTCCATGTATCTGCTGCCCTTGTTCTTCTAGATATGATGGTGGTCTTGGGTTTGAAAGGTGCTGCATAAGGAGCTTTGCTGGGTTCCTGCAGTGCATCTTGGAAATGGTACACACGGCTACTTTGAGTCAGTGGTGGAGAGATGGAGAGAGTGAATGTTTGTGGGAGGGGTGAAAATCTAGCAGGCTGCTTTGTCCTTTGTATTCAGGATCATGATCATCAGATTACTTTTTCCATATCCAATCTTGTCCAAAAGATTGTGGATATTTGTAGTGTCTGCTGCCTAAGCAGATATCAGCACATCATCAACACATGAAAGGTCCTTTTCATGCTTAATTTTGTCAATTCTGGAAAATGTTCAGCAAACATGACAGATTTTACCTCCATTTATTGATGTAATGTTTATATGTGATACATTTCAATACTCATATAGTACCTCCTTATATCAGTTCAATATTACTGCTTTATTTTACATTCAGGTTAAGATTCATATTAAGATTTTATCTGTCATCCAATGCCTATTGATGAAATTCACTGCACAACTTTAAAACTAAAAATTAAACGATTACTTGAAAATTAGTTTGTGCACACTACATAGATTTTCTTGTTATACCCTCGGGTCATACTTCTTTATTTTTTTGAGAAAATGATAGGTAATTTTAATCTTTAAAACAGCTTAAAGTTGAAATTTAGCATTTAGCTTCAAACATTGCACCGCATCAGCTTTCATTTTTTAAATGAAGGTAATTGAATTAATTCCCTCCCTAAACTTCTCTGCTCCATCATTTGGAAAAGATCATGCCTGTTCTGATTGTGACCTCAACACCACTTTCCTCTCTGCCCCCCCCGGCCCTTGACTCCCTTGTCGATCAAAAATCAGCTTTGCATAGATTCAATGACGCAGCCTACAGTATTACTGACACACTGGCATTGAAATACATTATTGCAGACACAAAGAACAAGTATTTCTATCAGGTTTTCTTGATTTCCACTGTAACTTCTTCAAAGGTTTGACACAAACAATGTGAATGGAGGATTCAAACCTATATGTCCAGCTAGAGGCCAACACTAATAACAAAGGATATAACTGATTGTGGATAAGGGAGGTGCAAGTGCTTCTCCTAATACCCGTGCAGTTCCAAAGATCCCATGCAGTGCCCACTTTTCAGTGAGGGGGCACCCAAAATATGTCAGGTGGCTAGCCCCAGCACTCCTTATCCGTTCCTCATCATACTGGCATGGTGAGTTCGGCATCCACTAGCCCGCCCTCCCTTTGCCTTAATGAAGAGGTTAAATTGTCCATTATTGCCCATTTAAGATTGTCATAACATGCTCAGCTATGGTAGGCGGGCAAGGGTAGACAGGCTTCTTTAGAAAACAATTATGGTCAAAAGGTGGGAAGGAAGGGGGTGGCATGTAATTATGGGGGAATCCCGTGCACATCAGGGGCATCCACCTCCAAAATGTTACCTGCCAGCTCCCACACTGCACCTTGTGCCTATCTGCTTGGCCTCCAAAAAAACATTCATACCCCACTCTCTTGGGTGTCTAATCCCACCTCCAGCCCAAAAAACATGGAACCTACCTGGGTCCAGTGTCCATCCCTGATCTCTATGGGTCTGTTTGCAGTCCCAGCAACATCGGTACTGACACTGCTGGGGCACCTGGCCCTACTGGCCAATCAAATTGACTGGTACCTCTTAAGGGTGGAACTTGCTCTCACTGAAGGATGGAAGTCCACCCCTCAGCTTGGTTAGCTATGCACTGGTGTGGGCCGGCCTTTTTAAAAGTCAGTTGCTGTGGAACCAACTTCATTCCCAGGGGGCATGCAGTGCTTACCCCACCATAAAATCCCGCTCCATAGGCGACCCCCAATTTGATCCATCTCCTTCCCTAACTGATTGGTGCCCTCCTTTTCCAATCACCGTCTCCTCCACTGTCTACTGATCGTGACACTGACCCCACCCAGCTGGTTTGCTGAGGCTTGCTGTGGTGAAGCAATCGCCTGAAATTGAAATTTCCCCCACTGGCGGGCTACCTGGGGGTGGCTTGTAGGTGACTGCAGCTCACTGGGCTTTGTAAGTGAAGCCTGAGGCCTGCACATTCCCACACAGGGACCATTCCTAGCAACCAATTCAAGCTTCCATAGCATCCCAAGGCACTTCCTTAAAACTATCTGTGGAAAAGAGCAAAAACATCAAGACTATAAAAGTCCCTTTGTTCTATTTAACGTTTACCTTGGTCCGCTAGAGATACAATATTATTGTGTTTCAAACAGTGTCAGGCCAGTTATCATGAATTAATGTATCCATTATGGACTTTTCAACTGCATCACCATGATAACTCACTTAATGCTATTTGCAACTCATTAATATGACACATGCATTTCCTCCATTGTGTAGTACAGATAGTTACAAATGTCACCGTTTTCTTCTGGGCAAAATTTCTAATGTGTTATCAATCCAATAAATGCTAGAGAGAGAGACAGTGTGACAGAGGGTGAGGGTGGTGATTTGCATTTGAAAAGTATTAACAGATAGCAAAAAAAAAGTCACTTGTGGAATTACTGATACACTTCCTATCAGTTTCACCCAACCTTGCCTTTTTCACTTTTGTTTTTATCTGCACTTTAATGTCCCTTTGGTTAAACCTTTCATGTCTTTTAATGCCAACAGTTCCTTGGTAGTGTGTGTTTTGATTCAAATTGATCCCTGTTTTCAAAACCTATTTCAATTTCTCGACAGAGACCAATAATTCATTGTATTCCTGTTCATATAATTCCTATCATTATCCTGAAGGGAAAGAATAGCCTCGGAGGAGGGTATCTGTAAAACTAATTTGTGTTTTTTACCCAAAATGAAATAGAAACTGAACTGAAAAGGGGAACATGTAAAGATAGAAAGGAAATTGACTTTCCCCCTTTCGAAAACCCCCCCAAATGAGATGTGGAAACCAAACCCTCTGAGCAAATTACCCCTGTTTGAAAGATAAGTAAGGACACAGAACAATCCAACCTGAGCAGTAGCAGTCGATGAGACTTAGCAGGAAAGGAGCTGAAATGCTTTATCAGGAAGGTAGGTTTTGATAGTTTTTGTGACTGTGTGGTCACCACCCAGTGAACTGCTGAGGTGATTTATGAGAGCTATCTTAGTTATATCTGCTACTTAGGTGCAAATTATCGGGTGCGATTCAACAGATGAGGCCTGGCCATCTGGAATTGTTTCTCCCCCCTCCCCCTTGCCTCCCAAGAGACCACCTTGGAGGAGAGGTCTGAGGAATCCACATGCAAGGTATAACAGCTATCACCCACACCCTCCACCAGAGCAGAGACACACACCTCGGTGAGCGACATAAGTAGACAGGCTTCTGGCGCATAATCTGGTGAGCACCACCCAATTGCTGATGCACATCAGATGGAGGCAGGAACATCCAAGAGAAACTGGAGTCAGAGGTCTGCTGGATCCCAGGACATAGCTGGGTCCCAGCCAGACGCCGAATTTCTCGACCAGGTTCTCCCGAGCTGTACAGCTGATAGGACTCAGATGTCGGATTCAGGAGGGGGTTAGCGATATTTCAGGCACTTCAAGGCAGATTGGAGGAGTCCCAAAGCCTGCAGGTGCAGGAGAAGGTGCTGACAATACGTGGCACCGAGGCCAACACTGCTAGGGTGGCAAACGCAGTGGAAAACCTGGAGCATGGCTCGGTTTGTGACGACCATGGCTGAGGGTCTTGACATCATGTTCCAGTCCCTGAGGGACATGTCCGTACACAGTAGAACATGGCCCAGTCAGAGGAGCATCGGTGAGGGCGTCAACACCACAGCACAGACAATGGGAAGCCTCCAGGACTGGCAGTGCCAGATCACCCTGAGGCCTCTGGAGCTCACTCGAGCTGCCCCTCTATCCCATGGGGATCCTCAGATCCCTCGGGCACCGTCAGGAAGGAGGAAGCACTGGAGGCCAACCTGTCCTGCCACCAAGGAGACTACGGTGGTCTCCAGTTCTTCCAATATCCCCTCCTCCTGACACTAATGCATCTCAAGAGCAGCGGAAAGAACAGGGTGGCATGGCAACTCCAGTGGTACCGATGAGTTGACTGCCCACCCCCCCCCCCCCCCCCCCCCACCTCCAGGCCCCTCCAGAGGACATCCGCCCAGGGCATCTAAGGCTGCAGGACACAGAAGGCAGCAGGCTGGGAACAACCTCGATACAGCAGTAGACCATGGAAAATCAAGTAGAGTGAGGAGCACTGAGTGGGCACTGATGAGGTCACTATCTGTAGCTAGGGCGAATGGAAATCTGTGACAGTAAATATTCACTATTAAAACATGTCTGATACATGTGAATCCTCTGTCAGGTTAATCTTCACAGCAGGCCTGCCTGCACCCCCACCCCCTGTTGCCCTCTGCTCCCCCACCACCCAACCCCGGACTCCGTGGTCCAAGATCAAAAGCCCCTGATGCAGACCCTGTTCAGAAGATGGGTGTGAGCGCGCTGTCAGCAGAAAGACAGCAGTCAGACTTTGGCAGAAACTGAGGAGCAGCTGAGCTTTCCTCACAGGGAGTGATCATCATTCTGCTGCCTTGTGTAGTGATCCGCTGACAGTGCCGACACAGGCCCATCACTCTGGAATGATGTTACACAGAGCATTGGAGGGGGGGAACAGTGCGATCGGGGAGGGTGTAGTGTGATGGGGGGCGGTAATGGGAGGGAATAAAATGGGGGAAGAGAATGGGGGGAGGGAGGGGAATAGGGGGAGGGTAGGAGGATTGGGAGGGAGGGTGGAAAATGGGTGGGATTGGGATAGGGAATGGGGTGACTGGTGATTGGGGGCAGGGAGGAAAATAGGGAGGGAGGAGAATGGGAGAGGAAGAGATTTGTGGGGGCCATTGAGTTGACGGACACAGCCTCATCCTTCGTGAATCGGAAGACGGTGAGAGCCTCCCTGGTCCTTCTGGCATGTCAGACCCTTGCCGCCACCTGTCCTCCATCCTCCGGCTTCTCCTCAGGCTCATCCTCCAGCCTCTCCTGGACCACCTCTTCTTCCTCAGATGAGGCCGCATGTCCTCCGCCTCCTCCTGCTCCTTCTCCTCCTCCTACTCCAGCATGTCACCCCCTCGCTGTGCCAGATGTTTGAGGGCACAGCAGACCACCACAAAGCGGGAGACCCTCTGGGGGTGTACTGCAGGACAACATCAGAGTGGTCAAGGCATCGAGCCACCTTTTCAGCAGTCTGATGCACTGCTCGATGACAGCACATCTGGCAACATGGGCCTCTTTATATGGGGTCTTTGCCTCAGTCTCAGGCCTCCACACTGGTGTTATCAGTCATGACCAGCGGTTAGCCCTTGCCCCCATGAGCCAACTTGTCATCCTGGGGTGGTTCCCATGGCATAGAATATAACAGCAAGGATGTTATGTTGGAGCTTAACAGAGTGTTGGTTAGGCCACAGCTGGAGTACTGTGGGCAGTTCTGGTCACCTCACTATAGGAAGGAGGTGATTGTACTGGAGGGGGTACAGAGGAGATTCACCAGCATGTTGCCTGAGATGGAGCATCTGATCTATAAGGAAAGACTGGATAGGCTTGGATTGTTGTCTTTAGAGCAGGGAAGGCTGAGGGGGGAGGGTATGATTGAGTTGTAAAGGATTATGAGGGGTTTGAACAAGGTAAATAGGAGGCAGCTGTTCCCCTTTGTTGTGGGGTCAATCACAATAATAATAATCGTTTATTGTCACAAGTAGGCTTCAATGAAGTTACTGTGAAACGCCCCTAGTCGCCACATTCCGGCGCCTGTTCGGGGAGGCCGGTACGGGAATTGAACCCGCGCTGCTGGCCTTGTTCTGCATTACAAGCCAGCTATTTAGCCCACTGTGCTAAACCAGCCCCAGAGGGCACAAATTTAGAGTGGGTTTGAGAAAAACGAAATTCACTCAGAGGGTGGTGAGAATCTGGAATGCACTGCCGGGGAAGGGAGTGGAGTCTGGAAATCTCATCACCTTTAAAAAGCACTTGGCTGAGCACTTGAACCACCATCATGTTCAAGTGCTGGAAGTGGGAATAGCGCGAGATTAGGGGTCGTTATTGTTGGTGCAGACTCGCTGGGTCGAATGGCCTTTTCTGTGCTGTACAGCTCTATCACTCTAAATTTGTAAGGAGCATAAAAGCAGATTGTAAAAACTTCTATCAGTATGTGAAATGAAAAAAGAAATAGTGAAGACAAGTGTAGGTCCTGAACAATCCAAAACAGGAGAATTTATGACAGAGAACAAGTAAAGAGCAGAGCAATTACACAAGTACATTAGTTCTGTCTTCATGGATATACTCACAAATAACTTCCCAGAAATGCTAGGGAACCAAGGGTCTACTGAGTAGGAGGAATTGAAGGCTATGAGTACTACTAGAAACATAATGCTGGAGAAACTAATGGGACTGAAATTATCAGGACCTGATAATCTATATAAAGGAGGTGTCCATGGAAATAGTCGTTCTGTAGATTATATAACAGTCCCAGCAGACTGGACTGGAGGGTGGCAAATGTAACTATTTAAAATAGGAGGGAGGGTGAAAACAGGAAATTACAGACCGGTTAGCCGAACATCAAGTCATAGGGAAAATGTTAGAATCTATTGCAAAGGATGTGATAACAGGACACTTAAAAAATAGCAATGGGTTTAGACAAAATCAACGTTGATTTGTGAAAGGGAAATCATGTTTGACAAACCTACTGGAGTTTTTTTACGACATAACTAGCAGAGTAGCTAAGGGAGAAACAGTGAATGTGGTGTATATGGATTTTCCGAAAGCTTTTGATGAAGTCCCAGAGGTTAGCGGGCAAAAGCAAAACACATGGACATGGGTGTAATATGTTGACATGAATTGAGAATTGGTTGGCAGACAGAAAACAGAGAGTAGGAATAAATGGGTCTTTTTCAAAGTGGCTGGCGGTGACTAGTGTGGCCCCCGAGGTGTCGGTACTTGGACCCCAGCTATTCACAATATACATCAACGATTTGGATGAGGGAACCAAATGTAGTATTTCCAAGTTTGCTGCTGACACAAAACTTGGTAGGGATGTGAGTGGTAAGGTGGGTGTTCAGACGTTTACAAGAATAAGTTGATTTGACAAATATATGGCAGAGGCAATATAATGTGAAAAAATGTTAGGTTATCCACTACAGATTGAGATGAAGGGTATTATTTAAATGGTGATAGATTGGGAAATGTTGATGTCCAAAGGGACTTGGATATCCTTGTACACCAGTCACTGAAAGCAAGCATCTAGGTTCAGCAAGCAGTCACAAAGACAAATGATACGTTGGCCTTCAATGCAAAACGACTTGAGTGCAGAAGCAAGGATGTCTTACTGCAGCTGTAAAAAGATTTGGTGATACCATACCCTGGGTATTGTATGCAATTTTGATCTCCTTATCAAAGAAAAGATATAAGGCAGGGCAACACGGCAGCACAATGGTTAGCACTGTTGCTTCACAGCGCCAGAATCCTGGGTTCGGTTCCTGCATGGGACACTGTCTGTGCAGAGTCTGCACATTCTCCCCATGTCTGCGTGGGTTTCTTCTGGGTGCTCCGGTTTTCTCCCACAAGTCCCAAAAGATGTGCTGTTAGGTGAATTGGACATTCTGTGTACCCGAACAGGCGCCGGAGCGTGGCGACGAGGGCATTTTCAGAGCAACTTCATTGCAGCGTTAAGGGAGCCTACTTGTGACAATAATAAAGATTATTATTGCTTGCTGTAGAGGGGGTGCAGCAAAGGTTCGCCAGACTAATTCCTGGGATGACAGGATTGTCGGATGAGGAAAGATTAGGCCGAATGGACCTGTATTCTCTGGAATTTAGAAGAATGAGAGAGGATCTAATTGAAACACATCAAATTCTGACAGGGCCGGACCAAATGGATGCAGTGATGTTCTTTCCTCTGGTTGGGGGGTCTAGAACAAAGGTTCACAGTCTCAGGATATGGGTTAGGCCATTTACAATCGAGATGAGGAGAAATTTCTTCACTCAGAGGGTGGTGAACCTGTGGAATTCTCTACTACAGAAGGCTGTGGAGACAAAATCATGGAATATATTTAAGAAATAAATAGATTTAAGAAATAAATAGATTCCTAGACACAAACGGTGTCCAGGGGTATAGGAACAGGGCAGGAGTATGGCAGAGGTGGAGGATCGGCCATGATCATATTGAATGGTGCAGCAGGCTCGAAGGGCTGAATGGCCAACTCCCGCTCCTATTTTCGATGTTACTATGAAAGTACAATCCTCTGATTATGAGATAGTTAAAACTATGTTTATGAGCTTCTCCCCAAAATGTTTCAATTAAAATTTCAGTCTTTGGAGAAAAAGATAGAATAAAACATTTGTAGAATTTGCCAGGGCGAAAGAGACACCATTCGATCAACAAAGTCAGAGTAGAAGTTTGAGAATGTGAGGAAGTTAATAATAATGGAATAAAATTTGAAGCAGAATCCCTACTGCCATCATGGCACACCTGGAAGACAGCAGGGTTTCTAAAATTTGGGAATCGGCAGTTCAGACAAATGGTTATGACATTCGCAGTAAATCTTCATTTGTAAACTCACCATGAAAGTGGAGGAACAGAAAAGATTTCAGCTTCAGGAAGAGGGCAGAAGCTGTTGCAACCAATGTAAGCGATGGCAGAGAGAACAAATGCGATGTTAAAAAATCAACATGTGATCATTGCCATAAGACAGGCCATGTGAAAGCAAATTGTTGGAAGCTCAATCTACTAAAATTGTAACAATGTCCAAGATAAAGATCCAATAATCTCAAGCGAAAAGAGTGACCTTATCCGGCAGGGATGTTGCCATTGCAGTATAACTCTGGAGTTTAGTCGCAATCTTGCTCTTGGGGAAAGTGATGCCAATATCCTGAAGGAAACAATCTCACCTTGCTTGTGTCGAAGGATGCCTCCTTCAGAATCGTCATACTCCTGAATGGAGCATAACTGTGTAACTCCAGGATGGTGTGACTCCTGGTGGGGGGAAGATGTTGGTGGTCAAATGTGGACAGGAACTGAGGTGGGCGGACACGCAATGCCTGATGTTGACCACAAATTATTTTATTTTGGAAATGTCTATCATGTTTCCTTGTGGGGATTTGAGAGTCATTGGTATCATGTGGTTGTCAGCAATATTACAAGCTCAATACAGTATTGCAGACTAACCAGCATACAAATACATTATTGTGTCAGCGACCTCCCATTGCAGAACTCTCAAGGGAGATGCAGGCACGGATTTTCGCAATATTAACGGATATAAAATGTTGTTTCTTATTAACTATAATTGCTTCCAAGCAGAAAATATATCTCATTTTGCAACTGAACATCTGAACATTGCATATTAAGCAAATCATGAAACCCTGCAAATTTGGACTCGATAGAATGTTGAATTCAACAAAGCCTCTGTGTATTGACGATGTTTTTTCTTTGAAACTCAAAAACAGAAAACTAGAGAAAGACTCCCATAAAGATCAAGATAAGAGGAAAGGTTATTCCTTAAAAATTTAAGCAAGCATAGTTCTCTCTGATTTCCAATGGAATTAGACATGTAGGCATAGTGGGCATATAATACAGCCTGAACCGAGGGCCGCCGATTGGAATATAAGCAGATGAACATTTAATTTTGTCCATCTTATATTTCACTGGTCAATTTTTAAACAGAGGCTTTCACTTGTGTAAAATAAATATGTTGCCGCCTCCACCAGAGAGAGGACCAAAAAGGTAAATTCTATATCGCCAGCAGTAATTTGAAATCTAATATGCTCTGTCTTTGTGGAGATTTGATGCGCAAATTAAAAATTCATAGATATATACGCCTTGTTGTATGCTTTAAACTTACATATGCCTGATTCATTCAATTCCACATCATAGAATCATAGAATTTACAGTGCAGAAGGAGGCCATTTGGCCCATTGAGTCTGCACCTGCCCTTGGAAAGAGCACACTACTTAAGCCCACACCTCCACCCTATCCCTGTAGCCTCACCTAACCTTTTTTGGATACCAAGGGCATTTTAGCATGGACAATCCACCTAACCTGCACATCGATGGACTGTGGGAGGAAACCGGAGCACCCGGAGGAAACCCACACAGACACGGGTAGAACGTTCAGACTCTGCAGAGACAGTGATCCAAGCTGGGAATTGAACCTGGGACCCTGGAGCTGTGAAGCAACAGTGCTAACCACTGTGCTACAGTGCCACCCACACATACTAAAATGAGGAACAAGGGACAGCACAGTGGCACTGTGGTTAGCACTGCTGCCTCACAGCGCCGGGGACCCGGGTTCAATTCCTGCCTTCAGTGACTATCAGTGCAGCTTTTGCACATTCGTTCCGTGTCTGCGTGGGTTACCTCCGGCTGTTCCGGTTCCAGCCCACAGTCCAAAGATGTACGCGTTAGGTGGATTAACCATGCCCCTTAGTGTCTAGGGATCTACAGGTTAGGTTATGGGGTTACAGGGGTTGGTTGAGGTGGGTGGGGAAGTGGACATGGGTAGAATGCCCTTTCGAAGGGTCAGTGCAAACTTGATGGGTCGAATGGCTCCTTCTGCACTGTGGGGATTCTATGATAATAAACAGGAGGAGACAAATCAGCTTCTTTGAGCCTGTTTAACCATTCAGTGTATTGGCGGCTGGACTGTATCCTAACTCCAACCTCCCGCCTTGAACAAAATTCTATTGAACTCAGGTTTCAACTTGGTAATTGAGCTGCAGGGAACGCCTCCAAAATTTTTAGCCTGCCATTACATTATAAATGATTAAAGTATAGCACTGACTGATAACAAATCCAAGCTGCAACCTCAGTAAATGCAATCAAAATGAAATGGTTTAATTTAATAGAAATCACCATGAAAACAAAACTAGAGGAAAACTCACAGAACAATGTGATGATAGAGGCCAGGAGGAGCGTGATGCTGATGTGGAGAGAGTTGGCTGTACTGCAGTCCATTTTGTTCTTCTTGCAGGAGCAGATTTGCACTAGAACATCTGTACTGTTGGTCAGTGGGGGCTTTCCTCCATCTGTCACCACAATTGGCAAAATGTAGTTTGCTCTTTTCAGCGTATGCAGGAGTCTGAGTTGAGCATGGGTGCCTAAAAGAACAAAAGAAAAAGTGAACTTTGTTCCCAATATATAACTGTAATTTCCTTTGACCATCAAGGTGAGACCTATTAATGTCAGTGCATGGAGCACTTTATAGCTGGGAGATGTTTTTTTCCAATTAAGAGGCAATTTAACATGGCCAATCTACTACCCTGCACATCTTTGGGTTGTGGGGGTGAGACCCACGCAGACACGTGGAGAATGTGCAAACTCCACACGGACAGTGACCCAGAGCTTGGATTGAACCAGCGTCCTCAGCGCCGTGAGACAGCAGTGCTAACCACTGCGCCACCCTGTTGCCCACAGCTGGCGATCCTTAACAGGTGACAGAGGCAATTGTGCATTTTGAATGAAATGAAAAAATGAAATGAAAATGAAATGAAATGAAATGTAAATCGCTTATTGTCACAAGTAGGCTTCAAATGAAGTTACTGTGAAAAGCCCCTAGTCGCCACATTCCGGCGCCTGTTCGGGGAGGCTGGTACGGGAATTGAACCCGCGCTGCTGGCCTGCCTTGGTCTGCTTTAAAAGCCAGCTATTTAGCCCTGTGCTAAACCAGCCCCATTTAGCCCTATTGTCACTCCATCACTCAACCAGCAGCATTCCCTGGCACTCCCGATTTACACCCAACAGCCAGAAACTTCACTGAACCCGCACACTTAACTAGCAGCACTCCCAGACACTGTGGGTTCGCCAGCTGGTTTGTGATGTAGAATAAGGCCAACAGTGTGGGTTCAATTCCTATGCTGGCTGAAGTTATTCATGAACCTTACCCCTTGCCTGAGGTGTGGTGATCTTCAGGTTAAACCACCACCAGTCAGCTCTCCCCCTCGAACGGGAGAACAGCCTATGGTCATCTGGGACTATGGCGACTTGATGTTACCTTACCTTTACTAACCCAATGGCCAGAAACTTCACTGCACCCACACACTTACCCAGCGGCACTCCCTGGCACTCCTGACTTACACCTAATACCCGGAAACTCCATCGTACCCACACACTTACCCAACAGCACTCCCTGACACTCCCGGCTTATACCCAAAACCCAGAAACTTCACTGTACCCACACACTTCACCAGCAGCATTCCCTGGCACCCCCGACTTACAGCCAGAAACTTCACTGTACCCACACAATTACCCAGCAGCACTCCCTGGCACTCCCGGCTTATATCCAAAACCCAGAAACTTCACTGTACCACACACTTAACCAGCAGCACTCCCTGGCTCTCCTGACTTATACCTAATACACGGTAACTCCACCGCACCCACACATTTACCCAGCAGCACTCCCTGACACTCCCGACGTACACTCATCACCCAGAAACTTCAGTGCACTGAGCAATCC
This sequence comes from Scyliorhinus torazame, assembly GCF_047496885.1. Classification (NCBI taxonomy): domain Eukaryota; kingdom Metazoa; phylum Chordata; class Chondrichthyes; order Carcharhiniformes; family Scyliorhinidae; genus Scyliorhinus; species Scyliorhinus torazame. The sequence goes on along the minus strand of NC_092716.1, from coordinate 30,516,715 downwards.
TGCAACCCTTATGCCCACTTCTTTCTGCTTCCAAACATCTCCGGCTATTCGGCTTTGGGAGAAATATCACCCAAACACATCACTACACAATCACTGAAACTTGTCCCTCTCTCCTGCAGGATAAATTAACACACAGTAGAAGGGGCAGTACAGAAACATTTGGGGACAAGATGATCCATATGGAAGCGATGGCTCTCAGCATCAAGGGGCCAGCTGAGGCAGAGGCCATGTCAACCGGTATCACTGAGAACATTGGGCGAGAAGAGAATTTGGGCAATATACTTATCCTGGAACTCCTCAAAGCTTGATACTGGGTGTTAAAAGTGAAAGATTCTCAAGGTTTGAGATATTACATGACAACTTCAGATGAGTCTTTACTTTTGAAGATGATGCTAAACTATCAATCATAGATTATACCATTGACAACAAAAAAGAAAACAGTAAAATAGACAAAGGTATCATTTAAGGTAGAATAAGAATTCTCAAAATAGATGAGGCTGCTAATAGAACATAGAACATTACAGTGCAGTACAGGCCCTTCGGCCCTCGATGTTGCACCGACCTGTGAAACCACTCTAAAGCCCATCTACACTATTCCCTTATCGTCCATATGTCTATCCAATGACCATTTGAATGCCCTTAGAGATGGCGAGTCCACTACTGTTGCAGGCAGGGCATTCCACACACTTACTACTCTCGGAGTAAAGAACCTACCTCTGACATCTGTCCTATATCTATCTCCCCTCAATTTAAAGCTATGTCCCCTCGTGCTAGACATCACCATCCGAGGAAGAAGGCTCTCACTGTCCACCCTATTCAATCCTCTGATCATCTTGTATGTCTCAATTAAGTCACCTCTTAACCTTCTCTCAACGAAAACAGCCTCAAGTCCCTCAGCCTTCCCTCATAAGATCTTCCCTCCATACCAGGCAACATTCTGGTAAATCTCCTCTGCACCCTGTCCAATGCTTCCACATCCTTCCTAAAATGCGGCGACCAGAATTGCACGCAATACTCCAAATGCGGCCGCACCAGAGTTTTGTACAGCTGCAACATGACCTCATGGCTCCGAAACTCAATCCCTCTACCAATAAAAGCTAACACACCGTACGCCTTCTTAACAACCCTCTCAACCTGGGTGGCAACTTTCAGGGATCTATGTACATGGACACCGAGATCTCTCTGCTCATCCACACTGCCAAGAATCTTACCATTAGCCCAGTACTCTGTCTTCCTGTTATTCCTTCCAAAATGAATCACCTCACACTTTTCTGCATTAAACTCCATTTGCCGTCTCTCAGTCCAGCGCTGCAGCTTATCTATGTCCCTCTGTAACTTGTAACATCCAGTGTCATCTGCAAATTTACTCACCCATCCTTCTACGCCCTCCTCCAGGTCATTTATAAAAATGATAAACAGCAGTGGCCCCAAAACAGATCCTTCTGGTACACCACTAGTAACTGGACTCCAGTCTGAACATTTCCCATCAACCACCACCCTTCGTCTTCTTCCAGCTAGCCAATTTCTGATCCAAACTGCTAACTCACCCTGAATCCCATGATTCGTGACAGGCCCTACTCTTACCCTAGTCATTCTTTTATTCCTGACATATCTATAGAAAGCTTTAGGGTTATCCTTGATCCTACCTGCCAAAGACTTCTCATGGCCCCTCCTGGCTCTTCTTAGCTCTCTCTTTAGGTCCTTCCTAGCTAACTTGTAACTCTCGAGCACCCTAACTGAACCTTCATGTCTCATCTTTACATAAGCCTCCTTCTTCCTCTTGACAAGTGTTTCGACTGCTTTAGTAAACCATGGTTCCCTTGCTCGACCACTTCCTCCCTGCCTGACAGGTACATACTTATCAAGGACACGCAGTAGCTGTTCCTTGAACAAGCTCCACATTTCCATTGTGCCCATCCCCTGCAGTTTTCCTCTCCATCCGATGCATCCTAAGTCTTGCCTCATCGCATCATAATTGCCTTTCCCCCCGATATAACTCTTGCCCTGCGGTATATACCTATCCCTTTCCATCACTAAAGTAAACGTAATCGAATTGTGGTCACTATCACCAAAGTGCTCACCTACCTCCAAATCTAACACCTGTCCTGGTTCAATCCCCAGTACCAAATCCAAAATGGCCTCGCCTCGTTGGCCTATCTACATACTGTGTCAGGAAACCCTCCTGCGCACATTGGACAAAAATGGACCCACCTAAAGTACTCGAACTATAGCGTTTCCAGTCAATATTTGGAAAGTTAAAGTCCCCCATAACAACTACCCTGTTGCTTTCGCTCCAATCCAGAAGCATCTTTGCAATCATAGAATTTTTTTTTTTTTTTTTACAGTGCAGAAGGAGGCCATTCGGCCCATCGAGTCTGCACCGGCTCGTGGAAAGAGCACCCTACCCAAGGTCAACACCTCCACCCTATCCCCACAACCCAGCAACCCCACCCAACACTAAGGGCAATTTTGGACACTAAGGGCAATTTATCATGGCTAATCCCCCTAACCTTTCCTCTACATCTCTGGAACTTTTCGGAGGCCTATAGAAAACCCCTAACAGGGTGACCTCTCCTTTCCTGTTTCTAACCTCAGCCCATACTACCTCAGTAGACGAGTCCTCATCAAACGTCATTTCTGCCATCGTAATACTGTCCTTGACTAACAATGCCACCCCTCCCCCTCTTTTACCACCTTCCCTGAGCTTACTGAAATATCTAAACCCCGGCACCTGCAACATAATATCAAGGGTCCTTAAAATAAACTCTTTGCCTACATTTTAAACAGCTTGTTAGGGACAGGTACCATTTCTTTGGATTGGAAGGATGCTCATATTGTTTGATTTTTTTTGGAGATAGTGAAAAGATCGCCTTTTGGTCGGGGGCAACATAGATTTGCAAGGCAGGTTGGCTGGTCAGAAAAGAAACATTCCTTCTCTTCCAGGTCCACAGACAGTGTAATAGAGGATCCAGCCATCTCGTCTCCTTTTATCTATCATGTTTCCTGGGCCTCGAAACCCAGCCAACATAAGACAAAAATAGAAAACCTGTTAAAATGTAGGAGCAGTCTTCTTAAAAGCTTTCAGCGACTGCCCTGACTCCTGGGAGCAGAATTCTTGCCCATCCTCCCTCTGTAAAAGCCACCAATGGACACAGGTTAGGCTCGAGGCCTATGTTTTTAAATTCCCCACCTGACCTGGACCCATCTGCAGCCTTAATACCACAAATTTATCCTTAGAATTCCACAACTGGATGCTTTACTGAATTTGTCAAAAAATATCAAGGGAGCAGTGAACTGGCACAGTGCCCATGACAAATGGCCCAGGTAATAGTACACTTCATGCTGTCTATACTGGGCAGAATAAATTGCTCTCTATTCCCCATTACCATGTGACATCCCTTGAAAAAATACTGCTTCAAACACAGTTAGGGAAAATCTCTTCTGCCTAAGGAGGAAAAACAAGTGTCCATTGTCATCACTATAATGGTGATGGATGTTTTATGAAGTAACATGTGTAGCTTAACAGCAATTTCTCTATTTCTATGCTAGGTTAGCTCATCTGTAAGTGCCAAGAAGTATTGTTGCTAATTTTCCTCTTCCTACATCTAATGGCGCACAAGGCAGGCTTTCATGTTTTCCCACAACGAGGCCACGGTCTATTGCTTGGCCTACAAAATACAGGTCAGCAGTGCTTGGTCAAGTCGATAAGAGAGTGGTTGGGGTCACGAGGCTATTGATTTCTTCCATCTTTGTGGTGAGCTGCCTGGCCTCTGGCAGTACATGAAACTCTCTACAAAATAGGAAAGTGTGTCAAGCACTGCAAGCAGCAATCTCAATCCTTTTCCTCGGTACTGCACATTGTCAGAGGATTGGAACATCGCGCTGTTGTAATATGCCTTTCAGGAATAAAAACACTGGAAGGAAAACGTTGTCTTAGTTTCACATTTGCTTTGAGCATAGCACACACACACAGCACTGCTGTGTGTGCCATGCGCCATGTGCAAATAACGGTGCCCACAACCTATATACACAATCGCTTATGAGTGATTAGTGCCTTTATATCATTACCAAAAACACAACACACACCATACTGAGAGATTCCTCGACCACCTGTTCAGAAATCAAAACAAAAGTCCCTTACTGTTCACTTGGGTGACCTTCCAGGTTTTTTCAATTCCAGGCTGCTTTCCCAACTGAAATTTGAATGGATCTGCATTAGGGTGGAGATCTTTGTCTGTTGCCCCCAAGATAGCGACATTGAGATCTTTCGAATCCTCACAAAACTTTGCTGTAGTTGGAAAAACTGAGGGCGGGTTGTCATTCACGTCCAGCATAGTGATGATCAAGGTACCGGTGCCAGTGGCAACAGGAACACCTGAGGGAAAGAGCACAAGGATTTTCAAGTTATACTGCAATAGAAAAGGTGTTTGCATGTTTATGAATAGGATTCTCTGATTAAAGAATCATTGAAATTTGTAACATATCATCGGGTGCCGTTATTCAGTTTATGTGGTCTTTTTTGCTTTAAGTTGCTGTTGGGTCCAGTCAGTCCCTTTACATTCTCTTTCCTTTCTCAGGGTTTAGAATCGTAGAATTTACAGTGCAGAAGGTGGCCATTCGGCCCATCGGGTCTGCACCAGCCCTTGGAAAGAGCACCCGACCCAAGTACACACTTCCACCCTATCCCTGTAACCCAGTAACTCCACGTAACCTTTTTGGACACAAAGGACAATTTTAGCATGGCCAATCCAACTAACCTGCATGTCTTTGGACTGTGGGAGGAAACCGAAGCACCCGGTGTGATGTGTTGGGTGTTCTGGATCACAAACAGATCACCAACACTTGAAGTGGTGCAACTCTATTTTATTACAAGGTTCACTATTTAAACATACTTGAACTGTGGGTAAATACGATACCAGCTTTAACTAAAGACCTTTGCCTAGTCCTAACCAGTTGATGCACTCAGCACACGGAGAATGTCTGTGTTGCAGGCTGCGAGCTCTGTGCTCCTTGCTGGTTGCTACTCCCAAGAGCGGGAACTCTGATGTCCCCTGTCTTTATAGTGCGTGTGCTCTCGCTGGTGATTGGCTGCGGTGTTGTATATGTTGATTGGTTCCACTCTGTGTCTGCACCATGATATACTGGTGTATATTACGACATCCCCCCTTTTATATAAAAAAAATGTGCCTGCGTGACAATAAATAGTCCGTGGTGAATGTTCCTGATGATGTGTGCGCGAATTATTTACAGGACTATGTACATAAGCTATTTACATGGGAAGGTGCCTGGTGCAGAAAAACGGTGTGTCACACCAACAACGAGATGAACATTATATACAAACCACTTGAACGATTAAACAGAAGAATAGAACCAGAGAGTCCATTAGTGCAAAGTTCACAAATTAAGTCTCTGAGGTGGGCGACGAATTCTGGTTGACCGCCTCAAGGATGGGTCAGGAGCCACCAGCTGAGGAGCGGGCTGGACTGCGTCAGAGTGAGGAGGATGCAGAATATCTGGAATCTTTGCATAGTCCAGGTCAGGGACAGCAGGAGGGCGTGGCACTGGCAGAGGATCACATAGCGAGTGCAGAACGAGACGAAGGGCACGCTGATTGCGGCGGCGAATGGAACCATCCGGTAGACGAACCAGGAACGAGCGGAGAGCCACCTGCCGAAGAACCACAGCGGTTGCAGACCAGCCACCATCCAGAAGATAGATGCAGACGTTGTCATCTGGAGCCAGAGCAGGGAGATCAGCTGCCCGAGCGTCATGAGCCGTCTTGTGTTGTGCACAAGACAATTGCATTCGTTGAAGGACCGGAACGTGGTTGAGGCCTGGGACGTGAATGGACAGCACCGTCGTTCTCAGGGTGTGACCCATGAGCAGCTGGGCTGGTGACAGGCCCGTGGTCAGTGGGGCCGAACGATAGGCCAGCAGGGCGAGGTAGAAGTCGGATCCCACGTCGGCAGCCTTGCAGAGGAGCCGTTTGACTATGCGGATATCCTTCTCTGCTTTGCCATCAGATTGGTGGTACAGGGGACTGGATGTCATATGCACAAAGTTGTACCTTCTGGCAAAGTTGAACTATTCCTGGCTTGCGAAGCAGGGGCCATTGTCCGACATCACAGTGAGTGGGATGCCATGACGAGCAAAGGTGTCCTTACAGGCACGGATGACCGCAGACAATGTGATGTCATGCAAGCATACCACCTCAGGGTAGGTGGAAAAATAGTCTACAATCAGAACACAGTCCCTGCCGAGCGCGTGGAACAGGTCAATGCCGACCTTGGACCAAGGGGACGTGACCAACTCATGGGGCTGTATGGTCTCACGTGGTTGGGCCGGCTGGAACCTCTGACAGGTGGGGCAGTTGAGCACTGTGTTGACGATGTCCTCATTGATGCCGGGCCAGTACACTGCCTCTCGGGACTGTCGGCGGCACTTTTCCACGCCAAGATGGCCCTTGTGTAGCTGTTCCAAGACGAGCTGGCGCATGCTGTGCGGGATGACGATGCGGTCCAGCTTCAGGAGGACACCATCGACTACCGCCAGATCGTCTCTCACGTTGTAGAACTGCGGGCATTGGCCCTTGAGCCACCCGTCCGTCAGGTGGCGCATGACACGCTGTAGCAGGGGGTCAGCTGCAGTCTCGCGGCGAATTTGGACGAGGCGTTCATCCATGGCTGGCAGATTGGAGGCCACGAAGGCCACATGGGCGCCAACCTGGCAGACGAATCCCGCTGGGTCACACGGGGTGTTGACTGCCCTGGACAGAGCGTCGGCTATGATCAGGTCTTTTCCCGGGGTATATACGAGCTGAAAGTCGTATCGTCGGAGTTTGAGCAGAATGCGCTGGCGGCGAGGTATCATGTCGTTCAGGTCTTTTTGTATTATATTGACCAGCGGGCGATGGTCGGTCTCGCTGGTGAATTGGGGAAGGCCGTACAAATAATCATGAAACTTGACGACACCGGTCAACAGGCCCAGGCGCTCCTTTTCTATCTGCGCGTAGCGCTGTTCCGTAGGGGTCATGGCGCGTTATGCATATGCAACGGGGGCCCATGATGAGGCCTCATCGCGTTGCAGGAGCACTGCCCCAATGCCAGATTGGCTGGCATCTGTCGAAATTTTTGTGTCCCGAACATTTTAAAGGAGCACTACATAAAGAATTTTTTAAACAAAATGTTCAATATCCACTTACTTAGAAATATTTATCTTTTACAGAAGAGTCTATTATTTTAAAAATAAAAGATAAACATACAGTGGGCGAGATTTTCCAGTTCCCCAGCCGCGTGTTTCTCGGCCGCGCACCGTTGACTAGCGGTGGGATTCTATCTTCCCGCCGCTTGTCAATGGGATTTCCCATTGGAACCACCCCACGAGGCCGCAAAATCCGTTGGCAGAGGGTTGCGCTGCCAACGGGAAAATTGAATCCCGCCGAGCGGAGAATTCCGGCCAGTGTTATCCAAATCCGATCAGCACCAGGCAGGAACATTCACTTTTCAATTTTCAGAAAGGAAATAATCTTGAAATATTTTGAACAGTTCCCTGGACACAGATACTGGTTTTGGCAAGATTACTTATTTCTCACTCGATTGCCCCTTTTCACCACATAATAATATTAGATAGATTAACTTCTCTATTTTGGAAAGTAATTTCTGCGTGCCCTGAAGGTGCTGGATTCAACCTTGAAGGTACAGCAAAGTACGAACATTTTGGGATTAGGTTTTATAAAAGAAAAATGTCAATCATCCCAGTATGTTCGGTTTATCATGTCCAGAGAGACTGCAGTGACAGCGGTCTGTGTGGCAAGGTTATTCAGGGTCAGTTTAATGCACTAAGTGGTAATAAGCTTCAATGTCAGGCCACTAAGGTAAAGCTCTGAGTTAGGATACCAAGAGTTCTGTTGAAAATTGACCTCAATGCGTCCTTAACAGCACAGACATGATATTAATAGACCCTTAATTTAGTTCAAATTAAGAATATATTTCTCAGGTAATTTCCAATATTTGGAGTAGTCAGTTAATACAACTTGAATAAAATATTTTGTACAATTCTGATTTCATTGTCCTATTTCCATATATGTGCAGACTGATACAGTATACCTCCAGAATGCCAATTCCATCATCACGCTTACAAAGTAATTGTAATATCATCAGATATTCAGAATAAAACAGTTGCAGCAAATAGAACTATGCACATAAGAAAATGCACATAAGAATCAGTAAAATGCATGTTTGTTCTCAGCTTTTCCTTCAGTCTTCCATCTGCTTCAGAATGACTACTAATTTCAAAATAGTGCAAGTTACCTTGCATTCCTGTCCTTTGGGTTTAAATTGCTCTACCATAAGAACATTGAACTGTGTTTTTAACTCAATGGTCCTTCTACTAAAGCTCTCCACATTTTCCTTTATAGACAAACAAAAACACGTGGAATATTTGAAAGTACTGAGCCTTAAATAGAAGTTTCTGTATGAATACCCTCTGAAATCATACACATTCTAAAGTTCACTCTGTATAATTTGCCATCTTTGATTTCACACATTTAAGGGCATTAATTTAATCTAAAACTTGCATTATAATTACATTTATGGAAAGGCAAGAAAGCATAGCAAAGCTATCAGCAGCAATAGATATTAAATAAGGCAGGATATGAGAAGTTGATAGGTTAATGTACGATTACTCTATTCATTCTCGCATACAGTTCATGGAATAATAGTGCAGCCTAGATTCTGGACACATAACACAAAGTACAGTAATTAGATTTTATTGTGTAAGGAAATATTTGCATTGGAGTTCATCAGATTATTTGAGATTGACATGAAATATAATTTTTTTAAACTATCTGCACATCCATTTACATTTACTGTAATTGAGAATAAGGTTAATATACAAGATCACAGTCTCACATAACTTCCTTGGTCATCTAAGATTACATTACTCTCCAATCATCTCAGTGCAATAATTTATTGATCAAATCACTATGCAAATAGACTGTTACTATTCTACATCAAGTCTTGAGCATATTAATTTGATTTGGTCAGATCTAACATTGCTGCTGGACAGTATTAACATGCCAAAAGTAATAAGAGAATCAGCAATATTTAACGTCACACTGTGATGCACGAGCAAATTAATGCTCCGCACATTCAGCTGAAATTTCCTTCTCTGAAATTTAACCCATTTAAAGTAACTAATAGCACAGTGGTTAGCACTGTTGCTTCACAGCTCCAGGGTCCCGGGTTCGATTCCCGGCTTGGGTCACTGTGTCTGCATGGGTTTCCTCCGGGTGCTCCGGTTTCCTCCCACTGTCCAAAGATGTGCAGGGTAGGTGGATTGGCCATGATGAATTGTCATTTGTGTCCAAAACGGTTAGGTGGGTTAGAAATTATCCTTCTCTGAAATTTAACCCATTTAAAGTAACTAATAGCACAGTGTAGGTGAGTTTACTGGGTTACGGAGATAGGGTGAGGTGTGGGCTTAGTGTCCTTTCCAAGGGCTGGTGCAGTCTCGATGGGGTGAACGGCCTCCTTCTGCACTGTAAATTCTATGATTCTATCATGTTGAAATTCCACTCTGTAGTAATGAGCACATGAACACGTTTATGTGGAAATACTCATCCTGAACTGTGATGCAACAGTGGAATGACAAATCAGGGAATATTTAGAACATAATTCAGAACCTAGCTTCTCTGACTCCAAAAAATGATTTCCAGTGCTGCAGTTTGACACAGTCATGACTCCTCTCTTTACATTAGCCATCACAGCCAGAGCAGCTATATCAATATTTGTTCTGTTACTATGATATTGATGTGCTATATTTACTCTCGTCAGCAACCAGCTACCAGCTTGCAATGTGATTGAGGACAGTTTGGATCATTGCACTGTTAAACTGGCTCAAACTTTGGGCACGATTCTCCAGAAAAATTTCTAAGTGTGGTAGCGAGCAGGAATTCTCGCGAGCTTCCCGGCTCTCAGCCCAGCAAGGCTGGCAACGCAATTCAACGTTAATTGGTCCACTTAACGAGGCCCCACGGGCTTCTCGTTGCAAATGAAGGCTCGCCAGCTGATTCGCCGGGACCACGCTCGCCAGCCCCCGCTAACAAGATCGCACAGCGCTTAAGTTGCCAGTGCTCAGCCAACCCCAGTTAGCTCATAATAATGGTGGCGAGGAGACCACCCCCAACATTCGGGCACGCTGACCTGGGGAGGCTGCAAAACGTTGTGGAGGCCAGGAGGGGTGTCCTGTTCCCCCGAGGGTCCAGGAGAGGCCGCCAGTGCTGCCTGAAATGAGGTGGCAGCAGCTGTGAGCTTGGGGAGTGTGACCAGGAGGACTGGCCTCCAGTGCCATAAGATGGTCATTGACCTACACCGGGCAGCACGAGTGAGTAGACATCAACATCCCCCCACTCCCTCCAAGGGATTATCCATTCTCCAACTCCCCATGCAAATCGGTCACCCAAGCAGAGGTTTGCGGACGCCGCTGAGGTGAGGAACCATCGGACCCCAACCGGAGGACCTGTCATCCCTGTTGAAGTCAGATTTAGAAAGGAGGTTTTTAGACAAAAGGTACCCATTGGCTTAGATGCCTGTATAAGAGGCAGTTTGTAGGAATATATAGTGTATAAACAATGCTTGTGATTTTATAACCTAAGAATTACTAATATCCGAAAGGACACAAAATGGCTGTTAGCTGAGCTAGCAATACTGAAAGACACAAAATGGCTTTTAGATGAACTAGCCACATTCCTGAACAATTATTAGCTGGGTTAAGTTACAAACTGGTATAAACAACATCATTTAATTACAGACAGCAGAGTTGGTCAGGGGACAAGAATGATTGAAACAGACGTGGAAGAACTTTACCAGCCACTGATAACAGCTCCACAGGACAGAGAGCATTATGTATCTTCACCAGCTCAAGGTCTCCAGGTGCAGGGAGGAGACATAACTTTAACAGTTAGTATGAGTGACTTCTTCATGAAGTTAGGGGCTGGTAAGATACCAACCCACTTTACGTAATGTCAAATTTAATTGGATATATATCTAATGTATGTAATCTATAATCAGTATTATTGGACAAGGTCTGGCCGAAATGGGCTGTGTAGTAAAATGTCCCAAGGCACTTGAGTGTCATCAAAAAGAGTTTGGTACTGAACTACATTAAGGGTGATATTAGGCTAAGGTCAACTAAAGTTTGGTCAAAGAGGTAGGGTTTAAGGTGAAAGATCCAGAGCAACAAAGAGGTTTAGGAAAGAGCCTAAGCATGTTGAATTTTGGGAGGGCTGTTGGAGGGTACTGAGAGACAAGACCATGGAGGGATTTTAAAACAAAGATAAGAGTGTTAAGACGGGAGAGAGGGTGGTGTGTCAGTGAGATGTTGGCATATCGCTGGACTGATAATTCAGAGACCCAGGTTAATGATCCGGGGGCATGGGTTCAAATCCCACCATGGTAGTTGGTGGATTTTATATACAATTAATAAAATCTGGAATTGTACAATATTGTATAATATTTCCAGCAATGACGATCATGAAGCTTTCAGTGATTGTTGTAAAATAAATGTCTGATTTACTCGTGTCCTTTTGGGAAGGACAAATCTGCCATCCTTACATGGTCTGGCCTACATGCGATTCTAGACCAATAAATAATGGCCTGGCCAGTGACACCCACATCCCATAAAAGAATGAAGAAAAAGAAGATTGAGATGGGCCGGATTTTCCCTTTTGAGGCAGTGATTGAGACTCTAACAGCCCACAATGGATGGAGCCGACAACGACTGGACTGCTGCGTGTGGGTTCGCGCCCCGCGACTACCCCCCCCCCCCCTTTCGTCCATCGATCCAATTAGGAATGGGGTAGGACGTTGCACACTTCCATTTCTGCCTGCCCAATGTGGGTTTGAATTTCAGTTAGAATGCTTTCTGTTAATTCTATATGTTATACCGAACATGAATTGGATGTGCTAACTTCTGAGTCAATTTCTCCAGTGTACATTTCTGTTGAACAAGGTTATGAACCCTCAGAGTAGACTCAATTACTTGTTATTCATGTGAAAGGAATCACAGTTAAGCCCTGACTGCTAAATAAAGAGCATCCAACTGTGGAATTATAGCAACTAAGTTCCACCTTAATCGCAACTACTATCATCCTGGTGATCATAGATTCATAAAACCCTTACAGTGCAGAACGAGGACATTCTGCCCATCAGGTCAGCACCACCCTCTGAAGGAGCACCCTACCTAGGGTCAGGTCCCCACCCTATCCCTGTAACCCAGTAACAGGACACTAAGGGGCAATTTAGCATGGCCAATCCACCTAACCTGTACATTTTTGGACTGTGGGAGGAAACCGGAGCAACCGGAGGAAACCCAGACAGACACGGGGAGAACGTGCAGACTCAGCACAGACAGTCACCCGAGGCCGGAATTGAACCGGTGTCCCTGGCGCTGTGAGGCAGCAATGCTAGCCACTGCGCTGCCCTTCATTCTTCTTTGGAGCACACTGTCTCATGGTCTCATGCTGCAGAAATGGAGACATTCTTTCAATGTCCTGCCCAGCAGCAGCCATTAATATATCTGAAAAATTCACTGGGGTATATTACCCAAACTAATAACAAAGCTGGAATCCCGTAGTGCATTTGATGAACTGCTGAATTAGATTATGACAGGGTGCAGACATGATAAATAGACATCTGTTTTTTTGTTGCAACACCTACACAGGCATCTCTTGTAAAGGATGGCTGATCCCAGCTTGCTTCCCATCTTCATCAGCAACCTAGCAGATGTCATTAAAAGTGACATTTATTTTGCTAATGCCACAATCTCTTACATTTTTAACGTCCCAGTTCAAAAGGCATCTCAGAGACAGAATTAAAGAAGACGTTTGAAAGTTTGTGCGCTACTTTTGGTGCCCACAAATCTAGATCAGCCCTCGACACATTCTTGTATAAGTACATCAAGCTGTCTTAAGTCCAGAATCTAACAGATCCTCAAATATTCTTTTATCTGAACTATGCTATCAATGTCGGTTGGTAAAAATGTGACACTGAAGTCGGAATTTGCAAAATAGTTTGGCCTTTTCACAGTTGCCAACTTTGGTCGAGCGATGGAATGCTATAATCTTATTTAAGCAGAGTACAAATAAAAACTAACACGACTCCACGTCACAGCCCAAATTCAACAGGGGGTCAGCAATAATATGTGACAATTATGTGTTAGATGTTTACGATCCTCATACAAACTGGGTCTCAAATTAAACTGAGACAACATTTATGTTTGCAGTTACCCACTCATTAAATTAAAATGTGTGACATTATATAAGTGGCAAAACCTTTTCCTTCAAAACACTGTTTCTTTTAGATCTTAATAATTCTTTGAAACTAAGTTTTGGCACTACTGGCAATTTTCCTCCCACACAGGTGGTGGGGCTGTCTTAAATTTTTTTTGAATTGTTAGCAAATAATGTACATGATGTGGCTAATTATTTTTAATTGGATTACTGTGGTAATTAATTGACTGCGCAATGAAGGGAAAAGCTGCATGTGGAGTCAATCATTATAATGAGTACATAGCTGTGCTGCAAGTCTCGTTCGATGTTTAACTCATTCAAAATAGGACAGCACACTTAGCAAGAAGGCAGTAAGTTTCAAATTGGACCTAATGTTTCTAACTTGCTTCTGTTGTCACTCTGCATGATAATTAAACAATCTACTCAATCTTTAGTGCAGAAGATGGCCTTGTTATTTTGTAGCCTTGATGCTTCTTTTACCTGTATGTGCATATAACGGCACGGTGGCACAGTGGTTAGCACTGCTGCCTCACAGCTCCAGGTAGTACAACAGCGATGGAATACCACAAATAAACTGCATTGTAATACCCTCACAACACCCAAGGGGGCACCTCACTTGATTTCCACATGGGACGCATGGAATACGAGCTCCCTCGCCAGTAGACGGAGGCAATTCCGGCCTCTGGGACTGGCTGTGTGGATTTCTCCCCCAGTCTGCATGGGTTTCCTCCGTGTGCTCCGGTTTCCTTTCACAGTCCAAAGATGTGCAGGTGAGGTGGATTGGCCATGATAAATTGCCCCGTAGTCTACATAAAAGGTTAAGTGGCGTTACTGGATTACGGGGTTGGGTGGAGGTGTGGGCTTAAGTAGAGTGCTCTTCCAAGGGCCGGTACAGACTCGATGGGCCGAAAGGCCTCCTTCTGCACTATACATTCTATGATAACAGCGCAGTAGGCCCGAGAAGGTAAGTTAAACAGAATTTAATAACCCAACACAAAGTAGAGGCCACAATGTGTCTTACCATTCAAAGGTCCCAACTGGGACTACCGATCACGCCAGTCCCAGTCCTGACTGGCTTTTATTAGGTGGATTTACTCGCCCCAGCTGGGCAGGCCTCCGTCTACTAGTGAGGGAGCTCGTATTCCATGCGTCCCATCAAGTGAGGTGCCCCCTTGGGTCTTGTGAGGATATTACAATGCAGTTCATTTGTGGTATTCCATCGCTGTTGTACTACCTGTACCTAAACTAAAACAATACTTCAGACTTAACATTTTATGTGTTACTGCAATTAGTTAGAATATACCATAGGAACCCAGACAAGAATTTATAAAGATTCAGTCATTATTGGGCCCGATCCAACTAATTGGGAACAAAGACCCATAGCAAGCGTTTTTGGCCACGTGTTTTCCGGCGCTGGCAGCACCGAGACACACACGGCTGTACAACTCCTCTCACATTGGAAAAGTGGCCTCAGCGGGGAGCACGCGGCTAAGGGTGCACATAGCCCGTTGTGTATACTGAGGATCCTGGCAGTGCTATGCAAGCTGGCAGTGCCACCTGGGCACCTTGGTACTGCCAGGCTGGCACTGTCAGTGTCCGATCCCTTGGGAGACCCCCACGAGTGTTGTTCCGTCTGGTCCCAGTTTTTGGAGACCAGTACCAAACAGCAGGTCTCAGGGGCGAAGGGGATAAATCCCAAAGCCTCAGGTACCTCAGGGATCTGCACATTAAAGTGAGACTAACTGTCTCGCTTTAAGATGCAGATTTGCCAAAATGTGATCCCGCCCACAATGGGCAGGATTTACATTGCAGGTCTTGCGAGATTGCGTTGGATCTTATGCGAGCTGGGTGTATCCTGGGAGTGGGGTCTCCTGGCATTTATTGGCCATGCTCGCCGTGGCGCGCTGCTTTTCAGGTGCAGAGTGACGTTTGGATAACACACAACATTTTTCAGTTGCTTATTAACCATGAAAAATTCTTGCAATATTATAACCAGATTTCTTATTGACTGAAACAAAGAGATGCTTGGGATGTGTGAACAACTCCATGTTTGCAAGTATTTATTCATTCAGTTAGAATCGTATAATCTCTACAGTGCAGAAGGACGATGTTCAGCCTATCGACTCTGCACCGACACTTGGAAAGAGTACCCTTCCTTAGTTACAGGCAGTTCTGGAACAAACTTACCAATTAAGTTATGATTAAAGCAGAGCATTGAGAAGCAATAAATAATGAAATCTTATTTCCTGTCCCTCAGCAATAAAAAAGACAAGTGAAGCAATGAAAATAAATGCAACCACATATTAGGGTGGTTTGATTGTGGCCTGATTTGCTTCCTGGCTACCTATGAACAAGTGAAATACATACTGATAGGATCCCAGAACCTATTGCACGAATGGAAACTGACAGGCCCATTGTATCTGTGTTAGTGCCAATTGTTTAATTGGAGTTACCTGCTTTAAATCTATTTTCTGCCCATTTCCCTCCATCGTTTCACATGCTTCACTCTGTATGGAATAGTTACTTCTAACTACCTTAACATTCTTCTAATGGTAATCCCTCATTCAATGCCCCCTTGTTTTCACACGCTTTCAAATCCTTCCATTATCTTGTCTCTCCCTGTCTCTGTGATCTCCTCCAGCCCCATTACCCTCTGAGATATCTGTGCTCCTCTAATTCTTGTGCATTCCCAGTTATAATTGTTTTACCAAGGTGGCTGTGATTTCAGTTGCTTAGGCCCCAATCTCTTGAATACCCTCCCTCCATTTTCCGACTTTCTATCTCGCCTTCATCCTTTAAGATACTATTTAAAACCTATCTCTTCGACCAAACTTTTGATCATCTGACCTAATATATGTTGTTCAGTGTCAAACGTTGTTTTATGAAGTTCCTGGGAAGTACCATTGTTTGCAGGCATACAAATTTGTAGACATACAAATTGGCCAGAAAAAACAGCAGGCCTGAATATTTAGAGCAGTTTAGAAATCAGCAAAGGGGGACAAAGGGCTTGAATAAGCAGGGGGAAATAGAGTACAAGAGGAGGTTTACAGGGAACATAAAAACTGACTGTAAAAACGTCTATTGGTATGTGAAGAGAAAAAGATTGGTGAAGACAGATGTAGGTCTCTTACAGTCAGAAACAGGGGAATTTATAATAGGGAACAAAAAAATAGCTGACCAACTAAATACATACTTTTTTTTATCTTCACAATAGAGAACACAAATAACGTACCAGAAATGTTGGAGAACACAAGGTTTAGTGAGAGGGAGGAACTGAAGGAAATCGGTATTAGTAGGGATATGGTTTGGGGGAAATTGATGGGATTGAGGCCAATAAATTCCCATGGCCTGATAATCTGCATCCCAGAGTACTTAAAGAAGTGGCCCTAAAAATAGTGGATGCATTGGTGGTCATCTCCAAGAATTCGATAAGAGTGTGGAACAATTCCTACGGATTGGAGTGTAGCTAATGTAGCCACACTATTTAAACAGGGAGGTAGAGAGAAAACAGGGAATTAAATACCATCCAGCCTGATTGGTAGGTGGGAAAAGTCTAGAATCCATTATAAAAGATTTAACAGCAGAGCACTTGGAAAACAGTGGCAGGATCAGACAGAGTCGGTATGGACACTAAGGGGCAATTCAACATGGACAATTCACCTAACCTGCATATCTTTGAACATGTGTCAGTGGTATGGGGGTTCTCCTTGGAGCAGGGGCAGATACACACAGCATGTCGGAGCTGCTCAGAATATTCAATAACTTATTACCACTCTAAGTTCTTGGTTGTCACTCATCGGAACCCAGCACTTCTACATTGGCGTCAGGAGTTGGCAGAATGGCACAGGGACTTTGCCCCATCGACCCGCTCATGGTCGACGAAAACATTGAGGACAACTTGGAGAGGTTTGAAAAAGTGTGCCGTATTTACTGTGATGCCAGCCTATCAGGCAAAACCAATAACATTCAGGCATACACTTTACTGAACTCATCAGGCCAGGCCCTGAGCCTGTCGGGAAATTTGAAAATCTTTTGTTTTCCAAATAGAGCAGGAGAAAAAGACCCCGAGATATTGTTTAAAAAGTTTGAGAACATTTTTTTGCCAGTAAAGAACATCATACTCGATAGACACGTGTTTAATACTATCAATCAAAACTCTGATGAATCGATTCAGTCCTTCATCGCAACTCTAAAAATCCTAGCAAAAAATCTTTACCAATGAGCTCATCAGGGATGACATTGTGCGTGGGGTCCATAGTGATCTTGTCGACAAGCAGCTTCTTCATGAAAAGGATCCAACATTGCAATCAGCTATCAGCTGAATGAGCAGTCAGAAAAAAGCAGCAAGGAATTAAGGCAGGAAAATAAGGTTTTCACTGTATCGGGCATGTTCTACCTGAATTATGGCTGTCATCACTCACAGGTCAGAACTGCATGTTTGGGAAACGCTGCAACGAATGTGGAAAATGGAACCATTTTGCGAAATGCTGCAGTTCTAAATCATGACATTCTTCCTAACCCACCAGCCACATTGTAGTTGATCACTCCTCCAGGGTTTGGAACATGAACAAGGTAAACAAATTGGAGCTCAATCAGAGGAAGCAAACCAGAGCCTTCAACAACACGCTACTGTGAAAGCGTTGACACCATCACAGAGAAGGGTGAGATTTTCACCACCTTGAACATTGCCTTCAGCAACGCAAAACTAAAAGTAAAGATTGACACTGGAGCAAAGTGCAACCTACTGCCCAGGCAAATGCTGTGGAACTAGACCCATATGCAACACCAGATCCTAACACCAAGGTGGACCTCGTGGCTTATGGTGGACAAACCTCCTGAGATGTGGCTACTCTCCATTGCATCAAGGGCCCTCAGTGACACGGAAACTATGATCGAAATGCTCACAAATTCTGCCCTTGAAAATCTGGTCACATGGTCAAGATGCAGACGACACACAACCACGACAAATTGGTGGTGGGGCACACCCATGCCCCGCAGCTACGTGATAGCCTCAAATGATGCCCATTACATATGGAACCAGCGTCACCTACCGCAGTTATCAGAACAAGCACCATCAACCACCACGATACCCCAGGCATCCAGCCTACAATCTTGGCACTCAATATCAGTGGAAATGGAGGCTCCTCCAGAAGCCAACAGTAAGCGCTGAAGCCACTGTGTACACTGCAAGGATGCCTGCTGCCATTTACACTGAGGACACAAACTCATCTCCAGCCAACTGGAACAATCATAGGATCAGGGCATATGACTTAGCCGAATGCAAGTTTCTAGGACTATGTCATGGACCAATCTATAATGGGACTTTGTTTTTGTAAAAAAAGGGGAGTTGGAGGAGATGTGATGAGCTATGCATCAGCTGCAGTAGCCTAGTCCATGCATCAGAAAATGTATATGGTTACATGTTGTTAGCCTGTTCAATTTGTATGTTGTAAATAGTTAGTATCCAGTGACTATTCCCGCCCACTGTTACATCTCAGTACCACTGACTGTCCCAACTTAAACGTGAAAGATGTAGACAGGGTGGTCATGTGGATGCAGGGATGGTGCAGCTATATAAGTTGGTAGAGCAGGAGTTCTCCCCAGAGCGCGCGACATGTCAGAGCTACTCAGAGTATTCATTAAACTGTTATTGTTCTAAGTTCTTGGATACCAGACGTTGGAACCCAGCACTTCTACACAATGCATAACTGTAACTCTGCTTTACAGAGAAGATGAAACAAAACTGACCAATGCTGCCCATCAGCCAAGCGGCCGCGCAACAGCCCGGACATTCCTGGGCATGCCAGTCTTCCCCTCTAAATAACTGCATGCGCAAACAAATTCACGGGGTGGAGATCTTATATGCATCACTGGATGGAACATTTCAGCTGATGGTCTGAAAATCTCGCAAGTTATTTCTTGAAGGAGTATTCATTTAAGATCTGGAATAATGAAACTTGATTGCCTATCTGATTTTGGCTTGGCTATGTTGATAGCATGCTCACATCCATTCTCAAATTCCCAGTACTGACAAATGTTTCCATTGTCAGAAATTATTTCCTTTCTATGAGGCACTAAGTCAAAGTCCCCTACGGTCATTCCACCAGTTCTAAATGCTGTTAAAAACCTCAAGGGCATTTCCTGGGAGAAAGAGCAGGAAGTTCTATTGGCGACCTGGCCAATATTCCTTTCTAAAGCAATGTCTCAGAACTACTTGCAGTATCTTGTCTTGTGAAAAATGGTTGACACACTCACTTACGTTAATAAGTTCATGATCAACCGGCTACAACCCTGCCGATCCGGTGCGCAACGTGGCCGGCAGATGCCGGGAGAAGCCTGTTCCAGGATTTACCTGGCTCACCACTCCTCATAAGATCTAACGGGACCTCCTGAGATGTCTTCATCTGGATCGCGCCCATTATGGGGGATGGGGGGGTGTGGGGGGAGATCAGTGTTTGGCAATTCTGCATAATATAGTGAGTAACTAGTCTCACTCTAATATGCACTGATCTGCCTGAGGCAGATGATGGACCGTAGGCGAGCACCATTCAGTACTTGTCCCCACAAATGGGGACCAGGTGGAATGGCACTTGGGAGGGGGGGTCTCCCTGGTGATCGGAAGCTCCCGGGTGATTGGCCACTGGGTAGGGTGCCCCCAGGCACTGCCGGTGCCTCCTAAGAACCTTGGCACTGCAACCCTGGCAGTATCATCCAGGTGTCAGCCTGGCACTACCAGGATGCCCAAGTGGTGCTGACAGGGGCACTACCAGGGTGTCAGGTTGGCATTTTGCCCAGGGATCGATACTGGGGGTGCCCTGCCCGTTTGAAGTGGGGTGCAGGGTGAGAGCCTGGGAACCTGAGGACCCTCGTATAGATGAGTTGGGGCATTGGGGGAGGTCACATCGGGAAGGGGGGTGGGGCGAAAGATCGGGTTCTATTTAAGAATGGCGCACCGATCTTCTCCTGCATCAAGACGCTCTTCAGTATAGGAAATGCGACTGAATGTGGCCTCGGGGGGGGGGGGGGGGGGGGGAATTGACCTTCCGCCCACCCCAAAAAAGTGCCTTTAGATAGCAGGGTCATTCTCGCCGTTTGTAGCGCAGGGAACGAGCCCTTAATTCCCGCCCAGAATGAACTCTATTTTTCTGGATTCGATCGCTCCCTAAATCTTCCACATAATTCATTAAATTGGGAAGATGAGACGGGAGGCTAGCCATTCAATTCAAGAATGACTAATCTGCACTTCAACTCTCCAAACTTTTTGAGATTTTTCTGAGTGTCGTGGAAGACACAGTTTAACACAAGTCTTATTTTTTAAACGGTCAGGATATTCTTCTTGTTGACGCAGGGTTTTTTGGGAAAAATCATAGCTGTCGTTCTATAAATAGCTGAGGACAAATAGAATTCAGTTTTCTTGGCCGTTTTGTTGTCCGATGTAAATAAAATAAATTGTTTGGAACATAGAACATAGAACATAGAAAATACAGCACAGAACAGGCCCTTCTACCCACGATGTTGTGCCGAACCTTTGTCCTAGATTAATCATAGATTATCATTAAATTTACAGTGCAGAAGGAGGCCATTTGGCCCTTTGAGTCTGCACCGGCTCTTGGAAAGAGCACCCTACCCAAACTCAACACCTCCACCCAACACCAAGGGCAATTGTGGACATTAAGGGCAATTTATCATTGGCCAATTCACCTAACCTGCACATCTTTGGACTGTGGGAGGAAACCGGAGCATCCGGAGGAAACCCACGCACACACGGGGAGGACGTGCAGACTCCGCACAGACAGTGACCCAAGCCGGAATCGAACCTGGGACCCTGGAGCTGTGAAGCAATTGTGCTATCCACAATGCTACTGTGCTGCCCTTAAGAACAACTAAATCTACACTATATCATTTTACCGTAATCCATGTACCTATCCAATAGCTGCTTGAAGGTCCCTAATGTTTCCAACTCAACTACTTCCACAGGCAGTGCATTCCATGCCCCCACTACTCTCTGGGTAAAGAACCTACCTCTGATATCCCTCCTATATCTTCCATCTTTCACCTTAAATTTATGTCCCCTTGTAATGGTTTGTTCCACCCGGGGAAAAAGTCTCTGACTGTCTACTCCATCTATTCCCCTGATCATCTTATAAACCTCTATCAAGTTGCCCCTCATCCTTCTCCGTTCTAATGAGAAAAGGCCTAGCACCCTCAACCTTTCCTCGTAAGACCTACTCTCCATTCCAGGCAACATCCTGGTAAATCTTCTTTGCACCTTTTCCAAATCTTCCACATCCTTCCTAAAATGAGGCAACCAGAACTGTACACAGTACTCCAAATGTGGCCTTACCAAAGTTTTGTACAGCTGCATCATCACCTCACGGCTCTTAAATTCAATCCCTCTGTTAATGAACGCGAGCACACGATAGGCCTTCTTCACAGCTCTATCCACTTGAGTGGCAACTTTCAAAGATGTATGAACATAGACCCCAAGATCTCTCTGCTCCTCCACATTGCCAAGAACTCTACCATTAACCCTGTATTCCGCATTCATATTTGTCCTTCCAAAATGGACAACCTCACACTTTTCAGGGTTAAACTCCATCTGCCACTTCTCAGCCCAGCTCTGCATCCTATCTATGTTTCTTTGCAGCTGACAACAGCCCTCCTTACTATCCACAACTCCACCAATCTTCGTATCATCTGCAAATTTACTGACCCACCCTTCAACTCCCTCATCCAAGTCATTAGTGAAAATCACAAACAGCAGAGGACCCAGAACTGATCCCTGCGGTACGCCACTGGTAACTGGGATTCTGGCTGAATATTTGCCATCCACCACCACTCTCTGACTTCTATTGGTTAGCCAGTTCGTTATCCAACTGGCCAAATTTCCCACTATCCCAGGCCTCTTTACTTTCTGCATAAGCCTACCATGGGGAACCTTATCAAATGCCTTACTAAAATCCATGTACACTACATCCACTGCTTTACCTTCATCCACATGCTTGGTCACCTCCTCAAAGAATTCAATAAGACTTGTAAGGCAAGACCTACCCCTCACAAATCCGTGCTGACTATCCCTAATCAAGCAGTGTCTTTCCAGATGCTCAGAAATCCTATCCTTCAGTACCCTTTCCATGACTTTGCCTACCACCGAAGTAAGACTAACTGGCCTGTAATTCCCAGGGTTATCCCTAGTCCCTTTTTTGAACAGGGGCACGACATTCGCCACTCTCCAATCCCCTGGTACCACCCCTGTTGACAGTGAGGATGAAAAGATCATTGCCAACGGCTCTGCAATTTCATCTCTTGCTTCCCATAGAATCCTTGGATATATCCCGTCAGGCCCGGGGGACTTGTCTATCCTCAAGTTTTTCAAAATGCCCAACACATCTTCCTTCCTAACAAGTATTTCCTCGAGCTTACCAATCTGTTTCACACTGTCCTCTCCAACAATATCGCCCCTCTCATTTGTAAATACAGAAGAAAAGTACTCGTTCAAGACCTCTCCTATCTCTTCAGACTCAATACACAATCTCCCGCTACTGTCCTTGATCGGTCCTACCCTCGCTCTAGTCATTCTCATATTTCTCACTTTTGCATAATGGCATTTATATCAATTAACAAATAACGGCAGGGACAGAATTCCATCAACATTTATTTAAACACAATTCTAGAAGGGTTGTAAGCAAGGTTACAAAGTAAATGAATAGTTGAGTGCAACGTTGCAAATGGTAAAATAATTTCCATCTTTCCTTCCGGCCCAAAATGATGGAGCAAATTGCAGAAGGACTGTCATCATGAATCGCCGACAGCAGATACATATCTTGCAAACTCGAGTCTTATTCCATAGATGGCAAGGAGCAGCAACAGAATACCACTTGGGACTAGATATTTACCTTCTGTGAGTTCTGGAACCGGAAACATTAACACAGCATAGAGGAAAGAGTAGATGTGAGACATGAAGATAATAATAGCTAAGGAGACAAAAAATTGAGAAACTCAAGAGACATTTTGGGGAATTAGAAAGAAGGCACAAGAGTCAAAATCATTGTAAAGGGAGGTTAAGGGAACATTAAAAAAAAGATTGAAAACAAACATGTAAGTTGTAAATTCAAAGGGAGCTAAATTCAATCATCTCCAACACGAGGCCTGGGGATTATGAAACGTGTTGAATCTATGTCTGTTGACTGCAGCAGTCAGCATGTGACCCTGCCTGCTGTTTGACATGATTGTAGTGTGCACCCAGCAATAATTGTACTATTGATTGGCTAGAGTCTCCAGCACCAGATTTTATGCAAGTTGTGCTACAATGGTCACTTGAGGGGCAGTCTATTGAAAAAACAGGATGGGCACATGCAACTTACCATACTTGGAATATTCTGTTCATTTCTGGTTGCCTCATTATAGGAAGGATGTGGATGCTTTGGAGAACATGCAAAGGAGATTTGCCAGGATGCTGCCTGGAGTGGAGGGCATGTCTTATCAAGAAAGGTTGAGTGAGCTAGGGCTTTTCTCACTGGAGCGAAGAAGGAAGAGAGGTGACTTGATAGAGGTGTGCAAGGTGATGAGAGGCATGGATAGAGTGGATAGCCAGAGACCTTTCCGCAGGGCGGAAATGGCTGTCACGAGGGGACATAATTTTAAGGTGATTGGAGGAAGGTATAAGGGAGATGTCAGAGGTCGGTTCTTTACACAGAGAGTGGTGGGTACGTGGAATGCACTGTCAGCAGAGGTGGTGGAGTCAGAGTCATTATGGACATTTAATCGACTCTTGGACAGCAGTAAATTTAAGGGGAGTAGGTTAGGTTGATTTTAGATTAGGATAAGTGGTCAGCACAACATCATGGGCTGAAGGCTGTACTATGCTGTCCTGTTCTATGTTCTAACTAAATGCTTGGTGCATTTGAAAGGTGGTCAGAACGTCTATTGTAAAAGTCTGGAAGCAAGGAAGAGTCTGCCACCAATTTGGAACAGGGTTTTGCGCAGATCTAGGAGCCCATCATTTGCCATCATGGAAATAGTGGCCAACTCTATCTGCACACTTATGAACCCAAGCATGATGCAGTGTCTGGCTAGCTGACATCTCAGCTTCAATTACTGCAGAAGCAACTTTCACCAGTAGTCTGAAAAATGGCGTGGGAGATACTTCTGCTGCCGGTATTCAAAGTGGCTTGCAGGGATTCATAAAATGTACAGCAATCCGTCATCCCACACATCACTAGGATTATTGAAGTACCACCCAGGGGAAATGCAGTGGACCCAATGGAGTATTTTTGCCTGCTGTCCACTCTAAGAAGACATAATTTGTCCTCCCACCATTGTCACTTAGACAATGCCTTTGCTTACGTCCGTTAGCTAACCAGACCCTTTCACCCCGTGCAAGATTGTGCAGTCCACAGCTGTGCCTTCTGGCTCCAAGGTTTCTCACAGGCATCCTTCAAGTCCATCTGCAGTCTCTTGGCAAACTACAGCAATTGTGGCAGTATTGCTTCAGGGCATGGGGGTAGGAAAAAACACAAGGAAGAAAGATACTAAGGGAAAGCACAAATTTGATTAGTTAACCACTGCATGCAATATGGAATGGTTTAATTTACAAATTCAATTTAAAATGTTTATATTGTGGTGGCCAAGTGATGGGAAGTGACACAGTGAAAGCAAAGTACAGGGCTGTTGGCGAATGGGGAATTGGGAGTGTATTCGCTGGTATCATGCTCAGCTGAGCTCTTCATGAGCAGCCAGACTGGAACGAGGATAGGTTGCCTGTTCTCACCCTGTTACAGCTGCTTCTCAGTCATTCAGCATATTGCTGGTGGTGAAGCTATCCTCTCATAATGGCCAGGTCACACAGTATTCAGAAGAACATACTGAATATTGACAAGTGCTCTGTGAAATACTGCAGGGCTCCTCTGGGTATTGTGTCAAGTGTTAGGAAGTTGGAATTAAATGAAAAGTAAATCAGGAGTCCATGTCCAAGTACAACAAGTCTCGCACAATATCCAGGCTTGGGCTGACAAGTGATAAATAACATTCGTGCCACACAAGTGCCAGGCAATGACCATCTCCAACAAGAAAGGATCTAACCATTGCCCCTTGATATTCAATGGTGTCACAATCGCTGAATCACTTAGTATCAACATCCTGATGATTACCATTGATCAAAACTGAACTGAACTGGATTAGCTATAAAAAATACTGGGACTATTAAAGCAGGTCAAAGGCTGGGAATCCTGCAGTGAGTAACTCCTGAATCCCCAAAACCTGTCCACAATGCACAAATTAGGAGTGTAATGGAATACTATCCACTTGCCTAGATGAATACAACTTCAACAACATTCGAGAAGCTCGACACCATCCAGGACAAAGTAGTCCACTTAATTGCTACCCCTTCCACAAACATTCACTCCCTCCATCACCGATAACAGCGGCAGCCATGTGTACCATCTACAAGATGCGCTGCAGGAACTCACCAAGCGTCCTTATACAGCACCTTCCAAACCCACAAACAACCATCTAGAATGAAAAGAGCAGCAGAGGTAACATCATCATCTACAGGTTCCCCTCCAATTCACTCACCACCCTGCCTTGGAAATATATCACTGTTCCTTCAGTGTAGCTGGGTCAAAATCCTGGAATATCCTCCCTAACAGCAGTGTACCTGGACCTCAAGAACTACAGTGGTTCAAGAAGACGGCTTGTCACCACCTTCTTAAGGGCAACTAGGAATGGGCAATAAATGCTGAATGAGCCACCAATGCCCACATCCCGTAAATGAAATGTTAAAGATATGCTGAAGATGCTTGTGTGTATGCTCACTCAGAAACTGAACTCCAGATCATTGTTGACTCCTCTGAAGAATACGAGAAAATAGGCCTTTCACTAAACACCTAGAAAACTAAGACCTTCCAGCCAATTCCCAGTACAAAATATGTTCCCCAGGTCAATTAAGATCAACAGTGAGATCCTGGAAAATGTAGACCATTTATCATACTTTGGGGACTTCCCATTGTCCTCAAATTTCATTGCCTCCACTGTGCCAACTCCATCTTAGGTCAACTGAGGAAAACAGCTTTTGAGAACCAAGATCTGAAACCTGAGACTAAGGTCACGGCTTACTGGGCAGTAGTGATCCCCATGCTCGTATCTGCTTCAGAGCCTTCAACAACCTACAGCAGGCACTTTAAAACACTGCAGAAGTACCACCAGTGGTCCCTTCGCAGGATCCTTCAAATCTAGTGGTAAGAAAGACACCCCAACCGCAGTAGCATCCTCTCCCAAGCTAACATGCTCAGCAACTGGGTGATAATCGCTCCAAACCAGCTCTGCTGGGTGGGACATGTCGTTTGTTTGACACCAGACATTCAACGAAATTGCTCTACTTGGAGCTCGGTCACAGCAGGAGACTCCCAGGAGATCAGTGGAAACACTTTTGGGATGTTAGCAATGCATGGGGACCCATGTGGCCGACCAAAAGAGAGAAGGTTTGGTTGGGAGGGCACCAATCATTTTGAAAATTTACACTGGGGACATGCAGAGGTTTCGCACAAACCTCTAAACAACCCATCTACCCAACCTTTCAAACACCACCTGGCCCACATGCAGCAGAATCTGCAGAGCGCTCATTGGCATTTTCAGCCATTTCAGAGCCCATTGAACTGGAATCATCTTCGGTCCTGAGGGGCTGCCTAAGACAAGGATCTAAGCGACAACAAGGAGCAAGAAGGTTCAGTGGTTTGGGAAGAAATGGAAAGGAATCAATTTGATTTAAATAACCGTTGAAGGATCTTTTCCAAAGAATGTTAGGGCATGATACCTAAAGAAGATTTT
Source organism: Scyliorhinus torazame (assembly GCF_047496885.1). Taxonomy (NCBI): domain Eukaryota; kingdom Metazoa; phylum Chordata; class Chondrichthyes; order Carcharhiniformes; family Scyliorhinidae; genus Scyliorhinus; species Scyliorhinus torazame. The sequence goes on along the minus strand of NC_092716.1, from coordinate 30,489,603 downwards.
CCTGCGATTCTTTTTCTTAATTCAGTCCTTTCATTTGTAATGGCCACATACAGCGTGACTGCTGTTGAAAGTACAATGCATTTTCGATTTGTACTCAATCTCTCGCAGTCTATGTTGGTCCACACAAAGTGTTCAATAGCACACTAAATCAAAGATATTTACTTGGTATTAATGTAAAGTGCTTCAAGGTACCAGAGGATTAAAACATGATCTTTTCAACTCTATTTTAGAAAGTCTGCCAATCTTTAACGTATTTATACAGTTCAGTTATATTCATTTTGTCAGCGATATTTATACTGAATTCATAACCAATTCTTACATTTCAGTCAACAAGTGCATCATCCATTTTGGAATTGGAAAATTTATGATATGTACTTTCACAAAGACGCAAAAGGTTGCAGGTTCTCGGTGATTCTAACATTATGAAATTTTAGTTTGGGTATCTCCATGGAAACCACACACATAGCAAAAAGCTATTACTAGTTCTACACTTTGTTCAATAAGACAGTTAGTTGGCATTTATGCTGCAGGTGGATTGCCAGCTGATTCCATATTTGACCATAACAGAACGGAATAGAATGAAACATTCTAATTGCCAAATTCTGCATATTTACAAGTGATTCAAGTGTGCGGGTTCAGAGGCAAAGCAGTAATTATGATTTCTGATATCTTGAATTTGTATAAAGAGACAAGGTCAAGAAACAAGGCTGCTATTCTTTGGTGATCAGGAGATTATGAGTAACTTAATAGAAGTTTAAAAATTATAATGGCAGTGACAAAACCAATGAATATTTCCTTCCGCTTGTCTACATGCAATCCCTTAAGTATATAGAAAATGTATTCTAATCTGTGAGCAGTACTTTTATAAATTGATGCGGTCACATCGTTTACTTTTGAAAAAGGCCCAAATATCCAGTGATGCAATTTGAATATTAGGATGCTGGTAGTAAGAAGTTTGTAAGTAGAGTAATAGATTTGTGGGACAGGTTTTTGGGGAAAAGCAATTGAAATGAAGAGTGTAATTTGGCTAAACAGGAAATGGTACATATCCACAGGGCAAAGTCAGGTAGGTACAGCTATTACCTATTAGTAAGAGACAGGTTTGTCGGGTGCACGTAACTTTACCCTATTCCAAACAAATCTTATTTTTCAGTATGTTATCCACATGCAACACATTGTATGAACATTATTCTGAATGAAATTCCTCCTTAAAGAAGAACATTAGGAAGTTTTCAGCAGCTATTACCCTGGTTATTCTTTCTCTGCTTACCCTCATGCCCTTAATATAGTAACAAAAAACCTTGGGATTTCCCTTTATTTTGCCCGCCAGTGCTTTTTCATGCCCCCTCTTTGCTCTCCAGATTTATTTATTTTTGTTTGAGTATCCCCCTGCACTTTCCATACTCCTCTAGGGCATTGATTGTTTTCAGCCCCATGGCATACGGTGGTGTCTGGGACCTTGTCTCTCAGGTATGATTCTATGAGTATGACAACATTGTTGCATGACCAGTCTGTGGGACAGCTCTCCCAACTTTGGCACAGGCTGCAGATGTTGCCATGGAGGATTATGCAGGGTTAACAATGTTGTGTCATTGTCATTCCTGAGGCCTATGTTGGTGCTGGATTGTCCTTCAAGTGTCCTTTCTTTTAGCCTTTGTAGCATTTGATACAACTGTGTTGCTTACTGGGCCATTTCAAAGGGCAGTTAAGAGTTAAGCACATTACTATGGGTCTGGAGTCCCATCTCGGCCAGACCAGGTAAGGATGGCAGATTTCCTTCTCTTCTGGACATTGGTGAAACAGAAGGGTCTTCAGAACAATTAATAATGGTTTATGGTCACCATTACGAAGTTGAGAGTTTTTAATTCCAGATTTCTTAATTGCATTTCAGTTCCACGAGCTGCAAAGGGAGGGATTTGAAACCTGTGTCCTCACAGCATTGGCTTGCGCCTCCAGACTGTTTGCCCAGTGACATTACCATTGCCTCACTTATTACCCAAACCCTGAAATCTGGGATATTACAATTTGACAAAGTGCCACATCAAAGGTTACTACACAAAATAAGAGCTCATTGGTTTGCTAACAGGAAATAGAGAGTGGCCATGCTAGATTATTTTCGATTCGCAAGATTTAATGACTGGACTGCCACATAGATCAGTGCTGGGCCTTCAGCTATTTATCTCTATCACTATCTTGGATGATGGGATCTTAGGGCGGCATGGTGGCACAGTGGTTAGTGCTGCTGCCTCTCAGCCCAGGGACCTGGTTTCAATTCCGGCCTTGGGTAACAGCCTGTGTGGAGTGTGCACGTTCTCCCCGTGTCTGAGTCGGTTTCCTCCAGGTGCTTCGAGTTTCCTCCCACAGTCCAAAGATTTGCAGGTTAGGTAGATTAGCCGTGATAAACTGTCCCTTCGTGTCCAAAAGGTTAGGTGGGGTTTACTGGGCTGCGGGGATAGGGTGGAGGTGTGAGCTTAAGTAGGGTGCCCTTTTCAAGGGCTGGTGCAGACTCGATGAGCTGGATGGCCTCCTTCTGCACAGTGGGGATTCTATTCTATGAATATATGGTTGCTAAATTTGATGATGACACAAAGATAGGTAGGAAAATAAGGCGTGAAAATAAGGAGCGTGCTGTATCGGTCCGAGCCCCCACTGGGAACATGTTGGGCCTATACCCTCCCCATTTCCTTTTCAAATGCCCCTCCACTACTCTTCTGTAGATTTCCCCACAACTAACTCTTCCCAGTCTACCTTGGTCAGATCCTGCCTTATTTTACTAAAATCCAATATCCCCCAATCCAAAACGTTTTTTTTGCAACTTATCTATTTTTTTGTCCATAACAAGCTTAAATTGCTCTATGTTGTGATCGCTATCACTAAAATGCTCCCCCCACTCCCCACCACCTCCCCATCCAGCTTCATTCCCAGAATAAGGTCCAGTACTGCGCCGTCCCTTGTTTGACCTTTTACACATTGACCTAAAAAGTTCTCCTGAATACATTAAGAAATCCATTGCATATAAGCCCTTAATACTATGACTATACCAATTAATGTTGAGAATGTTGAAATCACCGAATATAATTACCGTATTACTACTTGTTTTACAATAATCCGCCAATTGGGCACATATTTGTTCCTTTTCCCGCTGACTATCTCAGGGTCTATAATAAACACCTAGCAATGTGGCTGTTCCTTTTTTATTCCAAAGCTCTACCCACAAAGAGTCATTCAATGCTCCCTCCAAGATATCATTTCTCTTTCACTGATTCTTTAACCAATAATGCATTGCCGCCTCCTCCTTTATCCCCTCCCATCTCACCTGAAGAATCAACCATGTCTCTGTGGTTATTGCTGAAAAAGAGATCTTTTTTTGTGGAAGCTTTTTGTCCTACTCTCATCAGGTCATTTGCAAGAATATAATACAAGGGAAATCAACAAATTTATACAGTAAGGAAAGAGAGTTTTGATTAATTGGCAAGTGGACTCTGATGAGTAGACACATTGTCATGGAGAATGCACCAGTTGTGGTGACTGGTAGTTAACTGCCAAGCATTGTTTGATATTTAAACCAGGCAACTTGACTCTGATTTCCCTGAGGAATGAACTTTTCACTTATTTTGTTTAGCTGAAACAGGTACAATGTGTGTACATGATCTTTCTTGTCTGAAAAGTACACGGCCCTGTGTATTAACATACATAGCTTCAAGTACATGCAAATGCATCACACTGTGATTGTGACTGACAATCTTAAATTGGTTTTCAGCGTACCTCTGAGCATACTGAGGCTTATTTAGGGGCTGTTTAGCACAGGGCTAAATCGCTGGCTTTGAAAGCAGACCAAGGCAGGCCAGCAGCACGGTTCAATTCCCGTAACAGCCTCCCCGAACAGGCGCCGGAATGTGGCGACTAGGGGCTTTTCACAGTAACTTCATTTGAAGCTTACTTGTGACAATAAGCGATTTTCATTTCATTCATTTAGCAAATGTTGTCCAATCTTGTAATCATATCTAATGTTGTGCACTGTTTTTTAAGTTATGCAAGAACAGGCTTGTTGGGTAAGGTGGCACAGTGGTTAGCACTGCTGCCTCACAGCTCTATGGACTCAGGTTCAATTCCGGCCTTGGGTGACTGACTGTGTGAAGTTTGTTCGTTCGCCCTGTGTCTGCGTGGGATTCCTCTGGGCATTCCGTTTTCACCCACAGTCCAAAGATGTGCAGGTTAGGTGGATTGACCATGGTCAATACGTAGGGCTACATGGATAGGGCGGAGGAGTGGACCTAATAGAGTGCCGTTTTCGAGGGTCCATGCAGATTCTACAGGCTGAATGGTCTCCTTCTGCAATATAGGGATTCCATGGGTACCTTGCCTGACCCACCACCCCACCCCCACACCCACCAAGATGGTCTGGTATCCGACGATGTGAATACCATTGATTTTCTCCTTTTTGAATATGGGCACTGCTTTTATCTGACCCAAATATTCCTTGCCATTTATTAGCACAATTCTGAATGTTGTCCATGTCTTGTCAAGGTATCTGAAGAACTGAACACAGCAATTAACAATGCACACCTCCACTTCTGACCTTATGATGGAGTGAAAGGTCATTTAAGAAGCAGCTAAAGATGGGTGGACCTAGGGGACTACACTGAGGAACTCCTGAAGAACTGAATAACTGCACTTGATGCCACACTCGATCAAATGCTGCCTTGATGTCAAGCGCAAATCATTCTCATCTTATCTCTTTAATACAACTCTTTTGTCCGTGCTTGGAGCAAGGCTGCAAACAAGTCTGGCGCTGAATGGTCTTGGCAGAACCCAAACTGAGCACCAGTGAACAGGCTTTTGGGGAATAGGGGCTGCTTGATGACAATGTCGTTGACATGGCCCATTTTTTTCCTGATGCGACTAAGGATAGACTGATGGAGCAGTGATCGGTTAACTTGGATTTGTCCTCCGTTTTTGTGGTCAGGATTGTGGCCCTGGCCCAAAGCCTGCTGGGAAATATGGCCAAGTAAAAGTGACATTAAGTCTGCTGGGAAATGTGGCCAAGTCACAGAGACACTGAAGAAACAAAAAGAGACATTAAGAGCTGAGAGTGTAGATTCTGAAACAGGAAACAGGAGAGCAGATGCTCTCCCCCGACTGCGAGATCGATTGTTATCGACAAAAGGTGCCAGAAGCAAGAGACAATAGAATCTACAGTGCAGCAGGAGGCCGTTCGGCCCATCAAGGCTGCACCGGCCCTGGAAAAAGCACCCTCATTAATCCCACGTCTCCACCCTATCCTTGTAACCCAGTAACCCCACCTAAACTTTTGAACCCCTCCGCGTTGGAGTTTAGAAGGATGAGGGGGCATCTTATTGAAACTTACAGGATACTGCGAGGCGTGGATAGAGCGAACGTGGTGAGGATGTTTCCACTTGTGGGAAAAACTAGAACCAGAGGATACTATCTCAGACTAAAGGGACGATCCTTTAAAACAGAGATGAGGAGGAATTTCTTCAGCATGTGATTGGTGAATCTGTGGAACTCTTTGCCACAGAAGGCTGTGGAGGCCAATTCACTGAGTGTCTTTAAGGCAGAGATAGATAGGTTCTTGATTAATAATGAGATCAGGAGTTATGGGGAGAAGGCAGAAGAATGAGGATGAGAAAATATCAGCCATGATTGAATGGCAGAGCAGACTCGATGGGCCGAGTGGCCTAATTCTGCTCCTATGTCTTAGGTCTTATGTACAAAGTCTTACAACACCAGGTTAAAGTCCAACAGGTTTGTTTCGATGTCACTAGCTTTCGGAGCGTTGCTCCTTCCTCAGGTGAAACTGAGGAAGGAGCAGCGCTCCGAAAGCTAGTGACATCGAAACAAACCTGTTGGACTTTAACCTGGTGTTGTAAGACTTTGTACTGTGCTCACCCCAGTCCAACGCCGGCATCTCCACATCATTAGGTCTTATGGACACTGAGGAGCAATTTAGCATGGCCACTCCACCTAATCTGCACATTTTTGGACTGTGGGAGGAAACCGGAGTTCCCAGAGGAAACCCACACAGACAGGGGGAGAACGTGTAAACTCCACACAGACAGTCACCCGAGGCCGGAATTGAACCAGGGACCATGGAGCTTTGAGGCAACAGTGCTATCCACTGTGCCATCGTGCCGTGATGAAAACAGCTCTGGGAATGATCACCCGGGAAGAGGAAGGATGAGAGATCAGCGGGTGGGAAATATAGCGGCCATAAACATTAGCACCTGCTGTGGCCTGGCCGATGGAATGCACATAGGCGGTTGGGCACACAATCCCAAGAAATATATAAATATGGATGCGATTCGGACCAATGTATGTGTCATGATATTTAGATCAGCATATCATGGTGCAATCAAACACACACTGATGGACATGCAGTAGGAGCAACCAACACACACACATCGCAGCCAATCACCAGTGAGAGCACACGCACGATAAAAACAGGGGCCACTACAGTTCCCGCTCATTCCAGCAGCAGCCAGCTCAGAGCACCGAGCTCAGAGCCTGCCACTCAGACATTCACCATGTACTGAGTGCCTCACCCAGATAGTAATAGGACTGGGTTCACAGATTAGCTGGTAATGCACGTACCCAAGTTAGCAGTGTGCTGTTACAGTTGAGTAGTTAATAAAATTGAGTTACACCATCTCCAGCCGTGTTGGATCGTTTGTACATCAGAACACCCAACACGACAGTATGTACGCAAAACCTTGAGGAAGAACAATTGCAGGAGAAAACCTCAAGCATCCAGCTTGTGCCTGGCCAATGCGATTGATTGTGTGGTGACGTCTCTACAGGTCCACTAAAAGTTATTAGATAAGTATTAACAGTCAAAGCTATGCTTATGAACTTATTGTGGTAGTACAGGAAAATAGAATCATTTGTGTGCTTTTGATACAGTATATGACGGAATCTCTCTTCTAGTGAGAAGCATTGGGATTTTTATATTGTGTTTAATAAAGAAGTGACTTGAGTAAACGTTAAAGGTGCTGTGTCTATCAATTAACAGGAGCAAGGGACCCAGTCAACAGGATATACTTCGGCAATTTGCTACTGGGTCAGGTGGATGCCATGTTGAAGCTGTACTGGAACAGCCTGGCTAGGCATTTGACTAGTTTTGGAGCACTTGGCTTCAGCCGTATGACGAGTGTGTAGTCAGAGATAACAGCCTTGCCTGTCGCCAGTGCACTCAGCACGTTCTTCTTGGAAAAATTCAAGAAGTGTTACAGAATAAAGAAGGCTTTGGTGTGTAGTGCATAATACCAGTTTGCATAGGTTTCCTGTTGTGCACTCGTCGGGAAGACATTATTAAGTACACAATGGAAGCATCATAACAAAGGGAAGCATCAGATGCATGAAAAGGGATGGTTTATATTTAAGGTTCTGTATGCATGCTGTGCATTCTCACAATGCTATACATTTGTTTCACAACTGGAACTGGTATTGGATGACTACCAACACTGGTATATGCCCCAAGTGCTCAAAAAAGTAACAGTATTTAGTTAGGCTTCTTTTTAAACATACCGTTATCAGTTGCAAGAAATAAGGCTGTGTATTGACTGTCGTGGACGTAAGGAGATTCTCGATCCAGGGATGCTCTGGTTGTAACTGTGCCATCTGCAGGATTGATAGTCAGCCAGCCAGCAGGATCCTGAAACTGCGCAAACCTGCAAAAGGCAATACATCAATGCTATTATCTCGCAGATCCATTTTTAAAAAGTCAGAGATATGCATTAAATGGTTTAAGTGACAATGGTTGAAATTTCCCTTGTGAGTTTCCAAGTGTCCTCCGCCAACTTTCTTATCTCTACTAATTTCTGTGCTATTAATGTCCAGGATTATCTGAACTATGCAATGCATGTTAAACCATATGTATAACCTTTTAGCTACTTCCAAACCCAAAGTAATTACATTTGAACTTGAAACTCATTAAAAAAAACAGTGAACAGAAACAGAAATCAGCTAACAGTCAAGTCTGTAAATTTTGTGTCCAGAAACTTTCATCCAACCGTAACTGAGCTCTTTTGTCTCGAGAGTTGCGACAACTGCAAATCGACAATGATGTATCCAAGTGAAGAGTATGCTATTGGTATGCACTAGAATTACTACAGAGCACTGTACAGTAATTTGTGATCTTGATTGTGTCATTGGGTAACTTGGTTTGCATTCAGGCTCCCTCACACAACATGATCATGAAGGTCTGTGCAGTAGAACAACTTCTAAGATGCATTCTTTCAAAAGTAAAGGTCAGTTTTTGTTGTTTTTAAATCATGTAAATACATAGAACCAAACCACTTGACTGTTAATATAACAGTTGGCAGCTTCTAATATCCCGTTGACAATTATAAACAGATTTATCAAGGTTATGGAATTCAAGAAATAGCTCAATAAAAGTGCCCTTATTGTTCTCATATTTTCAGTTAAGTAGATATTAATCTAGTTTTCTAAAGCAATATTGTCCTGCAGATGAGCATTGAAGATACAGAGAGCAGGGACATTCTCCCTGGCCACTGCGTCGGCCATCACAAACAGATTATCTGGTCATGGTCTCATTGTTGTTTTTGGGACCTTGCTGAGTGTGTATTGGCTATTTTTACAACAATGTCCAAACAATTGAAGAGGGCAACTCAGTTGAATGCTTACCTCCGCCACACTGTGTCAACCCAACATTGATACAATTGCCCAGCTCTTCCTTGCGGTGTTGCCCTGCCTGCTTGATGCTATGAAACTGCAAAGCTGAAAATAAGAGAAATCTTTCTATTAAGAGCTTCTATCTCACTCAAGTGGCTTCATGTCAATCCTCATCCAACAACCTGCTCTGAAATTTCTGCTCATAATTTTGACAGCGCTGACAAATTCCACCACAACAGCTGAGACAAGTCACAACATTCCAAATCAACATCATTCTAGATAAAACAATCCACCAGATTGTAAAAAAAAAGTCAATTTGACCCACCTCCCAATGCTTAGCAATTTTTTTTAGAGCAGCAAATTCAATTTTTTTGCCAACTTAAGGGACAATTTAGTGTGGCCAATCTACCTAGCCTGCACATCTTTGGGTTGTGGGGGCGAAACCCACGCAAACACGGGGAGAATGTGCAAACTCCACAAGGACAGTGACCCGGAGCCGGGATCGAACCTGGGACCTCAGTGCCATGTGGCAGCAATGCTAACCACTGCGCCACCGTGCTGCCCTCCCCACCTCCCAATGCTAACAGGTCCTTTGTAAAACTTTAGGAACCAAATCGACGTCCTTGCCAAAAACTAATACAATGTTTACAAACAAACTAACAAACAGGCAAAGATTTTGCCTCCCATCCACCTTCAATACCATAGGTAATAGTTTATTATGTGAAAAATGCTTTTAGAAATCCTGCGGTCAATAGTGTTATACGAACACATATTTCTTTCATACCATGGCACATCAAGGGTTAAGAGCACCTTCACTGATCATAAATGGACCAACCTGTTTCGATATACAATCGCGTCAAAAACAGACATGGGAGTTGCAGCCAATATTGCAAAGGTGCTTTGGCATTGCTGTTATGCCAGTCTTCAGGTAAATATTTAGAATTTAAGATCATCAGGAGACGGAAAAAAGATATGGAAAAAATATTGCTCAGCACCTCCTGAATTACAATTTCTGATAGGATATTCGGTCTCAGTAAGATTTCTTTTGAAGGGATGAAGTTGGGATTAATAAACCAATTGCTGCATAGTTACCATAAACTTATTATATTCTTTAATGTATACAGAATGAGAAAAACTATTTCCTGTTGCCAATTCTCCATACCAGTTCATTCAGCAGTACACAGTGCATTACTGGAATGTCAATATGTGGCAGTTCTTGTCAAGCTGTGTTTGATAAATTAGAGCTGTCACTGGTGTGATTTAAGGGTTCTGTGCATGCCTTAAAGCTGTGTGCATCATGTGACTAAAAACACATAATGGGCCAAAAGGCTCTTGGCACATCTCCAGCCACACAAAAACAACATTTAATAGTTTCCTACTTCATTTTACAAAAAAAAGGAGCAGAGCTGAAAAAACAAGGAATGTGCTTCAGTGGTTATATGAATAGTCATCTCTGTTATTTTACAATGACAAACTTTGAAAGCTCAAAGCATGGTTAAATTCGAAGAGGTTACTCTGAAACATTGACAAATCTGCATACACTGTTATTGCTAAAAGATAATGCAAGCACTACTTACTTATATTCAATCATTTTCTTCAGAATTCATGGGCACGATTTAATTTGGGGCTAATGATCCTGCTATCAAACAGGGCTCTGTTTTTGGGCTTCGACGAGGAAAGCCACGCTGAGGCCGCACTTACTCCGCTTCCTATCCTGTCGAGCTGAGCTCGTCAGTGCAGGAAGAGATCGGGGTGGCATTTAAAAATCCCTCAGGTTCCCCACTGCGGCCTCAGGACTCCCCACCCCCCCTGCAACTTACCTGTTAGGGGCTGCTCGGGCCCCCTCCTCACCCCACCTCAAGTGCCCTGCCCAGAGTCCCGACTCCCCGGTGGCCTCCGATGGCCTGGGAGACCCTTCCAGGTGCCATTATGTCTGGTCCACATTTGTGTGGACCAGTGCTAAACAGTACTATGGTGAGATCCCCCCGACATGGGTGCTCGTTCCGGGGCCTCGGAAGCAGCAGCCGGTTACATATTTAAGTGAGCCTAACTGCTCACTTAAATATGTAAATCTGGATTTCGCCCAGCGAGGCGGTCCGAGCGTTACAAATCTTGCGAGAGGTTAATGACCTTGTCGTGTCACCAAGTCCGGTGTGACAAGGTTGATCAATCGCCCCCCATATTTCTGGTCTTATCTTTGTGTTTATCAAGGTAAGGAATGTCACTACCTAGAATTAAGCAATGTTTTAAACTTTGGGAAAGACCATAAGGCCAGGAAAAAGTGTAGGCCATCCGGCCCACTGGACCTGTTCTGCCATTCAATTAGATCATGGCTACTCTGATTGTGGCCTTCACTCCACTTTTCTGCCTGTGCCCCATAAACCTTGATTCACTTGTCAATCAAAAATCTGACTAACTCAGCCTTGAATATATTCAATGTTCCAGCCTCTCCTACTCTCTGTGGAACAAAGTTCTAAAGGCTAATGGTCCTGTGAGGAGAAATTCCTCCTCACCTCTATCTTAAATGGGAGATCTCTTATTTTGAAACGATACCCCTACTTCTAGATATTGCCACGAGCTGGAACATTGTCTCAACATCTACCCTGTTAAGCCCACACAGATTCTTATGTTTCAATAAAGATCACCTCTCATTCACCTAAATTCCAATGAATTTAGACCCAACCTGCACAACCATTCCTCATAACACAATCCCTTAATCCCAGAAAACAGCCAACTGAACCTCTCTGAACTGCTTCTAATGCACATACATCTATTCTTAAGTAACGAGATCAAAACTGTACACAATACTCGAGGTACTGTGTCATCAATGCCCCGCATTGTTGTAGCAAGGTACCCCACATTTCTAGTCTCTCCTCCTTGAAAGAAAGGCCAATATTCCATTTGTCTTGCTCATTATTTGCTGTACCTGCATACTAACTGTGGTGATATGCCTGTGGGCTATATCAGATGTTGTGATACATCCAACCAGCAGGCGGTGGTACAGACACACCATGCGGTCTCCAGACCAAGGTCATGTGATATAAAGAGATGCATATCCGGCCACCTTCAGAAGAATAAAGAGAGGGTAATAAGACGTACATGTAATTGGTCAGTGCTAGGTGTAAGTTCCAGAGGAGTAGCATGACTCCATGATAAAGTGCTCTGATTCAGATTACCATCCTACCACAAGACACAATAAAAGGATCCTGGTTTGGATATGTCAGTGTTTGGTGAGTTACTTCATAAAGTGCAAGGGACCAAACACATCACTGACAATTTGTGAATCATGAACAAGGGAGCAGCAGCCTAAATCCTCACTCAAATATGTAAATTTGGATTTCGCCCAGCAAGGGTAAGATCCAGATCGCGATGTCTCAGAGGATCTTGCTAGATCTCGCAAGATGTTCTGAGCGTCCCAAATCTTGAGAGAAGCCTCTCGCAAGATTTATCGGCCTCATTGCGTCACGGAGTTGGGTGCAGCGAAGCCGTTCGATTGATCCCTAAGTGTTCTTGCCAGGACTGAATAGCGTGCAATTTGCGTTTCTGTTGGGGGAATTATTTGGTAAGCGTGTCAGGACATGCAAATGGGCCAGCACTCTACTGGCACAAATTGAAAGCAATTCCTGGCTCCGCGGGGATTGGAACTGCTGGGGCCAGGATTAGCACCAAAGAGCCTGGCAGTTGACGCTGTTTTTAAGCACTCAATCACACTTACCACACACTCACTGCAGCCACCAAGATGGCTCATAGAAGACCTGCCCCCCCTGAGTTTGGGAGTCCAAGGTGGACCCACTGCGACATGTCAGTGAGGAGAGGGGGACACACCTTCTTCCACAGATGGGCTGCAGATTCATGCCCACCCACGTGAACAGCGCCTGGGAGGTGGCGGCAGAGGCAATCAGTGCTGCCAACCTCACCAGCTCTGCTAATCCCCTGCTTCCTCTGCAGTGGGGCAACACTTCTGAAGTGTGCCAACACCTGTTGGGCTACTGACTGAGCTTGGCCCTGCCGACCCCCTTGATGATACAGCCGGGGTTTGAGTGTTTCCGGGTGGGTGGTCTGGATGGGCTCCCAGATGGCAGCACTCAGCAGTGTGAGCAGCCAGGAGGCTGTATGTAGCACCAAAGGGGTGTATTTAAACCCACATACCGCAGCAATGGCGGTCTGAGCCAGGCCACCCTGATCCCAAGGGGGATGCCCTGAGTCAACGGACATGGCACCAAGCCATTCCCCATTCCTACCCCTGGCCCAGGAAGCTACCCCCCCAGCAAGCTTGACAATTTTTGAAGTTTTTGCAGAGTTTAATAGCCTCCCACTGCCACCTAAGAGGAGCTGAGCATAGCGGGATGCTGGAGCATGAAGTGTCCCAGCCGCTAATGATATTTAAATCCATGCAAATTACATTTTTGCATGGATCCGCTGACGCAGGACTCAAACTTCAATAACGAGGGACCGGAACGTGGTGTCGGAAACGGCTCCAGGTGCAAAACAGATTTTCTTCATATCACACAATTCTCCGCCCAATCGCAATGATTGCTGCTGGTGTTGCAAGGCAGACATTCCATCTCCAAATTTTTGCCCATTCACTTAACCTATCTATATCCCTTTGCAATACAGAGGTAGATACAATTTTGTCTTTTAAAAAGCATTTTGACAGTTATATGAGAAAGCTGGGTGGAGAGGGTTTGGATGGTTATGGGTCAAATGAGGGCAATTGGGACTAGCTTCGTGGTTAAAAACTGGGCGACATGGACAAGTTGGATAGAATGGGACTTTTTCTTCAGGAGCGTAGGAGGCTTATGGGTGATCTGAAAGAGGTTTATAAAATAAAGATGGGCATACATAAGGTAGATAGTCAACATCTTTTCCCAAAGGTAGGGGAGTCTAAAACTAGAGGGCATAGGTTTACGGTGAGAGGGGAGAGATACAAAATGGTCCAGAGGTGCAGTTTTTTCACACAGAGGGTCGTGAGTGTCTGGAACGAGCCAGAGGCAGTAGTAGAGGCGAGTACACTTTTGTCTTTTAAAAAGCATTTAGACAGTTATATGGGAAAGCTGGGTATAGTGGGTTATGGGCCAAATACGGGCAATTGGGACTAGCTTAACTAGTTGGGCCAAAGGGCCTGTTTTCATGCTGTAAACCTCTATGACTCTAAGACGCTAAGATGTAGGCCATCAGCTTTTAGTCCCAAGACTAGAAACTGGCATGGGTTACGTGTAAAATATTTTCAATTCAACCACTGTCCCCACCAAATATGTTCTTCGATTGGGGATTGTTGATGAGTGCATTCAAAACTATCTGACCTTTGTTCTGGTACATTAGCATCAGATTTCCATGTTTCTGTTCCATTGCATCAACTAATTTACTTTTTCTTGTCTCTTAATCTATTGGGCTCATCATTTTCTGATAGGAACAATCCCAATAACTATGTTTTTGGTGTTTACCACACATCTCACCCTCCTTACTCCCCTCATGCCCCTCGCCCCCTGTCCATTCACATAGTACCCATTATAAACAAAATTCATGAGCACAATAATAGCATTTGGAAGCCTTTTGAAAGCTCTTAAAAAAGATTATCCACTTCAGATGCTTAAATTAAACAAACATTCCTTGAATAAACTTTTCGAAATTCTTATCCCCCTCTCGGGGGCTGTTGTACTTTTCTCACGTTTTTGTGTCAATGATAAAGTCCTCTGTCGACATTAGAATAGAAACTGAATCTATGAACCTATACTGTAATTATACCCTCCAGAAATTTGGCTTAGTTTATGCCTCCTAGCCCCTTAACCTCTGTGACTGAGGACCATCTTATTAAAGGTTTCATGCTTGCGTGCTAGGCCTAATCAGCCCTTAGTCCTCTAACCTCAGATCCCCCAAACACTTTGGTGTACGTCCTCTGTGTGTAACACCATGGAAGACTGGTGTAGCGCACAAAGACTCCGAGAGACGAATAGAGGGAAGTCGATGAGGCTTTATTAAGCGTGACTGTTCCCCCGCAGTTCAGTAGTAGACTGCCTGCGGGGGAGGACTCCAGGTACTTATACTCCGCCTTCAGGGCGGAGCTAGAGGTCAACGTCCAACCAGGACCCGGGATCTGTCAGCCAATGACATCATGGCTTCACAGTCCCACATGACCCCTAATGCATGCTACCACATTCACCCCTTGTTAAAAATGAACCCGGCGGGGTGATGCTTCGCATGGTGGTAAGGGTTTACAAGGCTGGTCCTGGGAGGAAAACTTTCGCATGTTATTACAGTATGTACAAGGTTTTTTTTTGTTTCAAACTATTTACAGTAATCGTCAGGAAAAGACAAAATGTTCTCGTTAAAAGTCCACATATTGTACTGTTAGATCGACGCCACGAGTCGGTCGGGCGGTCTGGTCGTCCGTGTCGATCGCCTCGGCCCCGGTGGTGGTGGTGGTGCTTGTTCCGGTGTTGTCGTCTCCGGGAGCCTTACGGTTTCAGCTTGGGCTTCATTCCTGGTCGGGCCTGGGAGGAGGACTGATCCTCCTGGGAAGGGGGCGGTCGCGGGGTGCGGCGGTGGCAGGAAGGGTGATTGGTGTCGGGGGGGTGTGTGTGTTGCCGGCGGGCGCCAGATCTCGCAGGGAGACCGTGTCCTGTCGGCCGTCGGGGTACTCCACGTAAGCGTACTGCGGGTTCGCGTGAAGGAGGTGAACCCTTTCGACCAACGGGTCCGACTTGTGCGCCCGCACGTGCTTTCGGAGCAAGATGGGTCCTGGGGCCGCCAGCCAGGTCGGCAGCGACGTTCCAGAGGAGGACTTCCTGGGGAAGACAAGGAGGCGCTCATGAGGCATTTGGTTAGTGCTAGTACACAGTAGTGACCGGATGGAGTGGAGGGCGTCCGGGAGGACCTCCTGCCACCGTGAAACTGGGAGGTCCCTGGACCGTAGGGCCAGTAGGACGGTCTGCCAGACCGTGCCGTTCTCCCTCTCTACTTGCCCGTTCCTCCGGGGGTTGTAGCTGGTCGTCCTGCTCGAGGCTATACCGTTGCTGAGCAGGAACTGGCGCAGCTCGTCACTCATAAAGGAGGACCCCCTGTCGCTGTGGACGTATGCGGGGCAACTGAACAGTGTGAATATGGTGTTCAGGGCTTTAATGACTGTGGCCGCGGTCATGTCAGAACAGGGGATGGCGAATGGGAAGCGGGAGTACTCGTCCACCACATTAAGGAAGTATATGTTGCGGTCGGTGGAGGGGAGGGGTCCTTTGAAATCCAGACTAAGGCGTTCAAAGGGGCGGGAAGCCTTAATCAGGTGCGCACCATCCGGCCTGAAAAAATGCGGTTTGCACTCTGCGAAATCTGGCAGTTCCTTGTGACTGTACGGACCTCCTCTAAGGAGTATGGGAGGTTGCGGGACTTGATAAAGTGGTAAAACCGAGTGACCCCCGGGTGGCAGAGGTCCTCGTGGAGGGTTTGGAGGCGGTTAGTTTGTGCGTTGGCACATATGCCGCGGGATAGGGCATCGGACGGCTCGTTCAGCTTTCCGGGACGATACAAGATCTCGTAGTTGAAGGTGGAGAGCTCGATCCTCCACCTTAAGATCTTGTCGTTTTTGATTTTGCACCGCTGTGCATTATCGAACATGAAGGCTACCGGCCGTTGGTCCGTGAGGAGAGTGAATCTCCTGCCGGCCAGGTAATGCCTCCAGTGTCGCACAGCTTCCACTATGGCTTGGGCTTCCTTTTCCACTGAGGAGTGGCGGATTTCTGAAGCGTGGAGGGTTCGGGAGAAAAAGGCCACGGGTCTGCCCGCTTGGTTAAGGGTGGCCGCTAGAGCTACGTCGGAGGCGTCGCTCTCGACCTGGAAGGGGAGGGACTCGTCGGTGGCGCGCATCGTGGCCTTTGCGATATCCGCTTTGATGCGGCTGAAGGCCTGGCAAGCCTCTGTCGACAGAGGGAAGTTCGTGGTCTGTATTAGGGGGCGGGCCTTGTCTGCGTACTGGGGGACCCACTGGGCGTAGTATGAAAAGAACCCCAGGCAGCGTTTCAGGGCTTTTGAGCAGTGCGGGAGGGGAAATTCCATGAGGGCGCGCATACGTTCGGGGTCGGGGCCTATTATCCCATTGCGCACTACATAGCCCAGGATGGCTAGCCGGTTGGTGCTAAAAACGCACTTGTCCTCGTTGTACGTGAGGTTCAAGGCTTTAGCGGTCTGGAGGAATGTTTGGAGGTTGACGTCGTGGTCCTGCTGATCGTGGCCGCAGATGGTTACATTTTCGAGATACGGGAACGTGGCCCGCAACCCGTGTTGATCAACCATTCGGTCCATCTCTCGTTGGAAGACCGAGACCCCGTTTGTGACGCCAAATGGGACCCTTAGGAAATGGTATAATCGCCCGTCTGCCTCGAAGGCTGTGTACTTGCGGTCACTTGGGCGGATGGGGAGCTGATGGTAGGCGGACTTGAGGTCCACGGTGGAGAAGACTTTATATTGGGCAATCCGATTGACCATGTCGGATATGTGGGGGAGAGGGTACGCGTCTAGTTGTGTGTACCTGTTGATGGTCTGGCTATAGTCTATGACCATCCTTTGCTTCTCCCCTGTCTTTACTACTACCACCTGTGCTCTCCAGGGACTATTGCTGGCCTGGATTATGCCTTCCTTTAGTAGCCGCTGGACTTCGGACCGAATGAAGGTCCGGTCCTGGGCGCTGTACCGTCTGCTCCTAGTGGCGACGGGTTTGCAATCCGGGGTGAGGTTTGCAAACAAGGACGGGGGTTGCACCTTGAGGGTTGCGAGGCCGCAGATAGTGAGTGGGGGTATGGGGCCGCCGAATTTGAAGGTTAGGCTCTGTAGATTGCACTGGAAGTCTAATCCCAGTAATGTGGGGGCGCAGAGTTGGGGAAGGACGTAGAGCCTGTAGTTTTTGAACTCCCTCCCTTGCACCGTTAGGGTAACTATGCAGAAGCCTTTGATCTGTACGGAGTGGGATCCTGCAGCTAGGGAAATCTTTTGTGCGCTGGGATGGGTGGTCAAAGAACAGCGTCTTACCATGTCGGGGTGGATAAAGCTCTCCGTGCTCCCGGAGTCGACTAGGCATGGTGTCTCGTGCCTGTTTATCAGCACCGTTGTCGTCGTCGTCTGGAGTGTCCGGGGCCGAGCTTGGTCCAGCGTCATTGAAGCGAGACATGGTTGTAGTAGTTGAGCGTCTTCTTCGAACCCCGTGGAGCCGTCGACACTGGGGTCCGTTGTTGCCGTCCAAGATGACGTCGGGGGTGAACAAGGTGGCTGCCCCCATTCATCGCACATGGCTGGGGGGTTACAAGATGGCAGCGGGGGTGGACAAAATGGCCGCCCCATGCGTCGTACAGGTCTGGGGTGGTCCATGATGGCGGCGCCCTTCCTCCCCTCGTGGTGGCCGGGACCCAAAATGGCGGCGTCTGCGGGTCGCACATGGGGCGCTGGGGGGGTTGGGGAGCATTAGGAACGCGCGGGGCTCCCTCATCTCCGGGGAGAGCGGTGGTCGGGACCCAAAGTGGTAGCGCCGGCGGGTCATACATGGGGCGTGGGGGGGGGGGGGGGGGGGTTGGGGAGCGTAAGCGGCGTGCAGGGCTCCCTGTTCTCCCGGGACAGCGGTGGTCGGGACCCAGAGTGGGTGCGCCTGCGGGTCGTACATGGGGCGCTGGGGGGGTTGGGGAGCGTAAACGGCGTGCAGGGCTCCCTGTTCTCCCGGGACAGCGGCGACCTCGCGGGACCGGCACACAGCCGCGAAATGGCCCTTTTTCCCGCAGCTCTTACAGATCGCTGCGCGGGCCGGGCAGCGCTGCCGGGGGTGTTTCGCCTGGCCGCAGAAATAGCAGCGGGCGCTCCAGGTGCGACTTGGCATTTGGACCGCGCAAGCCTGTGGGATGTCCGGGGGAGGGGGGGGGGGGGGGTGGGTTTGTCGCGACGGGTACGTACGGAGCCCAATGGGCTGCCACGCGGTCGGGGCCGTAGGCGCGGGTATTTCGCGCGGCCACATCTAGGGAGGCTGCTAGGGCCCGTGCCTCTGAGAGTCCTAGCGACTCTTTTTCTAGAAGTCTTTGGCGGATTTGGGAGGAGTTCATACCTGCCACAAAAGCTTCGCGCATTAACATGTCCGTGTGTTCATTTGCGTTCACCGACGGGCAGCAGCAGGCTCGTCCCAAAATTAGTAGCGCGGCGTAGAATTCATCTATCGATTCTCCGGGACTTTGCCGTCTCGTTGCGAGTTGATAGCGAGCGTAGATCTGGTTTACTGGGCGGACATAGAGACTTTTTAGTGCTGCGAACGCCGTGTGGAAATCCTCTGCGTCTTCGATGAGAGAGAAAATCTCCGTGCTTAACCTCGAGTGCAGGACCTGTAGTTTTTGGTCTTCTGTGACCCGGCCGGTGGCCGTTCTGAGGTAGGCCTCAAAACAAGTCTGCCAGTGCTTGAAAGCTGCTGCCGCGTTCACTGCGTGGGGGCTGATCCTCAGGCATTCCGGGATGATCCTGAGCTCCATAGTCCTTTAGTCACGCTTAATAAATTGTAGCGCACAAAGACTCCGAGAGACGGATAGAGTGAAGTCGATGAGGCTTTATTAAGCGTGACTGTTCCCCCGCAGTTCAGTAGTAGACTGCCTGCGGGGGAGGACTCCAGGTACTTATACTCTGCCTTCAGGGCGGAGCTAGAGGTCAACGTCCAACCAGGACCCGGGATCTGTCAGCCAATGACATCATGCCTTCACAGTCCCACATGACCCCTAATGCATACTACCACAACTGGTAATCTCACTCTTCTATCCATGAGCAACATCGGTGTGCCTTCAGCTATTTCAATCTCCCCTGATAAATAGGCTAATGTATACTTAAGATACAGTATTGATTCAATTCTATTTTCACAATATACCCAAACATCAGCCCCATAAGTATAGACCATTAAAAAAGTTTATGCCTGCGTTCTCCTGCTCTTTCTCAGTGAAATTGTTAAATCACATATACTTGTGTCGCTTTTGTTGCATTTTGCTTCATTTATCTGTGGAAGTTTCAGAAAAGGTGGATATTTATATTCTGAGAACAGAATTGGATCATCTTACAGTAAAGAAATACTGTTCCAAAGGTGCTGAAAGGACTGCATAATGAAATTCAGGTAACATTCTATTGTAACGATACTTTCTGAAAATCTTTTAACTTAAGACATTTTACAATATTACATGTCTATATTTGTTCTTCATGGAGATCTGGTGATTTTCTCTCTAAATGCTGGGTGGTACAGGGGTGGGAAATGAAGGAAAATAGAATGGGGACAACCACTGCTGAAAGTCAATGCCCAAAATGGCCGTTGGCATTTCCTTCCACTCCTCGTCTTGAGGTGCAGCTCTCTACCCAGTGCTGACCCAAGTACCGTATTCCAGTGAGTTTTGGAGCTCAGAGCTTAATCCAGCTCTCAACCCACCTCCCATAAACAATTCTTCTTGTTAGCATATTTTTAGGAATTCTTCTGCTACTTCCTCCTCACTTAAAGCAATGGTTGGGAGGCACCTCTATTTTATTCTGTTTTTTTTTTACTTGTCTGCTCCTTCAAATAACTGCAGCAAATGGGACATTGCACGGCACGGGATAAGCCACCCTTCCAGTGAAGAAGGCCTCATAAAGAGCATTCATGATACTAAAGACAATCCTGAATACATATTAAATTTGACACAACTAAATGGGACAGCCATAGATAGACCACTTCCCATGTCAAACCCAACTGATTAGGGAAATCGAAGCTCCGTTTCTAATTAACATAATAATTTATATCATGCTCTTGCTAGCTAAAGTTGGGATGATTTGTGGAAAGCTAGATAGAGCTTGAATGATTACACTTGAGCAATTTGTGCTCATTTAACACTGAGCATATTCTTCGGGTTAGTTCCCCAGCCAGTTGCTATCTTGCTATTTGCATAAATCCATGTTGATGTAAACAATCTAAAATTGAGTTGAAGTTAAATAACTAACTTCGGAAACAATGCTTCAAGTTTTCCCATTGTCTGACTGTAATCATGAAATAATTAGAAAAACTAATTCAGTTTTGAACAGTGAAGGATAACCTACTTCCAGTACACTGCTGCCTCGGTTTTGTTCAGCAGGTTTGAAAGAGAAGTGAATTCAGTCAAAAAGGGATAAACTGTGTCCCTCTCTGATGAATTGCTATGTTCTCTGGTGCATAAGAATTATAGTTGGCATTTGTAAACTCTTGTTGTTTGGCTTCTTGAGGGTTTTGCTTTTTACTTCACATTACATTTGGGGCTGTTTCCCACAAGATATTTAGAAGATGATAAAATGCTGGCAAATGTAATTCTAAGCATAAATTGAGATGTGGTGTGGATAAATCTCCAAATGTGGCCACTGAAGGCTTTTTCTTCAATGTTCAATAAAATCTTGTTAAAAGCAGTCTTGCTGAAAAACTAGATAATCTGTTGAAGATTTCAATCTTACTCTTGTTATGACAAATGCAAAAGTATCAACTTTCAAGGGAATAATTTTTTTTCCACACAAAAAGGGAGTTGATTGGTTGGCAAGTGGTTAAGGAATTGCCATGGAGAATACTTCAGGGAAATTTAGTCCCCAAGCTTTTCTTTAATTCAAAGATTTAAATTCAACAATGACTGGTTCTATACAACATGGGTTGGTCAAATAGTTGAGTGAGTTGCTACAAATCTGAGTGAGGGTTGCTTTACCTTCACGAAGACGACACAAGACAGACACATCGATAATAATGCCATGTCTACTTGGCAGTCATATTTCCCACAATGCAATAGTGTTAACATTCAAAAGTACTTAAGGGTGTTCAATGGTTATGATATGTACTCCACAAATCAACCTTTCTTTCTGATGGAAGCTTTTGTTTACTTCAAGGCTAAGTTTTATCTTTGGAGAAAAGCAAATTACCGTGGATTTTGACAAAGGGTCATCTGGACTTGAAACGTTAGCTCTTTTCTCTCCTTAGAGATGCTGCCAGACCTGCTGAGATTTTCCAGCATTTTCTCTCATAAGATTTATCTTTGTCTCAGTTAATTTAATCACAAACTACAGCCCCAAATGTGATCCCAGTGCTCAACAAGAACAGGGTGTGAAGAATTTAGAATTGTAGCAGACTTCTCCATTGTATTTGGACTATTTTAAAACCAATATGGAGAAAGAGACCTAATAAGGTAAAACAAAATAGTATAGAAATAGAGGGTGCAATTGATATTCTTTTTTTCCATTTTCTTAAGTACAAAGTGTGCCAATTTAGCTGTGGGACTGCTTGTGTCCAAATCTATACAGGCATTGGCCCCACTATCAAATTCACAGGACCTAATTATGCTCCTGGGATTGCCTATTGGGTGCATTGCTTAGGGCGGCACAGTCAGTGGCAGAAAATTAGTCTAATTTACATAGATAAAGCTCGTGAGCCAATTTCTACTGACCCTCAGGCTGCTTGCTTTGGGTATAAATTGCCTGTCCATAAATGTTTGACTCTTATAAACACTTATAAAGATAACATAAACATACAATAATGGCCCCATAACTTTAATTATGTAATTCAAAATGATGCTCTAATTATTTACATATGGATAATGAAATATGATTTGCAATGTACTTAAAATTTAATCAAAATGTTCCTCAGTTAATATATAATTAATGTATTTAATTATATTTATGGACCTGGATTTTTTTTGTAGCTAAGTTAAACTTGCTCTTGCCTACTTAATTCACATAAATCCTTGGAATGGAAGAGTTGGAAACAATATAGAACTCTGAACAGAGAATCAGCGATCTGCAAACAGGGAAAGGAACCGGGCCAGAGGGCAGTACGGTGGCGCAGTGGGTTAGCCCTGCTGCCTCACGGCACTGAGGTCCCAGGTTCGATCCTGGCACTGGGTCACTGTCCGTGTGAAGTGATACACCATCAATAATAGACGACGAGTGATAAACGTAGCTGAGGCTTTAATACACTAAACAGCAAGCCTCCTGCCTCTGGACCCGAACTGGGTGCGGAGGCGGAGACTTGCCACTTTTATACAGAAGCCCCGAGGGGAGGAGCCACAGGCAGAGCCAGCCTGGACAAGCCCAGGCATGTACAACAAAGCACAGTGAATATAATACAATGAACACAATAACGTGGTTTACCACATTCACCCACTGTTTAAAAAAAGTCCGGCGGGGGTGAAGTCGTGTTAAAGGTCAAGTCTGTCGGGGGCCTTGATCTTCCGCTGTGACCGCCTCAGTCCCGGCTGTGGTGTTGGTGTGCTTGTCCTCGGTGTGCCTGCGGGAGTCAGTTCGTGAGGGAGGTGGGCGGAGGTGTGGGGGGATGGTGTAGGGTGGGGTGTGGTGGTGATTGTCGCCGGGGAGCCTGCAGGAGCCAAATTCCGAAGGGAGACCGTGTCCTGCCGCCCGTCCTGGTGTGTCACGTAGGCATATTGGGGGTTTGCATGGAGCAGCAGGACCTTCTCGACGAGGGGGTCGGTTTCATGGCTCCTCGCATGCTTGCGGAGAAGAATGGGCCCCGGGACTGTCAGCCAGGACGGAAGCGAGACCCCGGAGCTGGACTTCCTGGGGAAGGCAAACATACGCTCATGAGGAGTCTGGTTAGTGGCCGTACATGGAAGCGACTGGATGGAGTGGAGCGCATCGGGGAGGACCTCCTGCCAGTGGGAGACTGGGAGACTTTTCGACCGTAGGGCCAGGAGGACGGCCTTCCAGACCGTTGCGTTCTCCCTCTCCACCTGTCCGTTTCCCCGGGGGTTATAGCTGGTCGTCCTGCTCAAGGCGATGCCTTTGCTGAGCAGGAACTGATGCAACTCGTCGCTCATAAAGGAGGAGCCCCGATCATTGTGGATGCAGGCAGGTAACCCAAACAGGGTGAAAAGGCTGTGCAGGGCCTTGATAACGGAGGCAGAGGTCATGTCAGAGCAGGGGATGGCGAAGGGGAATCTGGAGTACTCATCAACGATGTTGAGGAAGTGCACGTTACGGTCAGTGGAGGGGAGGGGCCCTTTGAAGTCCATGCTGAGGCGCTAAAAAGGGTGGGGGGCCTTTACCAGATGTGCTCCGTCTGGCCGATAGAAGTGCAGTTTGCACTCCGCGCAGACCTGGCAGTCCCTGGTCACGGACCTGACCTCCTCGATGGAATAGGGCAGGTTGCGAGCCTTGATAAAGTGGAAAAAGCGGGTAACCCCTGGGTGACAGAGGTCGTTGTAGAGGTCTACCTGTGTGCTGGCACATGTACCGCGGGAGAGGGCATCTGGGGGCTCATTGAGCCGATACAAGATGTCATAGCTGTGGGTGGAGAGCTCGATCCTCCACCTCAGGATCTTGTCGTTCTTGACTTTGCCCCGCTGTGTATTGTTAAATATGAAGGCAACCGACCGTTGGTCAGTGAGGAGAGTGAATCGCCTGCCGGCCAGGTAATGCCTCCAATGTCTTACAGCCTCTATTATGGCTTGGGCCTCTTTTTCGATGGAGGAGTGTCGAATTTCGGAGGCATGGAGGGTACGGGAGAAGAAAGCCACGGGCCTGCCCGCCTGGTTGAGTGTAGCGGCCAGAGCAAAATCCGAAACATCGCTCTCCACTTGGAAAGGGATGGACTCGTCCACAGCGTGCATCGCTGCTTTGGCGATATCTGCTTTGATGCGATCGAAGGCCAGTCGGACCTCAGTCGCCAGGGGAAATGTGGTGGACTTGATCAGTGGTCGGGCCTTGTCCGCGTAGTTGGGGACCCACTGGGCATAGTAGGAAAAGAACCCCAGGCAGCTCTTCAGGGCCTTGGGGCAATGGGGGAGCGGGGGTTGCAGGAGGGGGCTCATGCGGTCGGGGTCGGGCCCTAGGACTCCGTGTTCCACGACGTAGCAGAGGTTGGCCAGGCGGGTTGTGCGAAAGATGCATTTCTCTCTATTATAACTGAGGTTCAGGAGTTTTGCGATGTGGAGGAAGTGCCGGAGGTTCTCATCATGATCCTGCTGGTCATGGTCGCAGGTGGTGACATTGTCTAAGTTCGGGAACGTGGCCCACAGCCCGTACTTGTCAACCATTTGGTCCTTTTCCCTTTGGAAGACCGAGACCCCATTGGTGATGCCGAAGGGAACCCTGAGGAAGTGATAGAGGTGGCCGGCTGCCTCGAAGGCAGTGTGTTGGTGGTCATCCGGGTGGATAGGGAGCTGGTGGTACGCAGACTTCAAGTCAACTGTAGAGAATATTCGATACCGCGCAATCTGATTGACCATGTCAGATATGCAGGGGAGGGGGTACGCATCGAGCTGTGTGTTGGCTGATGGTCTGGCTATAATCGATGACCATCCGGTGCTTCTCCCCAGTCTTGACGACCACCACTTGGGCACTCCAGGGGCTGTTACTAGCCTCAATGATCCCCTCCCGCAGGAGTCGCTGGACCTCTGACCTGATGAAGGCCCTGTCCCGGGCACTGTAGTGTCTGCTTCTGGTAGCGACGGGCTTACAGTCCGGGGTGAGGTTTGCGAAGAGGGAGGGTGGGGCGACCTTAAGGGTCACGAGGCGACAGACGGAGAGGGGGGCAGAGGTCCGTTGAGCTTTAGGATAAGGCTCTGGAGGTGGCACTAGAAGTCAAGCCCCAGTAATAGGGCAGCGCAGAGATGGGGGAGGACGTAGAGCCTAAAGTTGGTGTACTCTACACCTTGCACAGTGAGGGTCGCGACACAGTACCCCCGGATCTCCACTGCGTGGGATCCGGAAGCCAGGGAGATTTTCTGGGTCGTGGGTAGGATGGGGTGGGAGCAGCGCCTTACCATATCTGGGTGCATGAAGCTGTCTGTGCTCCCGGAGTCGAAAAGGCAGGCCGTCTCGTGCCCGTTGATCCGGACGGTCATTGCAGACTTCGCGAGGTGGTGCGGCCGGGACTGGTCCAGTGCGACGGATGCGAGTGTCGGAAGACGGTCGGCGGACCGGTCGGCAGTAACGGCGGCCAGCGTACGGTCGGGCGAGCTGGGTTCCCGGGAGGTAGCGGAGGGGTCCAAGATGGTGGCCCCCATGAGTCGCTCGTGGCGGGCGAGGTGCAAGATGGTGTTCAAGATGGTGGCCCCCATGAGTCGCTCGTGGCGGGCGAGGTGCAAGATGGTGTTCAAGATGGCGGCCCCCGTGGGTCGCACGTGGCGGGCGAGGTGCAAGATGGCGTCCAAGTAGGCGGCCCCCGTGGGTCGCATGTGTCGGCTGAGATTAAAGATGGCGGTGCCCACGGGTCACACATGGTGGGTGGCACGGCAGCTGGGGGTGGCCCCAACCAGCAGCAGGCAGCGCTGCTGGGCCTAGAAGATTTTTCGGGGGGGGGTCGGGCCTGGCAGGCCTTTGCAAAGTGGCCCTTCTTCGCACAGCTGTAACAAGTAGCGTTCCGTGCCGGGCAGCGTTGCCAGGGGTGAGTACCCTGTCAGCAGAAGTAGCACTTCGGGCCTTCGGCATTGGTGGGCCGCTGCGCGGCGCAGGCTTGCGTCGCGTCCGGGTCGGTTGATGGCTGCGCCCACGAGGCCCATGAGGGTGCCGCGCGGTCAGAGATTAGGCCCCCATGTTCTGAGAGGCCACCTCCAGTGAGTTGGAGAGCTGGACTGTCTCTGGGAGGCCAAGTGTCCCCCCTTCTAATAAATGGTGGCGTATATAGTTTGAGTGCATGCCCATGACATAGGCGTCCCTGATCAGCAGCTCCGCGTGCTGGGTAGCCGACATCGCCCGGCAGTCACAGTTTCGCCAGAGGCAAGGCGGACAGGAATTCCGCGAGTGATTCCCCAGGGCGTTGACGTCTCATGGCGAGGAGGTACCTAGCATATACCTGGTTGACGGATTTCACATAATGTCCTTTTAGCGGCGTTATTGCTTCCACATACGAGGGGGTGTACCTGATGAGGATAAACACTCTTGGGCTCACCCGTGCGTGGAGGACCTGCTTCTTCTGGAGGTCCGTGAAGTCTTCGTTGAAAGATGCGAGGTAGGCCTCGAAGTAGCTTAACCAGTGTTCAAAAGTCTCTGTCGTGTCAGCTGCTTGTGGGTCCAGGTGCAAGCAATCAAGCTTGAGTGAGAAGTTCATCTTGAGTGAAGAGTCCATCTTTAAAAGTTTAGTGTATTAAATTGATACACCATCAATAATAGACGATGAGTGATAAACGTAACTGAGGCTTTAATACACTAAACAGCAAGCCTCCTGCATTTGGACCCGAACTGGGTCCAGAGGTGGAGACTTGCCACTTTTATACAGAAGCCCCAAGGGGAGATGCCACAGGCGGAGCAGGCCTGGACAAGCCCAGGCATGTACAACACAGCACAGTGAATAAAATACAATGAACACAATAAGTGGTTTACCACATGGAATTTGCACATTCTCCCCATGTTTGTATGGGTTTAGCCCCCACAACCCAAAGATGTGCAGGCTAGGTGGATTGGCCACACTAAATTGCCCCTTAATTGGAAAAAATTTATTGGGTACTCTAAATTTAAATAAGAAAGAAACCGGGCCAGGTTCTCCGTTTCTGAGGCTACGTGCAGAGGATCTGTGACGTTTTACGAGGAAACAATTGGCGGCGCCCCCTCACCGATCCTGCGACCGGTGAGAGACTAGCAGCTGCTCCGCGTAGAACGCCCGGCCTCCATGAAATAAGTGGCCAGAGATGGCCAAGTCCGTGGCCATGCATGTGCACAGCAATGACCTGCAGCGGTCACACCGTAAAACATGGCGTCGGCCGTGCACAGACCTGACCTACCAGATAGTGCCTCTTGGCCACCCCCCACCAGTCCCCCCAGCCCTCACGAAAGCTCCCCCCCACCGGCCAGCAGCACAACTGTGGCGGCGCTGGGCACAGTCTGCAGCCGCCACGCCGTATTCCCGCACGGCTGAGACCATGAGCTTTGGAAACTAGGCCCATCAGGGGCGGAGCATCGGGGGAGGGCCTTCAGGTGATGCGCTGAGGCCGTCGTAATGTCATGTGGCATGCGCCGTGATGATGCTATTTCAGATGGGGCAGAGCATACAAAACCTGCGTCAAACAGGCACTGCCCCCCGATTTTGGCGTCAAATGGATTCTCCTCCCAATCGCCGATTACGAAATCGGTGTTGGGGAGTGGAGAATCCCGTCCAACGTGCATCTCTTTCACCAACCAAACTGAAGGATTGTGAAATGAACGGCACAGAATCTGAATCTGGAGTGTCAGTTAGAATAGTGAATTCATTGTCAAATCAGTTACAGAAAGTGAAATAAAGAGAGAGAAAGAAAGATCGGATTAAGACAGAGAGAACTAAACAAAAGAAAAATCTAAGTTTATATATGCATAATATATATATATTTATTATCTATGTATACATACATATGTTTATATATATATGTATATAAAACCTCCAAAAATTTAAAGCTGAAAAATTACACTCAGCATTGCCAATAGTTAATTTTCATTTTGAGAGAGGTTGTTTGGCAGAACACTTCTCATGCCATAAAAAGGGCGCCTAGATTGACAGAGTCAAGTCCCAACTTTCCGTGTGAAGTTTTGTTCATATCTACCATGCAAGTAGTGGAACATTTTGGCATTCAATATATTTCAATGGAGGGCAGATGGTTACATCTCTTTCTTGCAAAACTAAGAGTGAAACAATGCAATCTAATCAAGAACCTCTGGGTTTCCTGTTTCAGAAAGCATTTGAGACAGTGCCACATGGCAGGTTGGTTGGCAAATTTAAAATGTTTGGGATTGCTGGATCCTGGGCAGCATGGGTTAGAAGTTGGCTAAGTGATAGGAAACAGAGGGTAGATATTGATGGGCATTTCTCAGACTGGAGAGGAATTGAAACTGGTGTTCCCCAGGGCTCAGTGTTGGGACCCTTGCTTTTTCTGATTTACATAAATGATTTAGAAGTGGGTGTTGAGGGAATAATCTCTAAATTTGCAGATGATGCTAAGCTAGGGAGAATAGTGAATTGTGAGGATGACACTGAGCAACTTCAGAGGGATATTGACAAGATAGCCAAATGGGCAGACACCTGGCAGATGAACTTCAATGCAGCGAAATGTGAGGTAATGCATTTTGGTAGAAGACACATGGGGAGACAATATCGGCTCAATGGTACAACTTTGAGGGGGGTACAGGAGCAGAGGGATCTTGGCGTTCAAGTGTATAATTCTCTGAAGGTGGCCAGGCAAGTTAAAACAGTTTTTAAGAAGGCTTAAAGCATCCTTGGGTTTATAAATAGAGGCATAGAGTATAAAAGCAAGGAAGAGATGCTACACCTCTCCAAATCATTGGTCAGACCACATTTGGAGTATTGTGTTCAGTTCTGGGCACCTTATTTAAGGAAGGATGTTAAATCCCTGGAGAGAGTGCAGAGGAGATTTACTAGCACGATACCAAGAATGAGGAATTTTAGATACAAGGAAAGATTGTAGAAATTGGGCTTGTTCTCCTTGGAGCAGAGAAGATTAAGAGGAGACCTTATTGAGGTATTCAAAATTATGAACAATCTTAACAAGGTAAAGAAGGCTATTCTGTTTCCACTAGTTGGTCTGTCAGTGACAGGGATCACAAGATGGTTAGCAAGAGAGCTAGGAGGAGAAACTGCTTTACTCAGAGAGTTGTTGGGGTTTGGAATGCGTTGCCTGGGAGAGGGGTGGAGGTGGATTCCATAGGAGGTTTCGAAAGAGAACTGGAAATATACTGAAAGTGATATTTACAGGGCTACGGAGCTAGGGCTAGGGAATGGAACGAGCTAGGTTCCTCTTTTGGGAGCCAGAGAAGACATAAGGGGCCGAATGGCCTCCTTCTGTGCTGTATATAACAAACAAGCAAACTGTAGATCTTCCCTCAACTGACACTGCTGTGCAATTTGCTCATGAACAGCGAGCACTGTTGAGTTCACCATGATATTGACAGAAAAGTCTGGACCATTGTATGAATGGAATTAATCAATTTTAACACTTGACTTGTTTAAGTATTGGTTGGAGATAAGTTGCATAGAATTAGTCTTGCATTATTTAATTAATGCTTGCTATGGTAAAAATTACCATTCCAGCATACAATGGGGAATTCTTGGCGAAAGAATGAAAACTCAATTTCACAAGCTTTCAAAGAGAATAGCTATTTGAATAATCAAAGATGGCAATGAAAATGCAAGGTTGCCGCAGTTCTGACAATAAATATGTTTTGAATAGTTTCATAAGAATAATCTTTAAATAAAAGTCACTCTCGGAAGATTACAGTTTTGAATGTGTCAAAAGAATCAGAATTGCACAATTCACAGTTAGCAGTGCATCACCGCTGACTCGAATGTCATCACTATAGCAACGGTTGAAATTGCTATGATTTGCAACTTCATATTTACCCCCTAACCCTTTTTCGAAGATCTCTTCAATGTTGTCATGCAAGGTGACATAGATAGTAAATACACAAGGGAAATGTGACACCTTGTTATTGATTGATTGATTCAACATTTTGCAATCATTCTTTTAAAATGCTGATACAGTTTAGCATATTATAGCAAAATCAACAAAGGAAAAAAGGAATTATTAGACCAGTGAATAGATTAAGTTGCAATATGATTTGAAGACCACAAAATGACAAACATCGTGGGATCAGGCTGTTCTTGTACCTAAGAACTGAAAACCTTTTTTTTAAAATGCCGGCACCCCTTTTTATTCCCTGGAGACTGAAATTCTCCGGCTTGGCTGCCACAACTGTATTGAGTTTTGTCAATGATTTTGAGAAGAGCATAGAACAAAGCACAATTAATTCGAATGAAAGAAGCAATTTTGGCAGAGTGTTCTCTGCTTCCTAGATCCTACTTGTGTGGATGATGCAAAGAAGCCAAGTAAATTATTCTGAACGTCCATTAGATCTCACGGAGATTTCGAGGATTAACATGGTCAATTAGTCAGTTTTGCAAATCTCTCCTCCCCACATTATAACAGTAGTATTCTTTCATTCCCTTATGTTTTCCTTGATGTTTGGCCCAATGTTAATCTCTCAGCCAACATCACTATAATAGATAATCTGATTATTATTACATTGTAGTTTGTGGGACCTTGGTGTACACAAATTGCCTGCTAGTACAAAAATCGTCACATAATTATCTTTATTGTCACTGTAGGTATACATTAACACTGCAATGAAGTTACTGTGAAAATCCCCTTGTCGCCACATTCCGGCGCCTTTTCGGCTACACAGGGAGAATTCAGAATGTCCAAATTACCTAACAGCATGTCTTTCAGGACTTGTGGAAGGAAACTGAAGCACCTGGAGGAAACCCACACTGACACACGGAGAACGTGCAGACTCTGCACAGACAGTGACCCAAACCCAAATCGAACCTGGGACCCTGGAGCTGTGAAGCAACAGTGCTACCCACTGAGCTAGCTGCCACATCACCGGCTTTAAAGTGCTTTGGGATTTCCTGAGATCATGAAAGCACGATATAAATGCAAGCTTCTTTCATTTTCTTTTTACCATTCCTTGAATGGGAGGTCAAATCATCAGCTTATTGCTAGGATTCTATCTTTGCCATTTTTGAGTTCACAAGATAATTATGAATGAGGAAAGCCATTAAACTGATCATGTGTCATCTATTCAGAGAGATAATTAAGTCTCTTCTTTTCAGCATTCAATTGTTTCTTAAAGGATTCCAGGTTTTTGGCTTCATAATTTTGCTTCAATCCCGAGCCATTCTGTAACCATTTACCATGTGAAGACAAATTTCTTGATATCAGTCCAAATTTTATATTTCACAAGTTTGAACCTGCGCCATTGCAATTTTGCTCTCACTGCAAGGATCATCTGGAAAGGTAAAAAAGGGAGGCAGTGGCATAGTGGTATTGTCACTGGACTACTGATCCAGAGACCCAGGGTAATCCTCTGTGGACCTGTTTGGAATCCCACCAGGGCAGATGGTGGAATTTGAATTCAATAAACATCTGGAATTAAAAGTCTCATGGCGACTGTGAAACCATTGTCAATTGTCAATTGTTTAGTCCTTGCCACAACCGCCGAAAGTCTTTCTGTGACTCTAGCTTGGTTTGATAGTCTCTCTTGGCATATCGGATAGCTTTGCGGAGGTCGTACCTGGATTTCTTGGACAGGTCAGGGTCGTCTGACTTGAACGCCTCAGATCTGTCGTTCAATTGTACTCTAAAATTCTAACTTCAATTGTACTCTAAAAGCAATCATGTAGCTATCATTTAACATTACAAGTAACGCAACTGACATCAATGTCAGCAATTGCCCCAAACTGCAATGTTCAAAATTTTGAGAATAATAATCTCACTTAAACATTCAGGCACCAAAAATGATCGGTGTTTACAGAATTATAGACTCTTACAGTGCAGAAATAGGCCGTTCAGCCCATTTAGTCTGCACCGACCCTTGTAAAGAGCATCCTGCCTAGGCCCACGCCCACTTCTATCGCCGTAACCTTTGGACACGAAGGGGCAATTTGGCATGGCCAATCATCTACATCTAACCTGGCCATATTGGGACTGTGGGAGGAAACCGAATCACCCAGAGGAAACCCACGCAGACACTGGGAGAAAGTGCAAACTCCGTATTTTTATATTTAGTGTATTTATTTTCCATATTTCTGAATGTCCATACCTTCAAGCATCTTGTCATTGAGATAACTTTAGAAAAAGCAGACACGGTTTTAACATAAGTTTTAACAAGCTAGTTTTGTGGTTTTCTTTGTAACTTCTAGTGCAACACAACCCTGCCAGAGGCCGCACGTGACAACCCCCAACCCGCTAACGATTGAACCCTCTGAGATATGAATGATTATCTCATTTTGAACTCTTGTGTGTTCTCAATTTTAACGGTACCACTACTGTTGGCTGTGGATTCATCTGCCTGGATCCCAAGCTCTATAATTTCCTCCTTATATTTCTTTGGTTTTCTACCTCACTGTTCTGCATTAAGATACACCTTTTAAAGCTATCTCTTTGTCCAACCTTTTGGAAATAGCCGCTAAGATCAGAAATCCTGATCGGGCGGGTAATCCCATGGGGAAAATTGGGATTCGTGCCGGGAGACAAACCGGGCGCTAGTCTCTGTGCCCGCCTAGCTGGTGATAGTTGGTTTCCCGAAGGTCCATTCGGGTTCCCACCTAGACCGAGCGGAACATTGCATATAGCTTATTAGAGCTATTTTGCATATCATTGGTGGGCAGAACACACCATTCACAAACCAGGTGGGATGCTCAGGTTCTATTAGCCTAGAGTCCTGCTGGCATGAATTGGTGCAAGTATTGAGGACCTGGTGGCTTGCGGTTCGAGGGTCGCAAGGTGGTCAGTGCCCTCCCAACAATTGCCACCAAGGTGCCGAGTGGGGCCTTCCTGGGAGTTGATAGGGGGAAGTCAAGGGGGCTTGTGCTGAGCTGGTGGGCCTCAAGTCAGGGGATCTTCCTTGGGATGAGGCTCATTTGGCTGATTTCCCCATCTGCAGACTCCAAACCCATTCAACAGTTAGTCAGTATGTAACTGTTAAAGTTTTCCCATAATAAAGTGTAAATGTGCTCACCCGTACCCCTATACCATTTAGACAGGCATTCATTATCTCATAAATACACATCCCTAATAATAAAGTGAAAATGTTCTCATCTGCCCCCCTCAACCCGTTAAAGAGTCTGTCAGTATGACAACATCAAAGGTCTGAGAGATAAGACCATAAGACATAGGAGCGGAAGTAAGGCCATTCGGCCCATCGAGTCCACTCCACCATTCAATCATGGCTGATTTCAACTCCATTTACCCCCTCCCTCTCCATAGCCCTTAATTCCTCGAGAAATCAAGAATTTATCAACTTCTGTCTTAAAGACACTCAACGTCCCGGCCTCCACCGCCCTCTGTGGCAATGAATTCCACAGACCCACCACTCTCTGGCTGAAGAAATTGCTCCTCATCTCTGTTCTAAAGTGACTCCCTTTTATTCTAAGGCTGTGCCCCCGGGTCCTAGTCTCCCCTGCTAATGGAAACAACTTCCCTACATCCACCCTATCTAAGCCATTCATTATCTTGTAAGTTTCTATTAGATCTCCCCTCAACCTCCTAAACTCCAATGAATATAATCCCAGGATCCTCAGACGTTCATCGTATGTTAGGCCTACCATTCCTGGGATCATCCGTGTGAATCTCCACTGGACTCGCTCCAGTGCCAGTATGTCCTTCCTGAGGTGTGGGGCCCAAAATTGCTCACAGTATTCGAAATGGGGCCTAACTAATGCTTTATAAAGCTTCAGAAGTACATCCCTGCTTTTATATTCCAAGCCTCTTGAGATGAATGACAACATTGCATTTGTTTTCTTAATTACGGACTCAACCTGCAAGTTTACCTTTAGAGAATCCTGGACTAGGACTCCCAAGTCCCTTTGCACTTCAGCATTATGAATTTTGTCACCGTTTAGAAAATAGTCCATGCCTCTATTCTTTTTTCCAAAGTGCAAGACCTCGCACTTGCCCACGTTGAATTTCATCAGCCATTTCTTGGACCACTCTCCTAAACTGTCTAAATCTTTCTGCAGCCTCCCCACCTCCTCCATACTACCTGCCCCTCCACCTATCTTTGTATCATCGGCAAACTTATCCAGAATGCCCTCAGTCCCGTCATCTAGATCATTAATATATAAAGAGAACAGCTGTGGCCCCAACACTGAACCCTGCAGGACACCACTCGTCACCGGTTGCCATTCCGAAAAAGAACCTTTTATCCCAACTCTCTGCCTTCTGACTGACAGCCAATAAAGGTGATGCCTTTAAATTATGCCTTTAAAGTGGTGGAAACCTTTGAAGTTGCTTTCAGGAAGTCAATTTTATTGCCTTTTGAAGTATTGAAGGCAGTATGTATGGTTCGGAGGCTGAATGCTTTGAACTGGATTGTTTATATCAAAATTCACACTCCATTGCCGGCTAAAATCATTGATTAACAGCTCACTGGAACTTCAAAGCAATGAATCAGATTGTTTATTTTTGTGGCTCTGTAGGGATCCATTAAATCAGGGTAGCAGCTGTTTCTCTACCCGCATTTTTTTCAATGAGTCTGCCCCTTTGTTCTCAAGGAAAAAGCTGTGGGCTTCCCCTTCACTTTCTAAGAAGCACTCGAGAACAAAGAAGGGGGAGTGAGCGGAGGGAACAGAATGGGAGGATGGGGGTACTAAAGGGGGATTCAGAGGTGGGGGGGGGCCTTGTCAGTGATTAGGGTGGGGGTGGTGTGCCCTGCCAGCGTTCCAGCAGGGTTGCAGCCGCTGTTTCAGATTGGGAGCGCATTGGGCACTCTGATTTCAAAGTTGCGAGACCTCTCTGAGAAATTAGTTCACATCCCTCGTAGTTGCAGCACAGACTCTGGTGGATCATTGAATGGCACGGAAAAGGCGATTTTGCCAAAAATATTTTCCAGGTGCCATTGAATGGCACGTCGGGATCGTTCCTACCGCTAGCTTATACTATTCGGGTTTCTCGGCTGCTGGGAGCAATTAGACTCTGAAAAGAGAATCCTGCCTAGGATCCAATATGTCTCTAAGTGGCTTGCTATCATTTTTGTTCTCTTGTGAATTGCCTTTGGATGTTTTCTTATGTTAAAGGCATTGTGGAAGTAGAAGTTGCTGCTGTTAGTGTTGTAAATTCAATGTGCATTCTGGGCTGTATCTCACCTTGCGCTGAAAAACAAATCATTCCTAACACACTGACATTTCGACACACACAAAACACAGGTTTGTCAAACTGTTTTCAATCTGCTTCAAGATCCTGTCTTTTATACCAAGTGACGCGTGCTCTACCTGAAGGCAGCTCTTTGGTTCATTGTCTGCTGATGCTTCATCCTGAGCTATTTGCCCGACAGTTTTTAAATCAGTGGTGGCTTGCCGTTGCCTTCTGCTCTCAGTGGCAGGGCGAGGAGGCAGGTCCCAGGTTTACCTCCGCTGGTACGGGAA
The DNA here is from genome assembly GCF_047496885.1 of Scyliorhinus torazame. Taxonomy (NCBI): domain Eukaryota; kingdom Metazoa; phylum Chordata; class Chondrichthyes; order Carcharhiniformes; family Scyliorhinidae; genus Scyliorhinus; species Scyliorhinus torazame. Next base: position 30,454,058 of record NC_092716.1, on the reverse strand, counting down.
TTGAGCCTGCGCTATTGGTGTTACTCTGAACCACAAGCTGAGCCAACTAGCGAACTAAGCTGACTAGCTTCTTCATGCGTTGAGATATCACATGGGGGGGAATTTATCTGTGGCCACTGCAAAACTTTCCTCAAGTGACACGATAAATAGTCTCTGCCACGTCTTTGTACAGAGATATTCATTTGCAAAATGGAGGTAGTCTACTGACAGTTGGAGATGTTCAGTTGAATGTATCCAGTTATCCATAAATAACACATTTATAATGCCCATTACAAATCTCCATAAATATGTGATTTAAAACTTGTTGAGTTATTGCGGGATGCATAAAACTGACTGTAAAGTTTGCTTAGCATGGCTGCTGGATGGATTAATGACTCTCGGTGCCTGATTAATGGCCCCTGCCTGACACCTACCTCCAAACTCCCCAGTGGCCATAAATCCACACTATAACTGCATCGCTCAATATTTTATATTTACCATATTAGACAGATTAGAACTTGTGGTTTAAAAACAAGGCTGGCAGTTGAGGGGATTTACTTACCCTCCTGAAACTAATTTTAGATCGATTTATACGTTTCCCACCAGAATTCAGTTCAAACTCTTCATTAGGCTTACTTACACCAATGGGATGATTTTCAGCTTGTGTTGGCTGTTAATGAGAACGGTGATGCGGGAGGAGTATCAGGCAAGAATCTCACCGGCAAGACCGGGATTTACGATTTTCCATCCCCCTCCCTGGTGACATAAGGAGGTTCACTCCCAGAAAGGGTGGGAACCTGATTTAAATGCATTTGAACACATTTTACTTCCCAAGCTCCCCTGCCATATGATTCCCCCCTCACTGAATTTTCCCATGTTGGCCGAGGTTTCCAATAGTTTCTGAAAAATGGGAATCCGTTGAGGGGATCCCCTGCGTGTGCAAAGGGAAGTACAGCTCCCGGGTGGCAGAGGGTCATGCCCAGGCAGTATCATGGCATTGCCCTCTGGCACAGGTTGGCACATGCTGTGCAGCTGGAGAACTACATGCTGCGTCTCAGCCAGAGACTGACACTCTGAAAAAATATGTGAAAATCCAACCCCTACTTTCTGTTAATTGCATTCTCACCTCAGAGTTGACTCATCACAATGTGGAGAGGACATTTAGCGGTTATGTCACATACAATTCCTGAACAGGATTTTATTTCCTCTAAAAGAAGCATTATCTAGCTAAGTATTGATCAAGAATAACTGTTTTCCAAAAATAAATCATATGAATCATAGGTTTCTTACTGATTCAATAAAAAGTTGCAATTTACGACTGATTGAATAAAAAAATTGTAATTTATCAAAAGTTAATTTTAGCTTTTTTATTGATTGCCTCTTAGATGGTTTTCATATGTTACACTAACTTTTCTTTCCTCTCATGATATTTACAGAAAGGTTTGAAAGCAAGAGAACTAAAATTGTATTTTATAATTCAATTTTTGACAAGCAAAACTGAAGTGACAGGAAGGTTCTCTTCTATGCGAATCCAGAGCTATCATCTGACATCTCTGAGAAGGGATAGGAACATAAGAAATAGAAGAATGCGTAGTATTATGATCCCACACTTGACCTGAGTTACATTTTCCCATTCAGACTTAAACTCGTTGATGGGAATGGACGTGATGCCCATGTTCAGCCAGAGTGATTCGCTCGAGATCCATTTTCCTCTGGGACACTCTGGTCTGACCAGCCATTAGCCCATTACAGAGTCTGGTTGCCTCTTTTGTCCGTAAATTGGAGGTTAGTTAGATATTCATGGCATGGCCCTGTTCTTTAGTGTAAAAGGGAGTGGGTAATCAAAATTCCAGAAAGCGATGATGAGCTCAAGTCTGGATATGCCTGAACAGAACCATCTTTGAGGGGCTGGGCGGAGCTTAGAGAAATGTTTGAACACGTTGAAGTAGAAAGATTTGGAAAGCGATCGGAGAGGTCATGAAAAGCTACCACAGAGAAAAGAATACAAACAAGGTCAAAAAGAGTTCCACTACCAGCAGTTTTGTAAGAAAAATATCACTTTTACCTGTGTAAGTGGAATTGAGGGCTGTATGTTCATTTTATGTGCTGTTTAATGGGAAATTGTGTGTTACTGTTAAGAGATACATTTAAGCTGTTCTTGTTAGGTTTTAAGTTTAAATGTTTGAATATTGTTTTTCTTTTGCTATAATAAAGTTTTGTTTATAAAAATAACCAAGCCCTATTGCTTATGGAATCACTCCTGAAGTGAATCGATCTTTCCGCATAGTCTTAGCCTATGCCTCACTGGTGGTGAGGAGGCATATCCTGTTGGGTTGGGGGTCAGTTTCTTCACCCGGTGCCTCAATATGGTTTGGAGATTTACTGATGTTTCTAAGCCTAGAGAAGGTTAAATTTAGCTATAGAGGGAATGAGGAGAGGTTTAACATTTTAACATTTTAAGGAATGAACTGCTGTCAGCAGCTAAAAGGGAGAGCATAGTTAGTTAATTAATTAATTGTTTTCAGGTTGAGGAAGGGATTGTTAAATGTTAAATATTTGTAATTTAATTTATGAAAAAGCTAATAAAAATATTTATTTAACATTTTTATTAAATTGCAGTTCAGGTACAGTCCCTTAGCCACTGTTAGAATCTGTTCTCACATTCGTAACAAGAGAAAAAGGATTGGTGAAGACAAATGTAGGTCCTTTACAGTTAGAAACAGGAGACCTTATAATGGGGAACAAAGAAATAGCTGACCAATGCCATAGTGATTAGCACTGCTGCCTCACAGAGCCAGGGACCGGGTTCAATTCTGGCCTCGGGTGACTATATGGAGTTTTCACTTTCTCCCCGTGTCTGTGTGAGTTTCCTCCAAATGCTCCGTTTTCTTCCCACAATCCAAAGATATTGCCCCTTGGTATCCAAATGGTTCAGTGGGGCTACTGGGCTACAAGGATGGGTTGGGGTCGTGGCCTAAGTAGGGTGCTCTTTCCAAGGTTCAGTGCAGGCTCAATGGGCCAAATGGCCTCCTTCTACACTGTAGAGATTCTATTCTATAAACTAAATACATAATTTTGATCTGTCTTCGCAAAGGGGGACACAAATAACGTAACATAATTTTTTGGGAACACAGGGTTTAGGAAGAGGAAGGAACTGAAGGAAACATTATTCGTTGGGAAATGGCATTGGGGAAATTGATGGGATTGAAGGCCGAGACATCCCCAGGGCCTGGTAATCTACATCCCAGAGGACATAAGGATGCTCCCCAAGAAATAGTAGATGCGTTGGTGGTCATCTTCCAAGATTCTGTAGACTGTAGAACAGTTTCTACAGACTGGAATGTAGTTTACGTAATCCCACTATTTACAAAGGGAAGCAGAGAGAACACAGGGAATTATAGAGGGGATCCAATAGAAACCGAGAAAATTCTAACAGGACTGGTCGGCTTACATGCAGGAAGGATGTTCCTGATGGTGGGCAACTCAAGAACCGGGGTCACAGTCTAAGGACATGTGGTAAACCATTTAGGGCTGGGATTAAGAGAGATTTCTTCACCAGAGAGTGGTGAGCCTGTGGAATTCGCCACCACAGAAAACATTTAAGGTCAAAACATTGTTTTTTTTCCCAAAAAGAGTTGTATATACCTCTTCGGCTCTTAGGTAGAGTGCTCTTTCCATGGGACCTTTTCAAAGGGCAGTGCAGACTCAATGAGCCAAGTAGCCTCCTTCTGCACTGTAGGGATTCTATGATTCCTGGGGTTAAACAGATCAAAGGATATGGCAGAAAAGCGGGAACTGGTTACTGGGTTGGATGATCAGCCATAATCATAATGAATGGCACAGCAGGTTTGAAGGGGTGAATGGCCTCTTCCTGCTCCTATTTTTTATGGTTCTGTCCAAATGGCCTCTCCCTTCTCCTGAGACTATGAGCCAAATTTTATATGTTTCAATGGATTTGCCTCTATTCTTCTGAACTCCAGAGAATGGATAAATGGGCCCACTTGCCTCTTTCTGCACTGTAAAAATGTTGTGAATCTGAAGCGAGGCCCATTCTATTCAATCTCTTCACATAGGATAACTCTCTCATCCCATGAGTCAATCTGGTGAAACCTCCTTTCGCCTCCTTCTAAGTAGCTATACCCTTCCTTAGGTAAGGAGACCGAAAGCATCGATATTAAGTGTTACACTATCAAGAATACACAATTACATTTACCATGGAATTTTTTACAGTCCCTCTCTGATGGTCTGCAAAACCAAAGCTGCTCTGAACATATAATGCTCCATCCTCCTTCCTGAAGTGTTGCATTGCCATCTTTTATACTTCTGTATTTTTAGACTGACTCTTGGTCTACATCAATGTGTCAATTTCTTTTTTTAGGAATCTAGTGACAGCTTTTGATAACTAAAATGTTAATTTCAGGGAATTCCTGCTCACAGATGACTCATGTAATGATAGATTCAACTGTTCATGAATTTCACCTAGTTATTAATCTTTCTGTTCCCATGTAAAAAACAGGTGGAATGTAAAATGAATTTTTCTGTTCCGTACATCGGGTTTAAAACCACTACCTAGCAACCCATGCCATCCTATACTTCATTTGGCTTAAATGCTTTGATTTTGCATTTCAAACTTCCACACGTACTATGAAATCAATAATTTTATTTAAAGCACCAAGTTAGATTTCCTCCAGGATTTTTTAATATGGATGTTTGTCATGCTCAGTGAAGGCATATCCTTTTCATAAATTTAAACATGGGCCGCACTCAGCATAACATTTTCACAACTGATTTTCTTTCCCTATTTGGGTATGGTGTGGATGCACAAGGATTACATCCCGTGGAAGACAAGGTGAAGACAATAAACAATAATGCCTTCACAAACACAACTGAAATCAAATCGTTTTTTGGGGGATAGTAAACTACTGTGGACATTTTTTTACCAAACTTATTGATGCTATTGGGTCCGCTTGCATATTCTACAGAAGAAACATCATTGTTGGTCTTGGAGGAAGCCTTCAACAGAGTAAAGTAATTGCTGCATTCCTCAAATCTGTTAGTGCACTTCGACCCAACTAAAGAACTGATATTGATCTGTAACACCTCTCCATATGGCATTGGTGCAGTACTGTCCCATGAGATGGACAACGGTGTTGAAAGGCCAATAAATATATGTCAAGAACCCGCTCAGGGGCCGAAAAAGGCTGCTCACTTATCGAGCGACTGTTAATAGTCTTCAGCACCAAAAAATTCCACCAGTACTTATATAGTAGACATTTTACCATAGTTTCTGACCACAAACCGCTCTTGGGTCTCTCAAAGAAGACAAGGCTATCCCACCAATCACCTTGGTAAGAATTCAGCGATGGGCATTAATTCTGTCTGCCTGTGAATGTACTTTCATCGCTTCTCGGCCTTTTAGCTAAGATGAGCATGAGGTCAGGTGTAATGCCTGGATCTGGTATGTCTCTCTTGTGGGGACCATGAATTGGATTCAATTTCAATTGGATTTTGGAGCGGGCAAGGAGCTGGATTAGGGGTTTGCCCCTGCCCACATTCTGAGCTCTGGCTTTGTAACTCTGATAAAGTAATAAAAAAATATGAATATACTTTCAAGCACTGACCTGGAACACACATAGAGAATGTGGATGTGTTTAACCACATTCAAGAAAATATCACCTGTACTACAGTACCACAAGGAATCATCATGGCATTAATGTTGTTTTGACACAGTCAGTCTCGGTGAAGCGGATTGTGAAATGGACCAATCGAGATCCACTTCTGCCCAAAGTAAGAACCAAAATACTTATAGGATGAGTAAGTGAGACACTTTCTGAGGAAATGAAACCATTTTTTAAATCTGCAACCATGAATTGAGTGGCAGGGTGGCATCATACTCTGGCAGGATGGCATCATACTCTGAGGAGCAACAGTAGTCATTCCTGTACCAGGCAGAGAGCAGCTCCGAATAGATTAATGCCACTCAACAGGAAACCCCCTCAAAGGGTCGACTTTTAATTGGCCAACTCATGTACATGATATTTAGTTAGTATTTAGTACTGAGTAAATTAGTTACTGAAAATTGTAAAGAGGTTAAAGGGGGAGGGATGTGGTAATTGTCCCCTTAAGGGCAACACAGCAGAGTAGGGATCACATGGCCTAGGTGACCAATCAGGACTCAGAGTGTAGAATCTCCTCATGGTGAGACATTTTGGTAGCTAGTTACAGCCTGCTCTACAATTCTTATTAATACCTTTTTGTCTTCACTAATGGAAGCCTGCAAAAGTGCATCTTTACTGGAATGCACATTGGGTTCCAGAATTATAGCAACAGCCAGATGGAATTAATCAGTAATTAACCTCCAAGCTGCTGATGATCTGGTTAAACACGTGAATTTTTATTCCTGCTCTGTCCTGTTGCTGTAGGTGTATCACCTGTGTGAGGTTAAGGAAAGGCAGTGCTTTGAATTTCTAAATGATGTCAAATAAGCATGCCAATTATTGCCATAATCTACTTGCTCTTCGTACGCCCAGCGGACGTTCAGTACATGTACTCTAATGCCTGAAGTATGGCGAAGTGCAAGCACCACAAGTATTATCGATACCTGCCCTGGGCTGTCGGGGATAGATGTGCACTCACTTTGAAAATCAGGCTGAGAAAAAAAACATAAGCAACAGGTTGCTACATTTACAGTTTTCCTGTGTTTCCTCTGCTGTTCTTTTTGCAAGTCTGAGATTTTCCACTCAATGGCAGGCAATCTTCCAAGCGGAGTGCAAAACAAGTTGAATATTTAGGAGAAGCAGAGAATATGATGTACACCTTATTTGAGTCACAGAATCACAGAATTAGTGCAGCAAAGAAGGAGCCATTCGGCCCATCGAGTCTGCACCTGCTCTCTGAATGAGCAACCCACCCTCAGTGATTCATAGAATCTACACTGCAGAAGGAGGCCATTCGGCCCATCAAGTCTGCACCGGCTCTTGGAAAGAGCACCCTACCCAAGGTCCACACCTCCACCCTATCCCCATAACCCAGTAACCCCACCCAACACTAAGGACAATTTTGGACACTAAGGGGCAATTTAGCACGGCCAATCCACCTAACCTGCACATCTTTGGACTGTGGGAGCAAACCGGAGCACCCGGAGGAAACCCACGCACACATGGGGAGAATGTGCAGACTCCGCACAGACAGTGACCCAGCAGGGAATCGAACCTGGGACCCTGGAGCTGTGAAGCAATTGTGCTAACCACAATGTGACTGTGCTGCCCTAAGACAAGGATTCTCCTTGTCTTCTCCCCAAAATGCCTGCACATTCTTCTTTTTCAGATAGCAGTCTCAGTTGCTTTGGAATGCCTCGATTGAACCTGCCTGCAGCACACTCTAAGGCAGTCCAAACCAGTCCCGGACCACTGTAAAATGTTATTTTTCTCATGTCGCTTTTGCTTCTGCTGCCAATTACTTTAAGCCTGTGCCCTCACGTTACAGAATCACAGATAATAAAGTTACTATTTTCATTTCACATTATTTATAACGAAATCGCACTTTGTGTCAGTTTAAGAAAGAGAGAATTTAGCTTTTGGGAGTTTAAAGGGTTCCTTTGTAATACAGCCTGAGAAACTGGGAGATTAAAATTGCAGCATGAAGAATGGCAATGGGGAGGGGGTGGGAGGTGTAATTACAGAATTACAGTTTGATATTTCTGTGCACCAGTTCCATTCTAAATGTTGATATTGTAATTTAAAATGAAAAGAAATGACACCAAAGCGTAACAAGAAAATGACAACTGCAAGTCAGTTTTATAGGGAATAAATGCTCCCAAAGGGAAATGTTTAAATGCGGTAGAGCATAGATTTTCACATATGTTGGAACATAGAATTTCCAGCTAATGTAGAGGAAACTGTACTGAAACATCGACACAGAATTTATTGGAGACCTCCACCATTGTTACGAGTGCATTTCCAGAATAAGTGCATGTTTCATGGTATTAAAAAAATTGTCTCAAGTTTACTTCTGGGATTTTCACATTGCTCCACTGTTCCCCTTGCTGAAGTAATGAACAGTTATTGCTTTGTCCCTATTCAAATCAATGGCGATGATGAATTTGCTGAATCAAAGGCAATCTGATTGTGACAGAGACCTTTACAGAATGACGCTGGTGGGATCAGTAGGTTCAGTATAATTACAGAAACTTTAATTTAGAGTTCAAAATGTGTTTTTGATTCGACACTCCACAGATTTATAACTATTTCACTTTTTTCTTTCCCCATGCATACTATTAGTTGCAATACATTTGGCGAGATTCTCCACTTGAGAGACAATGGGCACGATACTCTGGCCTTTCTCAGGCAAAATGAAGCTGGTGAATAGCGGGAGAGGCTAAAAATGAAAACTGCGCCAGGCGGCAAACAGTTTGCGATGCAACTGCCCCGTTCCTGTAGGCGACATCGGGATCTCGCCGTTGCGAGGTGAGAATGGTGGGCAGCCACTTGTGGCACCACCATGCCGATCCCTGGATCGTTTACCCATTCTGGGGGCAACCCTTGTCCCTGCCCGTCTGCTCCACCGACCACCCATAACCCCCACCGACTGCCGAGGCCTCTGGCCATGTGGCTGAAGGCAATTGCTGATAGGGAATTTGAAATCATGGTTACGTGAGCATTTCACACAACCCAAGTGGATTCCCGTGGGTAGGCAGGCCCCGGAGCATGTGCAGCTCATTGCCTAGCAGCCCAATGAGACCGTGATTCCTGGACACCGTGCCCGAACACTGCAGAGGCAACACCACACTCGCAGCAGCCAACATTCAAACACCCAGGGAATGGGACACAGCTCCGGGGGCATGTCCATGGCCGAAGGGTGGGTGAGTGCCATAGGGAGGGGTGTGGGGATGACTGGAGAGATACGCAAAGGGTTAGCCCACATTGTGGAAGAAAGCAACAGAGGCATCATAAAGGCTGTGCAAAAAAGTGTTTAATGTGTTTTACAATCCTCCACTCTCCCAATGGTGCCACCCCCCCACACCTCTCCCCACCCCCGACCGACACTTCCCATCAACCCCCCTCCACCCCCCTTCCCTGATGCCCTCAGTGATCCTCAACGTGCTTGGCGCTCCTAGCTCTACCACTACGTCTAAGTGTTTCCCAAAGATGCACATCTGAGTTGGAGGCATCCAGCTGCTAACCTCGTCTTGTGGCCTCCGATGCCCCTGGTGGGCATCCCAGGGGGCTCTGAGGCCCGAGGGCCCCGGCTCACTTGGCGGCGGCACATGCATGGCCGCGCCGCCCTGTCCTGTGTGCTGACTTCAACACACAGCCTTATCAGTGGGGTGGAACTCGGGGGAGCTGGTGGCTACTGTCGCCACTCCAAGGGATGGGTCCGGGTTGGCACCCAGTGCCCACTCCTCTTGGTCGGTGTCCATAAGACCCTGGTGTTCACCTTGGGATGGAGGGGCAGCTGCTTCGAGCCCTGGCTGCTCCTGCATCATTTGGCTTTGCCAGCCCTGGCGGCTCACCATGGTCGGCACCACAGTGTTGACATCCTCGGCGATGCTCCTCAGTGACTGGACCATGCTCTGCAGCACCTCGGCAATGCCCACCTGTGACCAGGACAAGCTCTGCAGCACCTCAGCCATTCCCATCTGAGACCGGGACATGTGCCGCAAAACATCATCAAGGTCGGCCTGGTACTGGGTGACATCCCCCAGTGAGTCGGACTTTATGCCAAGACCCTCAGCTATGGCCGTCAGCTACTGCGCGATGCCTTGGACACCTTCATTAATGGTGCCAACATCATGCACCAGGCTCTCCACTGTGGTCGCCACCCTAGCAGTGTTGGCCTCAGTGCTATGCATTTCTGGTGCCATCTCCTCTGCCCCTAGCCTCTGGGACAGCTCCAATTGGCTATGGATTTGCTGGAGTAACACTGTCATCTCCCCGAATGTCCCTGCTGCACCCTATCATCTCCATCAGCTCCGGGTACCTCTGTACCACAGGCTCAGCATCAGGCTGGGACCCAGCTGGGTCCTGGGGTCCAGCAGCCCTCCGACTGCTGTTTCGCCTGGGGGTTCCTGCCTCCGCATAATGTGCATCATCAACCGTGTGGTGCTGATCAGATTGTGCCCGGAAGCCTGTCCACTAACATCTCCCACCAAGGTGTGTGTATCTGCGCTGGTGGAGGGTGGGGATGACAGCTGTGCCGCGACTTTCAAAGTTGCATCCGCGCAGCTCTCCTCCAAGGTGTCCTTCTTGGAGTCAGGAGGGCGTGACGCGCGGGATGGACTGGCACTGTCGGCTGGAGGACCTGCTGGAGAATGGACATGTGGTCAGTGGGAGGGATGGGTCAGTCAGTAAAGCATTATCAACTCATGTTTGACAGGTTCCCCCGGGGACCCAGTGGTTCCTCACCTCTGCGTCATCCGCCAGCCTCCGCGCGACTGCCTTGTCCTCGGCCACACCAGCCACCTCCAGGACCCACTCCTGGAAGGTGGTGAGGATTCTTAAGTCCGGCTTCCCTCTGTCAGTCTGGGCTATCCCTCAATGATTATGGGAGAGCTTTTTCTGAGTAGACACAGAGGGGGCATCGCTAGCCAGATGTGTGATTCACAGTCGTGGGAGGGGAGAGGGGGTGGAGGGAGGACTGGGAGTCGCATGGGGTGTTGGGAGTTGGATGCTCTCTTGGGGTAGGTGGGGGGGGGGGGGGGGTGGTGTTGGTGTCCACTCACTCATGTTGCCCGGTGTAGGTGATTATCCTTCATCCTGCGCTGAAGGCCAGTCCCCCAGGTCAGACTCCCCGAGCTGACAGCTGCTGCTACCTCATCCCAGGCAACACTGGCTGCCATTCTCTGGGACCCGTCCCTCCGAGCCCACAAGTCGTTTAGCAACCTCCCAATGTCAGCATCCCCAAATCCTGGGCCAGTCTCCTTGGTGCCATTGTTGCAAGCTGGCTGAGGTTGGCTGAGCAAGTGCAGCTTAAGTGCTGTTTGACCTTACTAACGGGGGGTGCAGTCCCGGTGAATCAGCTGGCGAGCCTTCACTTGGGGCGAGAAGCACGTGAGGCCTCGTTAAGTGAACCAATTAAGGTTGAATTGCGTTTCTGGCCTTGCTAGGCCGAGCGCTGGCTTGCTCGCGGCAATTCCCGCTCGCTATCACACTTAGAATTTTTCCAGTGAATCACGCCCAATGTGCTGACGCCAGCACTGAATTGCGTGGCGTTCGGGTTCCCATTGGGGGCGCTTGTTCCGGAACAATTCGGCACTCTGCCCATGTGAATCTAGAGCAATTCTCATTGCCGCCGGCATCGGATTTGCTGGGGCTGGAATTGGCGCTGGGGAGCTTGACAAGCAGGAGCTGCTTGTAAGCACTTCACTCCCCACACACTCTCATTTCAGCCAAGAAGGTGACTGCATGAAGAGTTGCTCCTGATTTATGGATGCAGAGCTGGATAGAATGCTGGATGCAGTGGAGCAAAGACAGGACACCCTGTCCCCAGGGTGGGCAGGAGGCTATCACCCGCGGATGTGAACCGGGCCTGGATGAAGTTAGCAGAGGCGGTGAGTGCTGTGGGCCTCATCAGGCGAACTGGCATGCAATGCAGGAAAAAAATGAAAGACCTCCTTAAGTCAGCTTGGGTAAGTCACCATCTCTGTGCCCCTGGTAGAACTCCTGGCTCACAGTCCTCACTTCACCACCACCCCCCCCCCCCCCCCCCCCCCGGTGGCCAATCAAAATCCATCTGCCTGCATCCCCCTTACATCACACCCTGCACCAAACCTGTATTGCCCTCTTTGGCCAGGTGTTTACAAATACATGCGACCAGCTACAGACCCCCCCATGAAACTCAAGTCCATGTGTCTCACCATGTCCTTTATTGGTTCCCCTAAGAAAAGACAGCTCAAAACCGCATGGAACGGGAGATATCCCAGACAGGTCACCACTTCATGCCTGGAAGGACCCAGAGACATAAACGTTCAGGGCGACCATCACCTTGACGGCGACTAGGAGCGAGAACCCTCTTCCATACCCCTGTGGTTCCAGGTGTGCCATCATCTGGCACAGGAGATAGATTGTCTCCCTAGTTAGCCGGAGTCTTTGGTGGCACACTCGGTCCGGCAGGTCCTTGAAGGACAGGGGCGACGGTATAAATGTGCCCTGATGTGGCACTTCCTTTGCACTCCTCGTCAGCCTGTTGGACGGACGGCTTTCCAGCCGCATGGGCTGGCCCCTGCTCTTCTGGGACAAACTATTCAGGGGCCTCCCAAGCAGGTCCTGTGCCCCCAGCCTCCGTGCGTCCGCAACAGCAGCTGTGGCCAGATAGACAGCAAGCATTCCTGGCTGTACTCCAAAATCCATTCTCGGCAGGGGGGAAAAAGGAGAAGACATGTTAGCGGAGTAAGTATTCCCTTGCCCATCCAGATACAGCAGGCTACATGATGACCCTGAGTTGCACTTCAGCTCCACCCTCCAAATGTCACACCCCAGCCCCAACCCCGCCCCTCAGCCGTTTCCCCTTCGATATGCTGCTTCCGCACTGCACCCGTCTCCAGCAGTGAGTAGCACTGGGAAGACCCTCCATCCTCACGACCCGTCCCTGTCGACAGGGGTACCTGTGGCTTTCACAACCTGTGTCCGCGATAGGCTCTGTGGCCCCTGTTCAGTTATCTACAAAGTGATGTGGGTCCTGGGTGTGACACGCAGGTTGTTACAACCTGTCCGGGGGCAGGATGGATGGGCAGAGACGACGTAGGCAGGCAGTGCTTGAAGACAGCTGTGCAGAGTGGGCTAGCTGATGAGGTCTGAGGGTTTCCAGTGGGATGGCTGGATGGGCTCCCAAATATCCAGCGTCTCTGTGAACATTTACAGGACACAGTGAGCAGTCAGCAGAGTGAGCAGCCTGGGGCCTGCAACTGGTACCAAGTGGGTGCGTTAAAAAAAATACTGAAGCAATGGCGGCCTGGGCCAGGCCACCCCGATCACAAGAGGGACACCCTGAATCCACGGAGCTGTTGACAAGTGGCTCGCTACTACACCCCCCCAGCCCTGGCAATCACCCCTTCCAGCAAGCGTTACCCCACCCCCCCCCCCGGCAGCAGAGGGCAGTAGAGTGGAGCTGCTGATTGGCTGTTGCAGGGGAAATTTGCATACGTCCGTGTGCTCACCCAAACTTGAAGGTGTGCCTGACCAAGAGACCCAAGCTGTTCAAGTGAAGACAAGCATCCAGCAGAGGGCAGTAGAGTGGAGCTGCTGATTGGCTGTAGCGGGGGGAAATTTGCATACGTCCGTGTGCTCACCCTAACTTGTAGGTGTACCTGAGCAAGAGACCGAAGCTGTTCAAGTGAAGACAAGCATCCAGCAGAGGGCAGTAGAGTGGAGCTGCTATTGGCTGTTGAGGGGGAAATTTGCATACGTCCGTGTGCTCCCCCTAACTTGAAGGTGGTTTGTGAAGGAGCTGTTGTCAAGTGACACTTAAACCCGAAACACTTCTTCAGTGTTTCCCTCCCTACCCTCTCCTCTAACCAAAAAAAACAACCACTGTAAAGATCAAGAGGAAGGTTCGAAGGCAGGTAGAAGTTGAACCGTGACGTCACAGCCTGCAGGTAAGGGACTGGTAAGTAGTTTTTCTTTTATTTTCCCTCAGGTGTTATCGTGCGGGGCGCAGAAGTTGCTGAGTGAGTGCTTGCTGAGAAGGGGAGTGAATAACTGGTAAGCTCTTTCTTTTTTTTTCTTTTTTTACCTGGAGGGGATGGCAGGGAAGGTAGTGCAATGTTCCTCCTGCAGAATGTTTGAGGTGAGGGACGCCATCAGTGTCCCTGCTGATTTCATCTGTGGGAAGTGCACCCATCTCCAGCTCCTCAGAAACCACGTTAGGGAACTGTAGCTGGAGCTGGATGAACTTCGGATCATTCGGGAGGCAGAGGTGGTCATAGAAAGAAGCATCAGGGATGTAGTTACTCCGAAGAATAAAGATAGATGGGTGACGGTGAGAGGGGCTGGGAGGAAGCAGTCAGTACAGGGATCCCCTGTGGTCATTCCCCTTAGTAACAAGTATACCGCTTTGGATACTGTTGGGGGGATGACTTACCAGGGATAAGCCATGGGGTACAGGTCTCTGGCACAGAGTCTGTCCCTGTTGCTCAGAAGGGAAGGGGGAGAGGAGTAGAGCATTAGTCATTAAAGACTCCATAGTTAGGGGGATAGATAGGAGTTTCTGTGGGAACGAGAGACTCGCGGTTGGTGTGTTGCCTCCCAGGTGCCAGGGTGCGTGATGTCTCGGATCGTGTTTTCGGGATCCTTAAGGGGGAGGGGGAGCAGCCTCAAGTGGTGGTCCACATAGGTACCAACGACATAGGTAGGAAAAGGTATAGGGATGTAAGGCAGGAATTCAGGTAGCTAAGGTGGAAACTTAGATCTAGGACAAACAGAGTTATTATCTCTGGGTTGTTACCCATGCCACATGATAGTGAGACGAGGAATAGGGAGAGAGAGGAGTTGAACACTTGGCTACAGGGATGGTGCAGGAGGGAGTGTTTCAGATTTCTGGATAATTGGGGCTCATTCTGGGGTCGGTGGGACCTCTACAAACGGGATGGTCTACACCTGGACCAGAGGGGTACCAATATCCTGGGGGGGAAACTTGCTAATGCTCTTCGGGAGGGTTTAAACTAGTTCAGCAGGGGCTTGGGAACCTGAATTGTAGCTCCAGTATGCAGGAGGTTGAGAGTAGTGAGGTCATGAGTAAGGTTTCAAAGTTGCAGGAGTGTATCGGCAGGCAGGAAGGTGGTTTGAAGTGTGTCTTCTTCAATGCCAGGAGCATCCGGAATAAGGTGGGTGAACTTGTGGCATGGGTTGATACCTGGGACTTCGATGTTGTGGCCATTTTGGAGACATGGAGAGAGTAGGGACAGGAATGGTTGTTGCAGGTGCCGGGGTTTAGATATTTCAGTAAGCTCAGGGAAGGTGGTAAAAGAGGATGAGGGGTGGCATTGTTTGTCAAGGACAGTATTACGGTGGCAGAAAGGACGTTTGATGAGGACTCGTCTACTGAGGTAGCATGGGCTGAGGTTAGAAACAGGAAAGGAGAGGTCACCCTGTTAGGGGTTTTCTATAGGCTTCCAAAAAGTTCCAGAGATGTAGAGGAAAGGATTGCAAACATGATTCTGGATAGGAGCGAAAGCAACAGGGTAGTTGTTATGGGGGACTTTAACTTTCCAAATATTGACTGGAAACGTTATAGTTCGAGTACTTTAGATGGGTCCGTTTTTGTCCAATATGTGCAGGAGGGTATCCTGACACAGTACATAGATAGGCCAACGAGAGGTGAGGCCATATTGGATTTGGTACTGGGTAATGAACCAGGACAGGTGTTAGATTTGGAGGTAGGTGAGCACTTTGGTGATAGTGACCACAATTCGATTACGTTTACTTTAGTGATGTAAAGGGATAGGGATATACCGCAGGGCAAGAGTTATATCTGGGGAAAGGCAATTATGATGCGATGAGGCAAGACTTAGGATGCATCGGGTGGAGAGCAAAACTGCAGGGGATGGGCACAATGGAAATGTGGAGCTTGTTCAAGGAACAGCTACTGCGTGTCCTTGATAAGTATGTACCTGTCAGGCAGGGAGGAAGTGGTCGAGCAAGACAACCGTGGTTTACTAAAGCAGTCGAAACACTTGTCAAGAGGAAGAAGGAGGCTTTTGTAAGGATGAGACATGAAGGTTCAGTTAGGGCGCTCGAGAGTTACAAGTTAGCTAGGAAGGACCTAAAGAGAGAGCAAAGAAGAGCCAGGAGGGGACATGAGAAGTCTTTGGCAGGTAGGATCAAGGATAACCCTAAAGCTTTCTATAGATATGTCAGGAATAAAAGAATGATTAGGGTAAGAGTAGGGCCAGTCAAGCACAGTCGTGGGAAGTTGTGCTTGGAGTCCGAGGAGATAGGAGAGGTGTTAAATGAATGTTTTTCGTCAGTATTCACACAGGAAAAAGGCTATGTTGTTGAGGAGAATACTGAGATTTAGGCTACTAGACTAGAAGGGCTTGAGGTTCATAAGGAGGAGGAGTTAGCAATTCTGGAAAGTGTGAAAATTTCCTGGGCCAGATGGGATTTATCCTAGGATTCTCTGGGAAGCTAGGGAGGAGATTGCTGAGCCTTTGGCTTTGATCTTTAAGTCAACTTTGTCTACAAGAATAGTGCCAGAAGACTGGAGGATAGCAAATGTTGTCTGTCCCCTTGTTCAAGAAGGAGAGTAGAGACAACCCCGGTAACTATAGACCAGTGAGCCTTACTTCTGTTGTGGGCAAAATCTTGGAAAGGTTTATAAGAGATAGGATGTATAATCATCTGGAAAGGAATAATTTGATTAGAGATAGTCAACACGGTTTTGTGAAGGGTAGGTCGTGCCTCACAAACCTTATTGAGTTCTTTGAGAAGGTGACCAAACAGGTGGATGAGGGTAAATCAGTTGATGTGGTGTATATGGATTTCAGTAAAGCGTTTGATAAGGTTCCCCACGGTAGGCTACTGCAGAAAATACGGAAGCATGGGATTCAGGGTGATTTAGCAGTTTGGATCAGAAATTGGCTAGCTGGAAGAAGACAAAGGGTGGTGGTTGATGGGAAGTGTTCAGACTGGAGTTCAGTTACTAGTGATGTACCACAAGGATCTGTTTTGGGGCCACTGCTGTTTGGCATTTTTATAAATGACCTGGAGGAGGGCGTAGAAGGATGGGTGAGTAAATTTGCAGATGACACTAAAGTCGGTGGAGTTGTGGACAGTGCGGAAGGATGTTACAAGTTACAGAAGGACATAGATAAGCTGCAGCGCCGGGCTGAGAGGTGGCAAATGGAGTTTAATGCAGAAAAGTGTGAGGTGATTCATTTTGGGAGGAATAACAGGAAGACAGAGTACTGGGCTAATGGTAAGATTCTTGGCAGTGTGGATGAGCAGAGAGATCTCGGTGTCCATGTACATAGATCCTTCAAAGTTGCCACCCAGGTTGAGAGGGTTGTTAAGAAGGCGTACGGTGTGTTAGCTTTTATTGGTAGAGGGATTGAGTTTCGGAGCCATGAGGTCATGTTGCAGCTGTACAAAAATCTGGTGCGGCCGCATTTGGAGTATTGCGTGCAATTCTGGTCGCCGCATTATAGGAAGGATGTGGAAGCATTGGAAAGGGTGCAGAGCAGATTTACCAGAATGTTGTCTGTTATGGAGGGAAGATCTTATGAGGAAAGGCTGAGGGACTTGAGGCTGTTTTCGTTAGAGAGAAGAAGGTTAAGAGGTGACTTAATTGAGGCATACAAGATGATCAGAGGATTGGATAGGGTGGACAGTGAGAGCCTTTTTCCTCGGATGGTGATGTCTAGCACAAGGGGACATAGATATAAGACAGATGTCAGAGGTAGGTTCTGTACTCAGAGAGTAGTAAGGGTGTGGAATGCCCTGCCTGCAACAGTAGTGGACTCGCCAACACTAAGGGCATTCAAATGGTCATTGGATAGACATATGGACGATAAGGGAATAGTGTAGATGGGCTTTGGAGTGGTTTCACAGGTCGGCGCAACATCGAGGGCCGAAGGGCCTGTACTGTGCTGTAATGTTCTATGTTCTAATTGTTAACTGTTTTTCAGACTTTATTTACCTTCTCTCTCCTCTTCAGCAGCCATGGCACCCAGTCCCCGTTTGTAGTAAACCACGCCGTGTGACATCTGTCTGAGAGGGGCGGAGCATCGCGGATAACCGGAGAACACTGGGTCAGACGCGCTAGTGACATGTAAATGAATGTAAATGCCGGTTTTGTATGCCGCCACCGGCAGGGGCGCATACCTCGTCATCGCCACCAGCGAGGAACCGAAGCGTGGCACTCGAATCGGTGCCGGGCAAGAACCTCTAGCCCAACTCTGCCCGATGAGGATTTGCGTTCCTGACATCGAGAGGCGGAGAATCCAGGTCATTTGTGTTCAGTCGAATATTTTTTGTAGTTTATCAGTCAAATTCTGTGATACATCCAAATAATATGATTCCTTTAACGAGTGGAAATTATCTATTTAGTCATTGTGTAACAACATATCACAGCACAACAGAATAAAAAGGATCAAACAATAAAGTGCTTGACTGCAGCAAATCTGTTGGGAATTTGGGTTAGAACTTGGAGCCAAATAGCTTGGTGTTATGTGCGTGATAAAATTAACTTCAAACGTTTCCCCCTCTGGGTCTTCTCTTTGCCGAAGAACATCATGTGTCACATCATTATCTTATTGAGTCCTCTTTTCTTCTCATTTCATATTCCTTTTAATTTCCAGTTGAGAAGCCTAGTTTCTCCTCTGAATTTGGCATCTGTAATTATTGGTTTGATCAATATTATGCGTCCAGAATTAAACTATAATTATTCTTACAAACGAACACTGACGCATTCACATGAGGCAACATTGTTTCTGAGCATCATGATACTGTGATACCTTCCTTTCCTAAGGTAGACAAAATGTCCTTGATCAGACCAGTCAAAGAAGAATCCATATGTTTGACGGCCAAGTCAACACAACGTACATGTTATTAATGCAAACTCCTGCTGGGTATTGCAATCAAAAGCATGGGAGCGATCTTTGAACCACTGTGATATTGCCTCAGGGTCAGGCTATTTTCCACACCGCTTTCGAAGTTCTTTTTTAATGGAAATGATGGATAAAGTAAAGAACTCTTCTTAAAAATCGACAGCTTCCTGCCATAGTCTCACGTGAGAATTATTTTTCTCCAACAATCTTTCTTCTAATTTTCCAAATAGTCAATTGAAAATATTTTATTCCCTTTTATATCATTTATGCCACATAAATAAGTAAACAAATGCATTTAGTTGAAATTCCTGCAGGATTTGATAGTCAATATGAATGATTTATCTGTTTTCTGATTTGCTTCTGGCTCCTTTCATTGCCGTGGTGTATTCTGACTTGTCAATTATGGATGCGTAATGGTGAAATTTAAGGCTGATTCCCATCAATTTCGCCCATTCCAGGGAACTCAGGAGGATGTTTCCACTTGTAGGAAAAACTAGAACCAGGGGACGCAATCTCAGACTAAAGGGACGATCCTTTAAGACAGAGATGAGGAGGAATTTCTTCAACCAGTGGGTGGTGAATCTGTGGGACTCTTTGCCTCTTTGCTGCAGTAGGCTGTGGAGGCCAAATCACTGAGCGTCTTTAAGACAGAGATAGATGGGTTCTGGATTAAGAAGGGGATCAAGTGTTATGCGGAGAAGGCAGGAGATTGGGGAAGAGAAAAATATCAGCGTTGATTGAATGGCGGAGCAGACTCGATGGGCCGAGTGGACTAATTGTGCTCCTGTGTCTTATGATCTTATGTTGTACAAACATTGTAAAAACACTCTTTTTTTAAAATCAAGTCAAACCATTAAAATAATGATGAACACTGATATAATTTCATTCATCTGAATTTATTTTTTAATATTTTGCTCCATCAGTAAGTGCTGATGAATCACCCCGTGTCTGCGTGGGTTACACCCCCACAATCCAAAGATGTGCATGGTAGCTGGATTTGCCACGCTAAATTGCCTCTTAATTGGAAAAAAAAAGAATTGGGTACTCTCAATTTAAAAAAATAAAGTGCTGATGAATTTATGATATGCGGACAGTAGGGATTGTACCATGAGTGTTTGGGGCTCAGTTGAAGCAGGAAGATTTTATACCTTTTAATCCAGGTTCCTCAAATCAAGCAGGAATAAAATGTTTAAAAATAGATTTTCTATTTTTGATGAGATAGGTATGGCCAGAACTGCTAGCAAGATAAATGCAAATCCAATGTACCTATCCCATAATATTTCAAAGTAAAGATAGAAGTCCCTATTTGCCACAGTCCCATTGTACTGTTTATCTATCCCGAACAGTTGAATTGTCAACAGTTTTGATCCCTGCGTATAATAAGATTATGTTTACAAACAAGGAATGGAGATGAATACAAATCAGTAGGCTAAAGTATTTGAATCAGAAAATACATGGCGAATGCAATTGCAAGCTCACACTGATCTTTTATTTTCTTATGTATTTCAGAGAAATGTGACTTTAAATTGGCTGTATGCACTTGTTTACGATGATAAATCCCCACATACTTCACCAAAGTCTTTCTGATTCTAGCCTCGAGCAGTTATCAATCACCACATTAAATTCTCCAGGTAGTTGTTGCGTTGAAGTCCATATCACAGAGATTGGTGTGCAAACAATATCAACCTTTTTCATTTAGCATAGCAAAAGTTGATCTAAATTTAAGACAAATGCAGATGAGGCAACTGGTTATATTTTGCAATCAGTTTATCGGACAAATAAAATTCACAAAACCATACTGAACATGTGTACAGTACTTGATTGTCATTTAGTAATTTTTTTTAAAAATCAAAGGAAGTTCAATTGGGTAGAACCTGAAAACAAGCACTGAACCAGTTCAACGTGATTCAGGCAGCACGGTAACCCCTTGCTCATTGCCATGATTGTGCAGTTGGACTAATCATTCTGCTGGGTGGTTGCATGAATTGAGCAGGAAAGGACAGTGAATGCATCTTCAAACTCTGTAATCCTCCAACAGCACCACTCTCAGACACTGCTCAATGCACGACACCCCCATCACCCACCTATCAACAATCTTGATCAATCAGAAAGGGGTTTAGTGACCCCCTTCTCCCATCACCAAAAACCTTAACATTGTGCTTTTCTTCTTTCCGATGCCCAAGGACTGACATCTGACCAGGCAGCGGTAAAGCGTCAACAATACTACATAGATGATAAAGAAGGGGTGGCATGGTGGCACAGTGGTAAGCACTGCTACCTCTCTGCGCCAGGGACCGGGTTCAATTCTGGCCCTGGAGTCGCTGTCTGTGGAATTTGCATGGAGTTCTCTCCATGTCTGTGTGGGCTTCCTCCGGGTGCTCTGGTATCCCCCCACAGTCCAAAGATGTGCAGATTAGGTGGATTGGCCATCATAAATTGCCCCTTAGTGTCCAGGGATGTGCAGGTTGGATGTATAGAGATAGAGTGGGGTGGACGGTGGAGTGGGAATGTGTAGAATGCACTTTTAAAGAGTTGGTGCAGACTAGATGGGCTGAATAGCACTCATTCTGTAGTGTAGGGATTCTATGAAAAGAAACAGCATTGCTCGAAAATCTAGGCTGACACACTGGTGCAGTGCTGAGGGAGTGCTGCAATGTTAGGAATGCTACTTCTTGGATGAAATGTCAGACAAAAGCCCCATTTGCCCTCTCAGGTGGATGTAAAAGTTCCCATGGAACTATTTTAAAGAAGAACAAGTGAGTTATCTGTAGTGCCCTGGCAAATATTTATTCTTCAATCAAATCGCAAAAAACAGGTTATCTGCTAATTACATTGGCGTTTGTGAGAGCTTTCTGTGCGCAAATTGGCTACTGCTTTTGCTACATCACAACATTAAATACACTTTGAAAGTACTTCATTGGCTGTAAAGCACTTTGGGTGATTCTGTGCTCATGAAAGGTGCTCAATAGTGCAAGTCTTTCTTTTCTTTTCTCAGTTTAACATTCACACCCAACAGTTGAAATGCAGACACTGTGTGTGTTTTAAGGAGAGCAGTGGATGAAGAATGTGCCTCACCATTACCTTCTGAAAAGCAGTTGCGGATGGGTAATAAATGCAGGCCTGGTCAAGGGAGTGAATTAAAAAAAGGCAGAGATGTGGGATCTAAATGCACTGAGGTAACAGGCACAAGTGACTGCAGCCAGGGGAAGGATAACGCAGCTCGTCAGAAGATGAGGGGCTGGAAATAGTGATCGGTGATGAGGCGGAGAATGTATTCCGATGCCGGAATCGGGGCTGGTGCCAGTTTGACGCTGGTCCGCCATGTTCTGCCCCTTCCAAACTGGCATTATTGTGACGTGCGCCATTTCAATGCCGTTTGCGCGTCATCGTCCGGCCTACCCACGAGGCTCCTCCCCTGATGGGCCCGAGTTCCCGACGGCGAGGGCCACGTGTGGTCCCGAGCATGTGGGAACCCACGTGCCAGCTGCGGACAGTGTCCAGCGCCGCCACACTCGGCTGGGATCCATGCCGCTGGCTGGGGGGGTTTCTGCTAAGGCTGAAGGGACCGGTGGGCTGTGGGGTCACAGTTGGCTGGTTGGGTTCGCGCACGCCCGGCGCCATGGTTAACGGCACGGCCGGTGCTGGTCGTCAGCTGTGCGTATGCGCGGCCCTGGGACCCGGCCATTTTTGGCGGTTCATATCAGCTGAATTAGAGGACTACCTGAAGGGGAGTGGCATCCACCATATAAAATCTGCCCCCTACCTACCATCTAGCTACCAACGGCTTAGCTGAACATTTTGTACAATCTCTGCAATGAAGGTTTTGACGGATAAAGGCTCTCTACCTAAACGTGTCAATAGCTTTCTAATGACATTCAGAAACACTGCGCATTCAACAACACAAAGCTCACCAGCTGCACTGATGTTAGAAAGGAAACTAGACACAACAGTTTGACGTTTTGACTCCTCCTTCAACTTCAGAGATAGACAGTCAACAACACCAGATGCAAGTGGCTAGACGGGAACAACATTCCAAAAGCAGAATCTTTGATTGTGAAGAACATGTTTTTATGAGAAATTACACCTCTGGCAAATAATTGGACTCCAGCAATTGTATTAGCTAAAATGGGCTCGATTTCATAAACTGTGCAAACTGACGATGAACGAATTTGACGTCGGCAAACTGACCAATCATTGCTGCACATGGTCAGAGCACAGAATCTGTACCAAATGTTTTCACCACAGAGAGTATGGACAGTGACATGCCAGATTTCAGGACTAAAATTGCTGAAATTACGGAATCTGTTGTGACAGAGTCATCCACACACCCAGAGACAGTTCCTGAGTTGGCTTTGCCAGATGTGACACCGACCAGTGAAAAGGAAAACACTTCTAGGACCCCTAAGAGCCAAGTTCCTGAATGTAGTGTTCTGCCAAAGTAAAACAGGCATCCACCCAAGGGACTGTCTTACCAATGTACATACACATCCGTAACAGAGCAATATTAGTAATGGGATAATGTGTTGGATCTATGTTAAACTGTAAAAATGCCAGCGACACTAAATGAGTAAAGATGGAGGGGTGTTATGTATCAGAGTAACACCATTGGATGGTGTAATGTAACGTGTTACATAATGACGTAATCAGAGCGTTTCACGGACTTTTGTGGAGTTCACCATTGTACCCTGTTTGAGCAGCATTTTGTAAATAAACCCCTTGCACTATGTTATACGAGCTCAATGTGCACCACCTCTGATTCTTTCACTTTGTGGCCACAACAAAGAACATAACAGAGGTGAATGGCATTAAAGGTGAGATTTTAAACCAAAGTTTAGGCATAGAACTTGACATTAGATGGTGTATTTTGTAATAAAGTAAATCTTTATAGGCCTTGTCAATAAGCCATCACAGTCCACCCCTGCTAAGCCGTCAGTAGCTGGATGGTAGGGGGCAGATTTTATATGGCGGAGGACACGCCCCTCAGAAGCAAAGAAGAGGTTTTTGCAGAACTTAGTGCAGGGAAACTCCTCGATGTTTTCCCATGTTAACACTCTCAGGTAGTTAAAGATATGAGGTGATGAGAAGGAAAAGCAAGGGAGAAGAAAGAGCTGTTTGCTCACAGCAGCTATCTTAGCCGCACTAGATTCACTAACTGTCTCAGTTGTCTATTTTTGCTCTCTAGTAATGTGTTATATTCCATCTTAAACATTCATTAAACTCAATATCCCATCATATTGGCTGCAGTCAAACCTGATCGATTAGAATGATGAGTGACAACAACAACTACCTTTTAAAGATTAGAATAATTACACTGGACACTGAGTGAGCGCCCCAATTTCTGATCTTATGATGGTGTATAGATTATTGATGAAGCAGATGATGCTAGTTGCACTTAGGACAATGCCTTAGGGGGATTTATTGCTTCTGGCTTTACTTTATCAATAAGACACTGATTCCTGTGACAGGACATGTAAGGTTTAATTAGTTTATCCTGCTGATTTTTAAAAAATCACAAACGCTCTAAAACAAAAACATTGTGAGAATCTATTGGATGAAGTCAATTGATACAGCAATACCTACTTTTCTTGCTGGTGAATCATCCCACATCAGACTTCTGGAGCTGAGAAGTTTAACCTCCAACAACCACAGCTATCTGTCCCCCTTTGCACTGGTACGACTCATTCCACTGGGAAGTTTTCTACCTCATTCCCACTAACTTCAATTTTACCGGGGCTCCACAGTAGCACAGTGGTTAACACTGTTGCTTCACAGCTCCAAGTTCTCAGGTTCGATTCCCGGCTTGGGTCACTGTCTGTGCGGAGTCTGCATGTTCTCCCCGTGTCTGCGTGGGTTTCTTTCGGGTGCTCTGGTTTCCTCCCACAGTCCAAAGATGTGCAGGTTAGATGGATTAGCCATGCTAAATTACCCTTAGTGTCCAAAAAGTTTACATGGGGTTAGTGGGTTACGGGGATAGGGTGAAGGCATGTGTTTAAGCTTAAGTGGGGTGCTCTTTCCAAGGGCCGGTGCAAACATAATGGTCCGAATGGCCTCCTTCTGCACTGTAAATTCAAAGGCAGTCACTCTCACAATGCATTTATCAGAATATAATTCGCCAGCCGGTTTGACTCAATTTTGCTTTGCACTTACATGTTTGTGTTGACTCTATTTGACTTTCAGGTTAAGGAAGAGCAACTTCTTCAGCAATATGTGATATAGACAAGTCCTACTAAAGTCCAAAGTGTACTCTTAATTGCTTCTGGCTTTACCTCATCAATAAGACATGATTTCCGTGACATGATATGCATGGTTTTAATTAGTTTATCCTGTTTCTTTTCTTTTGATTCACAATTGCTGTAAAAAATATGGTCAGAATCTATTTGATGGAGTCAATCGATATAGCAACAACTACCTCTCGTGCTAGTAAACCATCCCATGTATCGAATACTCTGTGAGAACAAATGAAATCGCCTACTCTTCTCTCTCACTTGGGGCTTGTCAATTTTAAACCTGTGTTTTCTATTTCCACACACTCAGTCCAAGTCCAATAGCCGATACCATGTTGCTTCTCAGCGTTGTAACGATTAAGATTATGTTGCTTTCAGTCTTCATCGAAATCAACTCCGTGGGGTCACGTGACGCAAGCACAGGAATAGCAGCATTTCTATAGGCTCTCTCACTACTCATCCTTTAATCCTCTAATTTATCGCACTGACACAGCCCATGCTTACCTCATCCTGGAGTGAGAACTCCATATTACGTCCCTGGAAGATTTCTGGCTAAACGTTGGTGACAAAATGCCGAGGAATCCTACGAAAATTGTCGACCAAACAGAGCAGTCAGGAGCCACTAGGGTGGAGCCAACTCCTCAACATGGTGACTTGGTCCTCGAGTGGGCTCTCGATCCAGCTCTTTTGAAGGCATTACAGCTGATGGCTGCTAATATGATTAAAGTCATTGACGATAACCTTGGCTTTTTGCCGCAGAATATCAGTGCTCCTGGCGTTGAACTGCAGCATACTAGTGCTAGTAAGGGAAGGAAGTGGCTCAGTGATGTTGTTGCTGGACAATAATCCAGAGACCCAGGGTAATGCTCGAATCCCACCACGGAAGATGGTGAAATTTGAATTCAATAAAATCTGGATGACCGTGAAACCGTTGTCGATTGGTGTTGAAACCCATCTGGTTCACTAATGTCCTTGAGGGAAGGAAATCTGTCGTCCTTACCTGGTCTGGCCTACATGTGACTCCAGACCCACAGCAATATTCCTGACTATTAACTGCCCTCGGGAATGACCTGGCAAGCCACCCAGTTCAAGGGCAATAAATGCTGGCTCCTCGGCGATGTCAACATCCCATGAACAAATTTTTAAAAAGAGCCTTGATGAAACGGTGGAGAGAATCCTTACTGTTGAAAATGTAATCTCCTCAGTTGAGGCCCGCTGGCAAACCTTGGAAAATCAGCTTAGTGGTATGTCAGAATTCCTGAACCACCTGAAGAACCAAGGCTGGAGGAAAAATGTCCGGGTCGTCGGTTTGCCAGAAAGAGTGGAGGATAAGCTACCTATTAAATTTTTGAGAGCTGGTTGCCATCTTTTCTTAAGCAGGGTGTATTAAGCTAGAAAGGGCATATCATTTCCTGTTTTTGAGGCCTAGGGACAATTACCATCCCTGGCCCATAATTATTCGGCTTCATAGAATACCTACAGTGCAGAGGAAGGCCATTCAGCCCATCGAGTCTGCATCGACCCTCCGGAAGAGCACCCCACCTAGGCTCACTCCCCCACCCCATGCCTGTAACCCCACCTAAACTTTGGACACTAAGAGACAATTTAGCATGGCCATTCCACCTAACCTGTACATCTTTGGGCTGTGGGAGAAAACCGGAGCACCCGGAAAAAAACCCACGCAGACACGGGGAGAGCCTGTAAACTCCACACAGACGTGACCCGGACAGTCAAGGCTGGACCTGTCAAGAGCGAAATTCCTACAATTATCAATACTCTAAGATTATCTGTCAGCTGGAAAGAAGAACAAAATTACATTCCGCTCTCTCCCCCATTCAGGGTAACTCAACATTCCCACCAGGTCTGATGGACCATTGATTTGGGGCTGGATTCTCTGCAGCCCAGCGCCAAAATCGCATTCGGCGCGGGGACGGAGAATCAAACTTTGCGTCGAAATTGGGCCCGGCGTCGTGCCGGCGATTCTCCTGGACCTGAGAATCGGCGTGATCGCGGAGTACGCCGCGCGGCTAGGCGCCCATTGAAAGAGGGCAACCCAGCGATCCTTCGCTCCCGACTGGCCGAGTTCCCAACGGCGTGGAACTAACCTAGTATTGCCAGTCGGAATGCTGGCCCGCGGCCACCCTAGTGGGGGGCGGGGGGATCGGACACCGGGGGGGGGGGGGGGGGCTATATCCGCGCGGTCAGATCCTCGGGCATGGGCGGATCGGGAGGAGGGGGCGGGTCTAATTTCTATCTCTGCCTCCGCGGTCCGAGTCCGCCATGGCGCTCGGCACGGCTGCTGGCGCCACCGCCGTACTTATGCACGGACTCAATACCAGAAGTGCGGGGGCCCTTATCTGCAGCTAAAGCTGTGTGAATTACTCTGGGACCCTGCTAGCACCCTGCAGGTCACTGAAGTAGCTGATCTTTTTTGCAGGAAATTCCAGAGTAAAACTCCAGCATTTGTGCGCTGGCGTGGGGACAGAGTCCCATTTTGGGAGAATCCAACCCTTGATATCCGGAGGGACCGACGTATTTGTAGTTTGGCGGCATGTTCAATGGTGCTTCCTTGTCATCCGTTGAGCAACTTTGTCAACAATTGGACATCCCAAGATACTCACTTTAGCCTTAAAAATACAACTATGCACCTTGATGCTTATGCCTCCCCACTGGAAAAAAATACCGATATCCACGGAACCGAAGCAATTAATCACCAGAACCTTGGGCTGGATTCTCTGTTCCTGAGACTAATGTTGATGGCACTGGTTGCGCTGAAGCGTGCCCATGCAGCTGATGGGTCGGCTGGGGCCAGAGGACACCTAGGTGAGTGTCCTGGAGACACACCGATGCGACCCTTGGCCCAAAATGCACAGTGGGCTGGCAGAGGCGCGCACAGCTGCCTTTCCGTCTGTGGCCATGGTATTCTGTGTCTGTCCACCCCAACTCCACAGCCCACGTCCTGGCCACATCCCGCTACTCCCCCCAGCCCTGGCAGACGCCCCCCGGCCAGCGGTACTACTGTCAGCAAACTATGGTGATGTTGGACACTTTCCGCACCCCCCACTCTCACCCTCAGCTGCAATGACGCTGGTTTCACGATTTTTAAAAGCACGAGTGAACTGCGCCGTCGGAAACTCTGCCCATCGGAGGCGGAGAATCGTGGAGGTCCTAGAGAATACCTTGTCAGGTCCACTAACGATATACAAATTGTGTTTAGTGTATGTGTGTTCTGGACTGCATTGACTCCGCTGTCGAAGTAATGGAGAATTGCAGTTTGGAGTCAAATTGGCTCCCACCGTGATTTTGGCGTCAAAACCTATTCTCTGTCCAATTGTGTTTTCCAATTTTGGCAACACCCAATGGAGATTCCTGCTTCTTATGTTCTGGATCCTGTGTGAGTATATAAGAAACCCAGCAGTCTTGGGAAAGACTTTGCAGTGAATACTAATGAGGAGATTTAAGGTAATATGTGGGAAAAGGCCAACAGAAATCTAGGGCACGAATGAACGGAATAACATTGTCCCTGTCATGATATGCAAACATGCAAACGAACACTCAGAATAAGACACAACCAATGGACAGTCAGGACCTCAGAGGTGGCATCACCACAAGGGGGCATGACATAAACACTAAAAAAGGGATGAGGCAATCACACCCTGCCTCTTTCCACAGACAGACATCTGGAGAGTTAAGACAGGGTTGATCAGCAGCATCACACCCCAGCACGTGGCTTAGAGCAAGCTGGTGCAGTTAGACTGAGTTACTACAATTAGATTAGCAGAGAGTCGAACTCATTTGAGAACTGTGTTAATAGTTCAATAAACACGTTGAACTCATTTCAGAGTCTGGAGCATCCTTTAATTAAGACTGCATCAAGTAGCAGCCGGTGTTATCCAAAGCAGCATAACACAACAGTCCCATGTCGAGTGTGGTTCGCCGGGTGTATCCCAGTGCCGGCAGCACTGAGAATGACCCCCCCTATCTAACGGGACTCTGTTTGATTTCCAGACCTCATTGAGGAACCCCCTGCTGAGGCCGCACTTAGGCCCATTTGCAGCACTAATGAGCTCTGCTCACCAGTGCAGAAAAAAATTAGGGCGCCATTTTTGATCTCCACACTGCCCTATCTCATAAGGGCAGGGCACCCCCCGGTGTAGGAAAAATTCCACCTGGCACCCTGGCAGTGCGCCTCATCGGTCGTTGACCCCCTAATTGGTGAGTCGGGGCATTGAGTGAGTCCGGGGGTCTCGAAATCAGGGTGCCTTCCTGCACTGACAAGCAGAGCTCCTCAGTGCAGGATGTTAGACGAAGTGCGGCCTTGCGGGGCGTTCCCCACTGAGGCCCCAAAATGAAACAGAATACCGTTAAATAGCGGGGTCTTTCTTGGGACAGCGAGCTCCAGGAAACACTCGGCTAAACGTACTCAACACGGGATTTATTTTCCATTAAATCGCGCCCAAATACTCGGTTTCTAAATAATAATAATTATTATTCTCTCCTAATAACTGCTGGCAGACCGGCTGGGCACGATTTTGAGCCTGCACTAGCCGTGTATGGGGCCAGCAGCATGGGTGGAAAACCTTGTGAGAATTGGGAAACACAATTCTTGCCAGAGGGATCACATTCCCTGAAGTTCCCCGCCACTCGCCAGCGATGTCATGAGGTGTGCACTTCATTTTGAAAGATTTGTATGATTTTAAATGTTATTAGAAAGCCCCTCCCCCACCACATGATCTCCCACTCACTGACTGTTCATTCCTTACCAACGTGATGTCACGTAGGTGGGATTTACAACAGGTTTGGCCAAACAAGAAGCAGCCGAGGGGGCCTTCGGGGGTGCAGAGGTAAGTATAGCCCCCTGGGGGTAGAGTGGGCACTGCCCCAGCACAGGTAGTCAGTGCCAGCCTGTGCTGGGGGCAGTGCCAGACACGGGTCTCAGTGGGAGAGTGTTCATAGATGTGTGGTGGGGGGAGGGGAGAGTAGACACTGAGGGGGGAGGGTGTGATGCTGTGAAGATTGTCTGAAGGGGGGGGGAAGAGGGAGAGAATGCCGGAAAGGAATGTTGGGGAGGGAGGAGGGGGGCAGGGGAATGACGGTCAGCAGTGTCGAGGGGGTGGGGTGAGAGACCTCCCGCGACCTTTGTGATGGGGCTGGAGGCTGTAGAGCTGATTGGAGTGCCTTTTAAAGATGGCGCCCCGATCTCAGTGGAGTAGGTTACCGGCTCTGGGGCCCTGCCCCACCAGAGGGATGGTGTAAACCATGTTCACGTTTTCTTAAAGAGGTTCAATAGTTGGAGAGAAACCGATCTGTGCAACTGAAGATTACACACCAGCTTTTCAGTCTGAGTCTGACACTTTGCCAAATTCTGGTAAGATTCCAAACGCTGAGTTTTTCCAGGGTCTTCTGTTCTTGTTCCTTGTGGGACAAATTCTGTTTCAGAGCAACATGTCCAAGGGACAATTGTGTGAACAGGCAGTATAGTTATTTTCTGCCCTTCTACTCTACTAATGGGACTGGCAATGCACTAGCAGCTGTAAAAATATTTCCCCAGTGCAATAGTTACATTGTCAGAACCCATTTCATGAAATACACTTTACAGATATTAAAAGGAAATGAGAAACCTCTAATTCCTTTATTGATCTATACTCTACAACTGTGATGAGCTCACACTTTGCAGTCCGTAAATTCCTTTTCTTGATTCAATTTCTGTCAGCTAAAACAATCATGTTCTTACTGAGGATACCATTGTTCTGTAAAGTCATTTTGATTTGGGATATTTAAAACCTATTTAATTTATCGCATTCATAACAACCTATCACATACAGTATCTCTGCTTTGATTTAACTTTTCGCTGACAGTCAGCTGTATTCTGCTGGAAGTGGAGGACAGGGTAAATGCTTTATGATTTTCTCGGCATTTAGTTCAATAGCTGCATCTTAGACTTAGTGTACTTAGTGTGTGGTTCCAAACAGAAATGTAGAGTGCTGCAGGCGTAATTTCACCATGGAACCCAACTCTCACCTTCCTCAAATTTGTGTCTGGAGAAGCAGATTAAATCCCTGCATGACTCTTGATTTTGTACATTTTGAGGTGCATGACTGCAGAACCACTTGATACACATCTTGGCCTTCTAACACCAATCCCGTCTTCTCCTTGGTCTTCAAATTTATACCTTTGTAAACTCTGTGTAAAGTAACTTTATATAGGACACTTACTTAATTGTCTGTTTCTGAAGAATATCCTGGTCAGATGCATTCAATGTCACAACAACACTGCCTATTGGGATGTTCTCTGGCTTGACGACGATTGTTGGATCGGGAATGAAAACAGGAGGCTCATTCGCATCAAGAACTGTGACTTGCACCGTGGTGGTAGAGCTCGATCCATAACTGATCTCGGGCATGATTGGTTCTTCATTTTCCACCTTAATCAGCAGTGTGTGAAATGCAGATCTTTCATAGTCCAGAGACTGAAATGAAATCAATTAAAAAATGTTGTCGTTACTCAAATTGTTAAATGAATTCAAAATCAGGATAGCAATTACAGATGCGAAGCAATTTCTTGAAACAGTTTTATTGACTTGAAATTAATCTCCACGAAGAGCGGATCAATATTTAAAACAGAACAGCTCATTTGTTTGAATCAATCTTTACCATGGAACATGTTGATTCCTAAGAAGGGAAAAGTGTCCCGGCAACACTTCATGGACAATCAAGAATGGAATAGAATCATAGAGTTTACAGTGCAGAAGGAGGCCCTATGTCCCATCGAGTCTGCACTGGCCCTTGGAAAGAGCACCCCACTTAAGCCTATCCCAGCCCCGTAACACAGTAACCCCACCATCCTTTTTTGGGCACTAAGAACAATTTAGCACGGCCAATCCACCTAACCTGCACATCTTTGAACTGTGGGAGGAAACCGGAGCACTCGGAGGAAACCCACGCACACACGGGGAGAACGCGCAGACCCCGCACAGACAGTGACCCAAGCTGGGAATAGAACCAGGGACCCTGGAGCTGTGAAGCAACTGTGCTACCGTGCTGCCCCTGAGTTCACTCAACATTAATATGTCTTTTCTCACTCTGCTTGAGACTCTGTCCATCTCTGTGATGGAGTTGTATAGTTTTGCTTTGAGACTTTGCTGTTATTTATGTTGGAATTTTTGTTGGTTAATTTCAACAGCCTATTGGTGTAGGGAGCCAATCTCAATAATGTTCTCATCCAATTTCTACAATCTTGCACCATTTTCTGCAGGAGCAACTTAATGATGGCTGTTTTTTCCTTTTCTTCATACGTTGAAATTGTGCTCACTGCTGCCCGAGTACCATGACGAAGGTCAACTAATTCCAAATGGGCAGAGATTCAACCAGGGATCTTCACGTTCATTATTGCTCTGAGAAAAGCTTCCTGACCTGGATTTTCCTCCGACAGTTGAAAAAATTGAAGGTTCTGGTCTTTCAACCAGCTGCTCACATGATCCCATCTGCTCATGACTGCATTTTGGCTGTGAGGACTTATTAACATGAAGAACATGCGTCATGGTGAGAATCCTGCCCCATGTTGTGTCTCCACAGTTGGGAGTGGGGTAAAGTATAAGTCTGAAGCACAGCAAGAGAACCCAGAAGGGACAGAGAAAAAGAGTGCGTTGGAGGCGCCTTAAACATAGAAAAGCGAAAGGCAGAACACCTTAAAGAAAAACAAAACAAAAGACTTGCATTTATACAACACCTTCCACAAACGTGGATATCTAAAAGTGGTTTACTGCAATGAAATATAACAAGAGTCACTGTTGCAATGTGGGAAACACAGCAGCCAGTTTTCACAAGCAAGCTATCACAATCAGCTACATTTTATTTACCAGGTACTTTGCTTTGGTAATGTTGATTGTGGGATAAATATTGACCAAGACACAATGGGTAACTTCCTTGCTCTTCAAGTGTCATGTGATGTTTTCGATCTATTGGAAAGAGTAGATGGTGTCTCGGTTTCATGTCTCATCCTCAAGATGGCACCTCTGACAGTGCAGTGCTCCCTCAATAATGCACGGGACTGCCTGTCTTAATTTTAGTTCTCAGGTCCTGGAGCGGTAATTGAACCCACAGCCTTCGGTTTCAAGAGACAGTACCCACATCTGAGTCATGGTTGACAGGGGTATCTGGGACACCTTCTCACCTACCATTTCTCATTTCCTGAATGTTTGTCTGAGGAGTGAAAAGGCTGATAGATTGATTACCTCTGAGAGCATGTTCACAAAAGTATTTCCAGAAATGACTCAAGAAACAATACTAATTGGTTTTGTACCAATGTTTGTTATTTGTTCAACGAAGAAACATGCAGACCAGCAGAGGCAAAGGATTGCCATATCTTAGGTCCTTTGTAGGCACAGGGAGGAATCTCTGCAACTCATGGGGAGACATACTGGGCAGCTTTGAGAAATGAAACAATTGACAGAGAGCTGACTGGTTCAGGTTAATAATAAATAGAGCACTTACAGAACTGTGGGTTTTGTTGTTCTCTTCTTGGTTCTGTTTCCCAAGTTAGAGTTGCGCTTTCTAAAATGAACATGCCTTATGGCTCGCACAGATGCTGAATGCTTCCAGAAAGAAGCATCCGGAGACCTGTCCACCCCACTGGAGGACCCGCATCCTCTGCCTGATTCACCCAATCCATCAACCAAGTAGCAGCCCAGATATACATGTTTGGTCAATCACATGGCTTGGTTAGTGAGGATTTTCTTTCCCCCAATTAAGGGTTAATTTAGCGTGGCCAATCCATCTACCCTGCACAGCTTTGGGATGTGGGGGTGAGACCCATGCAGACATGGGGAGAATGTGCAAACTACACACAGATCGTGACCTGAAGCCAGGATTATACCCAGGTCTCCGGTGCTGTAGTTAGTGAGGATTCCACCCAGTGGATGAGCTGGGAAAGGTTGATGAGGAAACAATTGTCTCTCATTGGAGGATAAAGAGATGGCTCCTTCAGCTGAAGAGCTGAAGGACCACGATCTCCGAGTTCAATTTCTTAAATGGGAAATGTTCAGGAGCCCTCTGACCTTTACTCACTGACCCATATCAAAAACTCAATTCACTTGTGATCCTAACCTCTTCCTCCTGTGTGGTGCTTTTTGAATGTCAGAAAATGTGAAGTTACTGCCTGGGATTATATCCATGAGGACTGAGTGAAAACCTCATATGCAGGTAGCAGAGAGAATTTCCTTTTTTCTGGTGCTAATAGTCAAAATGCTGGAGGAGTACATAGCCCACATCTCCAAAATAATGGCATGAAGTGAGGAACACCCTCGAGAGTGCGGTAATCAACGTAGATCAGTGTGCAGTGCCAAGACTTCAGGAAGATGCTTTGAGAGCAGTTATCGCATCTGAATTAACACAATAGATTATTTTCATAAATAGTTTGGAGAGCGCCCTAGCTCTGGGCTTTCAAGACTTAATTAGGACTGCGCATCATGTTCTCAGACATACCATCAATCCCACTGAGCTTGGGAGGTGAATGTTGCTCCTTCTCGTAGCAGTGACAATGCAACTACATCAATACAGATCCTTCCAAAACCAGTACAGGAGGGAACTACTGGTTTGATGTACAAGCAAGGAGCTCCAAAATCCGGTGCTTCAAAACTGCCTGCTTCACTGGGATGGATAGCGTGTAAAGCCATGGGTACCGTTCCAGTGATGAGCTTCATAGTCTCTCTGCATTCAAGTGGAACCATATAAGAAGAGTTTAAAATTATACTCGAAGAGTTTTGGATATGGACCTGGCATGAAGATAAGTGACACCAGCGTGAGGCGAGGAAGCAGCAACAAGGTGGTGGGGAACATTTCTGGAAATTCAATTTTATTTTCACATGGCACCCTCTGGGTTTCCTTATTTTATTGTAATTTACAAATGTAACTGTGAACATTAGAAATGAGAGGCCAACTCTTCCACTCTTCAGATCACCATAGGCCAGAAATATGTTTGAAGATGTGTACTCAGGCCCTATGAAACTCCTTATGCCTGAATGAATGTGGGAATTGCTAAGGAAATTTCAACTTCCAATGGACAATTTCCTTGCTGCTAAGGCCCCTTCAAGAAATTCTCAAAATCTGAGTTAAAGTTGGAGGGTTTGGACAGTTTCACTTACCTGGATTGTTAGCCAGGAAATGTTTGACAGATTAAAGCCTAGTCTAACACATGGGTCAATGTACAACTGACCCCCAATCACACTCCTGACCCCACCAACTGCCACTCCTGACCCTCTGACTAACTCCTCTCCCTGGCCCAGCTACAGTCACCAACTCAACTACCAGCTGACCCAACCCGACCACCATTCTGACCACTCCTCACAATCAACCAATAAACCTCCTGACCCGAAGCAACTATCCTCATGATCCAACCACCACCTCAACCACCCAACTACATGCTCCTGAGCCAACCTGAGTATCCCCCGAGCCAACCATCCAACTGCCCTCCTGACCTGACCCGAGTACCCATCCAATTACCCTGCCAACCCAACTACCTTTCAAACTAGCTATCCCTCCTGAGCATCCGATTACGCCTTGATCACCTCCATGACTACCTCAATGCTCTCCTCACCACTCAACTACCCTCCCAACTAACTCTCTGGTCAACCTGACCCAACTATCCACTCACCCACCTATCCACGTATCCATCTCAGCCAAAGCCCACTTCATCCACCTACCACTAACCCACCAAACCATTAACCCACTTACCTCCTCACCCGCTTACCCCAGAACCCATTCACTCACTCACTCACTCATCGGGTGGCATGGTGGGTGCAGTGGTTAGCGGTGCTGCCTCACGGCACTTGTGACCCAAGTGCGATCCCAGCCCCGGGTCACTGTTCGTGTTGAGTTTGCACATTCTCCCCATGTCTGCGTGGGTCTCACCCCCTCAATCCAAAGATGTGCAGGGTAGGTGGATTGGCCACGCTAAATTGCCCCTTAATTGAAAAACAAATGTACTCATTCATCCACTCACCCATTCACTCACATTGAAAGAGTGGAACTTTAATTACCATATGGCAACCAGGGCTATAAATAGGGCCGCACGCACCCTGTCTTCCCGACTCGACTCCACTCTGATGGAGTTCGCTAAGGAACATTGTACTGCACATTTCTGTGAAAGCCTGGATCGGCAGACCCCTGAAGAAATGTGTAGCAGGGGTAGAAATCTGACGATCATTGTCGCTGCTCAAAACAACTGTCCCATTATAGATTAAGATTTAGAAAAAACTTAATGTGGGCCTTTCACATCAGGATGGCTGAAAGTGCTTTGGATGCTTAACTAAAATTGTAATGTAAACAGATGCAGCAGCCAATTTGTGCACGGCATGGTCCCACAAACAGCAATGAGAAACAAATGGCCGTGTTATCTATTTCAACAATGTTTTTTGAAGAATAAATGTTGCCCAGAACATCTGAAGAACTTTGCTACTCTTCTTCAAAAGGTGCTGCAGGATCTTTTGTGTTCATTGGCAAGGGTAGTTATATATAGAATTTACAGTGCAGAAGGAGGCCAATTGAGTCTGCACCGACCCTTGGAAAGAGCACCCCACACCTCCACTCTATCCCTGTAACCCAGTAACCCCACCTAACCTTTTTGGGCACGAAGGGAAATTCAACATGGCTAGTCCATCTAACCTGCACATCTTTGGACTGTGGGAGGAAACTGGAGCACCCGGAGGAAACCCACGCAGACACAGGGAGAACATGCAGACTCTGCACAGCCAGTGACCCAAGCCGGGAATCGAACCCGGGACCCTGGTGCTGTGAAGCACCTGTCCTGACCACTGTGCTGCCCCTATCTTGGTTCTTGGTTATCTTGGTTCTACAGCTGAAAAATGGAGCATGCTGGACTCCTTCAATCCTGCACTGAAGGATTAGACTAGATTACATTTGCAGAGTGGACTTGAATCCATGACCTCGGACTCAGAGGAGAGTGTTCTGGGGCTGAGCCTAGGGTGATACATTGAATCAGACTGATTACCCGAAACCACGGGAAGGGATCACAAAGAGCTGACAGTCGAATACACATTTTATTGGAAGAAGTTGGCAATTAGCTTTTACTTTAAGACACATGACGCTGGCACTATGGTGCCAGGAACTACCTCCTGTGAGTTTTTCTCATGATCAGGGGATTGGTTGCTCACACTTTCTATTCTTCACCTTTTCTGAGTGGCAGTCTCGCTCCCTTTCTATTGGTTGATATGAAAAGCTGCTGCAATACTGGAAACCCTTGAGCCATCATATTGCAGGATTTCCTTGACTTGTCCAGGAAATAAAAATATAAGACTCAAGATCCTCCGCCTAGTGTCCTAGGTCCAACCATCTTCAGTTGCTTCATCAATGACCTTTCTGCCGTTATAAGATCAGAAACGTAGATGTTCGCTGATGATTGCACAAAGTTCAGCACCATTCGCGATGACTCAGATACTGAAACAGTCCATGTGCAAATTCAGCAAGACCTGGACATTTGCGCTATACACGTGCCAGGCAATGACCATCTCCAACAAGAGAGAGCCTAACCATCACCCCTTGACTGTCAGTCTTTCACTAATGTCCTTTGGGGAAGGAAATCTGCTGTCTTTTCTTGGTTTGGACTACATGTGACTCCACTTCTTGGCGGTCGCAGAGGCAGCCAGGTAATCCGGGGTTCCGGTACCCACTCACTCCGCTTTCTCACGAGTGTGTGAACACGGCTCACCGAGAACTGCGGTCCAACCCAGAAATGTGGTTGACTCTTAAATACTCCCTGAAGTGGCCAGCAAGCCACTCAGTTCAAGGGCAATTAAGGATGGATAATAAATGCTGGCCCAGCCAGCAATGCCCACATCGCTTGAATGAATAAAAAAAAATACTGTCGCTGAATCCCACACTATCAATATCCAGTGGGATAACATTGACCAGAAACTCACCTGGAGTAGTCATTCTGTAGCTAAAGGTGCAGGTCAGAAGCTAGGACCCCCCACTTCCCAAATCCTATCCACAATCAAGAAGGCACAAGTCAGGAGTGTAATGGAATACTCCCCCCTGCCTAGATGAGTGTGACTCCAACAACAATGAAGAAGCTCAACACCATCCATGACGAAGCAGCCCGCTTGATTGGTAACCCTTCCGCAAACATTCACTCTCTCCACCACCGATGCAGTGTAGCTGCCGTTTGCACCATCTATCAGATGCAGTGCATGAACTCACCCACCTTCCAAACCTATGACCACTAACATCCAGAAGAAGAAGGACAGCAGATATGTTGGAACACCCCACCTGGAAGTCCCCCTTGAAGCCACACACCATCCTGACTTGAGATATATCACTGTTCCTTCACTGTTACTGGGTCAAAATCCTGCACTGTACTTGTACCTACACCACATGAGACTGCAGCGGTTCAAGGCGGCAGCTCAGTTTGCAGGGGAAACTAGGGATGGGCAATAAATGCTGGCCTAGCCAGCTGCACCCACATCCCATGAATGGATTTTTAAAAAACTTGAAAATTCCAGTGGCCCCTTGCACATTGGGAACTTTGAAGGCCTTTGTCTTGAAAAGTGCCATTAGTTATTTGAAGGCAGTACTGCTCGCCTTCCGTTAACCACCCTGTCACACCATTCTGGCAGAGCACTGCAGGTGTCTTAGCTTGCCTGAGAACAAACAAACCACGGCTAACCCGCAGGTAGCGTGCATTGACGTGAGGTTGCGAGCATCACTGATTTTCGCCACTGATTATCTGAACATTGAGGGAACAAAATCTTTTCCTATTGATGAAGTTGGTGGGCTTACAGATGACAGTTTCATAGCCACATGGATGACATCAATAACAGCCTGTATTTCTCAGATCTAGCTACTCCAAATAAAGGCTATACTGGGCTCATGTACAACACCATGACAGCTTACCTCAACAGGACAGCATCCATTAACTGTCAATACAGTGGGTGACCCACTGACCGAATGATGTGACTAATGCCCCCAGTGTGAACCTGGGACGTATCTGCATGTATAAAAATCTAAGTGCTGATGTCACCTTCACAGTAACAGAAAAGACATTGCCTCAGGAGAAAGAGACTGAAAGCCAAGTTCCCAAAGCTGGCATATTTATGTCATGATGCTGGAGAAAACATTGCTTCCTCAGAAATGGCTACTGAAAAGAATTCAGATAGATCCTTGCAGACAAGGGACTGGCAAAGAATGCTTATGTCAACAGACAGAGTGAAATAGCAAGCACTGATTTATTTTTAAAACAACATAATTTTTCATTTAAAAGCCAAGAGATTTGAATGCCTTGACAGCTTGACAGTTCCAATGAATTTATCCACTTCTTATGCACATTCATGTCTAATTTTAACTATCCCAAAAAGGTACCTGAGCTCTCCAAAGGGGTACCTTACTTCACCAAGTAACTCTGGTAAGTTCACGCCTGCTCTCGAAAAGTTGAACGCCCACAGGTTGTGTTTTGGACATCCCAGTGCTGAAAACTGGATCCATTTGAAGGCACGTGCATAATGCAATTCACTCTCATTCCCCCCATACCCTCACTACCAATAGAAATTAAATGGTGGCTGTGGGTTAATTTTGGCTAATCCGGAGATCCGTTCTATTGCTGCAAATGTTCAGGCTTCTATATTTCCCTGCTTGTGCTGCACTGTACAAACCCAGCACTGCCACCTTTACAATGGTCCTGATTTTCTCAGGCAGTAAGTGGGAAGAATTGTTGGAAGATTTTGGCAGACACTTGACGATGTCCCCCCAATTTACTCAAATGCAAGGTGTCAGCAGATGGATCAAGGTCATCGCTGGAAACCAGGGGAGAAAATGCAAGCATATTTAGAAGTGGAATTTTGGTAGGAGGAGTCTGTGCCACATTTTACTCAGCAGAATATTTAAAGGCTGCCTGAAAACAAGCATT
Source organism: Scyliorhinus torazame (assembly GCF_047496885.1). Classification (NCBI taxonomy): domain Eukaryota; kingdom Metazoa; phylum Chordata; class Chondrichthyes; order Carcharhiniformes; family Scyliorhinidae; genus Scyliorhinus; species Scyliorhinus torazame. The sequence continues at coordinate 30,414,398 of NC_092716.1, read as the reverse complement.
TTTTAGTGACATTCCCTAAACAATTTTAACAATTGGGAAGATGAAGAGGTGCACACACTGCAGCTCGAGAAGGATTTATACTGTAGAAGGAATTTATGTCGAGGGAATAGGCCAGCATGCTAATGGCTTTAGATTAGTCAGTCTCCCAAAAATTATGTTAGCCATTGGATGAAAATGTCAGAAGCCTGTGTCCAAACTTGGCTTTCCTTACTTGAGCTGATTGAAAAAAAACTTTATTCAGCGACTGCGATGGTGGATGTAGAAAATAGGAATAAGTAATAAAATACCTTCTTAAAAGAGACATCCTTAACCCATGGAAATGACCAGCTCTGTGTACCTCAAATAATTTTGAAGTCCAGCATCTCTCATATTTGGTTACAGGGAAACCAATGGTGTTTTGTATCCCAAAGTGTGTTATAAAGATTGAGCACTGGAAGCAGACTTACTTTGTCAACAAACAGCATTCCGTCATTGTTCTGTGGGTTGGTCTCGATTTTGAAGTTCATATCAGGGTTTCCATTGATAATCGTGTACACAGTTCTCCAAGCTCCTGTCGCTGGGTCATCATTGTCCTCCACAGTAAGATTCACTATAATTCCAGTAAATCCTTCATTCACTCTAGCCTGAAACTGATAAAAGGAAAAGAAAGGCAACATTGTTATGTGGCTGCAAGACTTCAATGTCGCTCAGTCATAACACAAACTAAATTATTCAAGTGCTTTGGCTCATTTTCTATGCTCTCTATAGTTTTGTTTTGATTCCTAACATTCAGTTCTTTTCCTATCACCAAATTATTCAAGTGGTATTCCACCTTCTGCAGAAATTACATTTATAATTAAACTGAACCACACATATTTTTTGAACAACTTTTTATTTGTTATGACTGCATTTTTACGGACTGTGAATTCAAGCCTTACAATAGGTGCAAATCTACTCGGGAACCAGGTAGCCCTTGTCGATGGTTGGAGTCTCCGCGACAGCCTCAAAGTGGGACATCAGAGAATTGTAGAATTTACAGTGCAGAAGGAGGCCGTTCGGCCCATTGAGTCTTCACCAGCCCTTGTAATGAGCACCTTACATAAGCCTACACCTGCACTCTCTCCCCGCAACTCAGTAGCCCCACCTAACCTTTTTGGATACTAAATGGAAATTTATCATGACCAATCCACCTAACCTGCACATCTTTGGACTGGGGAATGAAACCAGAGCACCCGGAGGAAACTCACGCAGTCACGGGGAGAACGTGCAGACTCCGCACAGACAGTGACCTAAGCCGGGAATCGAACCTGGGACTCTGGAGCTGTGAAGCAACAGTGCTGACCACTGTGCTAGCGTACTGCCCATTTTTATTTGCCGGCAAAGGTGGCAGGGAGAAAGGGAGAGACTGCAATCAGCAGAGGGGAGGAGAACACTCGTGTTTCTCCTGGTCGACAAAGAGTGCTGGAAAAAGAATTATGTCATGGAGTCAAACAGATCCTGCCTCTCTGTGATATGGTACGAATAAAGTAATGGCATGATGGGAAAACTGGTCAATGGGAAGACTGGTCAAAATATTTGATACAATGTAAGAAATGCTGCCCTAACCATTTCAGACCCCTGTAAGACTAATAAGGCTGACTCTGCATAACTTGAAGTATGAATAAGATCAGAGAAGGTCAAGCCATTCCAAAATACTGGACCTCGGCAACTCCTGATAAGACTAACTCGTCATAACCCAGGGCCGTAGGATAAAGCCAAGATAAGGTCAGGAAGAAATAAGTCTCCTCCGACCTCTCAATATTCCCTCCAAGGACAAGATAATGGTATGAGTGATGCGACAAAGAGCCCAATAAGGTCAGCAGGCATTGCTTCCGTTTCTACTTCCGATCGAATTCCTTACTAAGCTGTAGTCACGCAATCTTGATAATGATAATGTATAAATACTGAACTGATTTTCTGTAAAAGCGCGGACTTGAGAAGGAATCAGCAAGTTTCATTAATTGCTCTCTGACCTCAAGTTTCAGCCATTACTGCATGCAGTCGTTTTGTAAATAAAGCCTCGTTATTTTGTCTCAACGAGCGTTGTTGAATCTTTCTACTACAGAAGCAGGACAATATTGACTACAACATCGCGACTGCTGCTGGGTTTCATCGATCCCTATAAAACCGTGCGGCAGTAGAGAACTTTAACCCATTGCCATATTCCTGGACAGCACAATACTGTAAAGAAGCGGCTGGCACATGTGTGCTGTGTATTGGAGGCACACCGCACTTCAATCTTACACTGATTCATCCTTACTGCTCCATCCTGGTCCTCCCCCACTCCTCCTAGGGTTGGGAAAGGGGTGGGGGGCAAAGAATTATGCAATAATGCAAAGATAACAAACTGATTTTCCACCCTGACAACTCCGGATGCAATAGTTAATATTAAGTCAGCTTTTCTTTGTTGGTTGTTGTAATGCATGAATTGAAGTAACTTTCGTCTAAAAAGTCGACGGACAAAACAAAAATAGGCTTGATTAATAGCTGTAATTTTGAAAAGTCTCAAAATGGTTTATGAACATCTAACGTTTTCCCTGCAGTTGGTGGCAAATATGAATATGTACATAATTTCTCTTTGCACAAATGCATTTCACTGTTGAAAAGCTAATTGCTGTAAAATACAACTGACAATTTCAGATAACAACTCAGTCTTGATTGCAGATATGAACTTGACTTATTATCGACACAACTGAGTGGTAATAAACTCCCTTAACTAATCATTTCTGATGGCTCAAGTAAGTGATGAATTCAGCTAATCAAGATGAACTCAGTTTTGGGAAAAATTATTTCACTTTTTACATCCAATGTCGGTATCAAATAATTCCAGGGCAGAGGCAGAGCTAATCTGTCCCTGCATTGTTGTGATGCCGTGCCTGTATCTCAGCCTCAAATGAGCACGCATTATTATAACAAGGTGACATTTTCATTCCCTATACCTGCCATCCTTCTACATACTCCAAGTGATAATGCCAATACACTGCTCAGCAGCATCAAATTACAGCAGTTTTCTCGTTATTGACTAGGAGCCAAATCAATTGCTTTGAGACTAACCTAAACTCATTTAATTTAATTCTTCTGGGAGGAGAATTCTTATAATGCTGGGAAGGATTCAAATTCAAGGCATACAGATAGGAGTACAATGATTTAATATGGTGTTTGACCTAATTGCTTAATTCATAGAATCATAGAATCATTACAGTGCAGAAGGAGGCCATTCGGGCCATTGAGTCTGCACTGGCCCTCTGAAAGAGCGCCCTAACTAGGTCCACGCCCGCTCTCCTTTCCCGTAACCCCACCTAACCTTCGGACACTAAGGGGCAATTTAGTATGGCAAATCCACCTAACTTGCACACCCTTGGCCCACTCATCTCCCATTTCAAATACAGGGGTCGGTTAGCTCAGTTGACTGGACGGCTGCTTTCGCGATGTGGTATGATGGCAACACTGATCGTTATATTCCCTATACTGGTTGAGGTTATTTATGAAGAACCCACCTTCTCAATCTTGCCCCTCGCCTGAGGTGTGGTGACCCTCAGGTTAAATCACCACCAGCCAGCTCTCCCCTTCTGGCTGGTATCTGAATGGCCCAACAGTTGAGTGGAATGGAACGGTAAATGTAAAAATGCAAATGTCACCAGGGGGGAGCAGCCTCTGGGACTCTGGGGACATTTACATTTTTACATTTACCGTTCTACTCCACTCAACTGTTGGGCCATTCAGTTATCCTACCATCCAGCTCCCAGCCAAGTGTACATGCCGTATGCTGGGTAAAATGAGATGGCTGGTATGATTACTTCCCCCAATTTATACACTGGGATTTTAATGCTCCTTGTCCAGCAAGAGCGCTGCGTGAAAGCAGTTACGATTTGACCCTCCATGCTCCTGGCCTCAGTGGGGATTGAGCAGGAGTGGTCAGAAACATACCAGAATGGCCAGATGGTGGGCTCTTTTCAGCAAGTGGAACAGAGTAAGATGGATAGCTGGAGATCCAGCTGCTGCAAGAATAGACAGGATGAAGAAGGCTCAAGAAAGAACCCATGAAGATTTGGTGCGCGTATAATTTTAGTTATCTAACCTGGCGATGATACAGTTACTGGAGTAAACTGTGCTCAGCTCAGCTTCCGTAGTCTGAAGTGATATCTTCAAAATAATTTAGTAAGAATGCATTGTTGAGATAAACTGTTTACGGTCGACCAGCTTTATCTTAGTCAGTGTAGCTCTGGACAATGCCCTGTCTCTTGAAGAATATAAATTGTTACAAAATGCTGCACATAGCTGATTAGCCTGGTCCCCTTCCAGTCTAAACACATCAAACTGACAATAACCAATCAACCTTATCTTCCCTAGCCTCATGCTGTTGGATAACAACTAGATATTTTGAGGCTCCAGTTGCAAAGGTCAGGTTGTGACTGATTGCAAGACCAGTAGAAATACCACTGATTGTAAGAGGTCAGTAGTAGAGGTTAGCTCCACAGGAGAAGAGAATATATTACATATCTGTTCATCCGTAGCAATTGACATAAACATAGAAACTAGGAGCTGGATAAATATTGTGCTTCCAAAAGCTTAAATCAGATTTTGGTTGGATCCACTTTCTGGGGAGACAATGGGGATACAAGAGTCTAATTTCGTGGTCAACCCCCTGTGCTTGAACAGTGTCAGGAAGATGTCCCATTTGATTTTACTTGGGAAACACTAGAGGTGATCCTGGAACCAGCCGAACCAAGCATTAGGCCCCATAATACGTGCTCAAGAACTCCTTCCTGAAACAGGATTGTCCATCAGTAGATTGTCGTGTTGGGTGTTCCGCTATACAGATGAACCAACATGGTTGTAAATGGTACAACTCTGTTATATTACTCTTGATAACAACATCTGTAAACTTATGACTGTGGTTCGTAATTTACCCGTTAACCTGTGGACCTAGCCCTAACACTATCTTAGAGAGGCACTCAGCACATGGTGTATGTCTGAGTGGCACGCTGTGAGCTCTGTGCCCTGAGGTGTCTCCTGCTGGAATGAGCGGGAACTGTGGTGTTCCCCGTTTTATAGTGCGTGTGCTCTCACTGGTGATTGGCTGTGATGTTGCGTGTGTGTTGATTGGTCCGTTAATCTGTCCATCAGTGTGTATGTGTGTTTGCACCATGATATGTTTATCTGAATATCATGACATAGATGTGGCCCAGTTAGTGGCTGCCATCAGAAACGGAGGCATTTCTTTCTCTTATAAAGTACATTCCTGTGCAGTTAGGAGGAGCACCGGCTCTACCAGGTTACAGGCATGCCCCCGCCAAACCAGACCCTCTGCCTCACCAGTGAGGTCCTGAGGACCAACACCAACAAGACCTTGGACCCACCTCTTTGGATTTCCATCAGCCTTCAGATGCTAGCAATTTCCACCCACCAATCTTTGCTCCAGTAATGGAAGCAGCAAGCTTACAACATTTATAAATAATTAATTCAGAAATATGTTTGACAGCAAAATATTTTCTACTTATGCAAGCTGTTTTACATTCTGCATAATTTGCCTGGGTGACAACTTAATTACTACATTACGATAATAATCCTTATTAATTGTATCAATTGAAATAAACCTACAGTTAGGTGTTATTAAACTCCTCCCCGAGCAGTGTTCAATCATATTTCTGTTTGCACAGTTGTCTTCTTGATTATGATCAATATAACAATCACATACTGCGACAAAGGTATAAACAAACTAAAATACAAGGTAGTAGCGATTTCAGTAAAGTTATAATTGAACCATAGACAAATGAAAAATTGAAAAGATACTGGGCACGATTCTCCGGAAAGGTTTCTAAGTGCGGTAGCGAGCGGGAACTGCCGCAAGCTTCCCGGCACTCGGACCGCGAGGCTCTTAGATGTGGTTGAGGTCAAGAGGGATCCCCTGTTTCCCCGAGGGTCACGGAAGGTGAGCTACAGGGCAGCCAGTGCCGCCTGGGATGAAGTGACAGCGGATGCCAGCAACGGGAAGCGTGACCAGGAGGGCAGGTCAGCAGTGCCGCAAGAAGGTCAACGGCCTACACTGGGCCGAATGCGTGAGTTGACACCAACATACTGTCCCACCCTCGTGCGACCAGCCCCCCAACCCTCCATTTGCCCCACAACCCACCCTTCATCCCCCACTTCCTCCTCCCTTCAACACCCCTCCCTTCACCCCCTTCCCTTCACCACCCCCCCCCAAACCTTGCTTCCGCACCCTCCCCGCCCCCAACCAATGTGAACCGGACATGCGGTTATCGACGCCATCTCTGTCTCCGCAGGAGAAGCTGTCCGAAAATCATCAGGCGAGGGCCCAGGCTGGCAAAGGGGTGCCGGTCATAAGAATCCTCATGACATTTGATGAACGGGCCCTGGAGGTTACGGGTGTGGCAGAGGACAGAGCGGTCACCAATGCTGAGGTCGGCGCATGCTGCAGAGGTGAGGATTCACCGGGCCCCACTGTCAAACCTAAGTTGGTAATGCCATACAGACTGACCCATCACTCTCACTGACCATGTGTTTATTCTCCAGCCGACAGCATTGGCGCATCTGGGGTGGCCCCCTCCCCTAGGCGGAGAGCTCCGGGGATGCCACAATCGATGCGTTACAGCTGCCGTCTCCACTCTCTACCAGTGCAGAGGCAGGCACCTCAGTGGGCAAGGGTAGTGGTCAGGCTTCTGGGGCACAATCTGGTGAGCACAGAACACAGCCGCTGATGCACATCAGGTGGAGGCAGTAAAACCAAGGCGAGACTGCAATCGGAGGACTGCTGTATCCCAGGACCCAGCTAGATCACAGCCAGATGTTGAGCCTATGGAACATGCTATCCTGGAGCTGATGGAGACGTTAGGGAGTGGCCGGGACATTCAGAGGGTAATGTCAGTGACACTCCAGCAGGTCAATAGCCAATTGGAGGAATCCCAGAGGCTATGGGAGCAAGAGATGTCGCCAGCAATGCGCGGCACCAAGGCCAGCACTGCTAGGGTGGCGACCCCAGTGGAAAGCCTGGTGCACGACGCCAGCAGCATTAGTGGAGGCGCCCAAGGTGTGGCGCAGTCGGTGACGGCCATGGCTGAGGGCCTCGGCAGAATGTCCGACTCGCTGGATGACATGACCCAGTACCAGGCTGACCTTGATGAGGCGCTGAGGGACATGTCCCAATCTCAGATGGGATTGGCCGAGGCACTGCAGAGCATGGCCCAATCACTGAGGAGCATCGCTAAAGGCGTCGCCACCAAGGTGCAGATATCGGGCAGACACAGATGATGCAGGAGCAGCCGGGGCTCGATCCAACCGCCACTCCATCCTGAGGTGAACCCCAGGGAGGTGGCGCAGGGTGACAGCCTGGTCCCATCCTATGGACTAGCGACAGTTGCCACCAGCTATCCTGTGTACACCCCTCTGATGAGCCCACGTCTCACAGCCAGCAGCCGGAACAGCGTGGCACGGTTGTGCATGAGCCGCCATCAAATGCACTGGGGCCCTTCGCACATTGGAATGACAGAAAAATAAACTTGCTGTACCTTTTTGCACTACTTGGAATTGGTCGAACATTGCGAAGGCAATGGATTGACAACATATTTTATGTGGGCCATCTCGATTGTGAATGATGCGTCGATTTAAGTGGCGAAACAATTCTATTTGTTTAGTAATTTCACATTCAAAGTGGACTTTGAAGGGCCTCTTTAGTTTTTCACTTCAATTTAGATCTCACGACAACTAAAATTTGACAGAAATTTCTGAGAAAATAAAGAAATCTTAGGGAGAAAAATTATATTGCATACTACATTACGCATGAATAATTTATCATTACATATTCATTTTTGTCAAAGAGATTTAACCTTGAATTTTTCAGCTGATATCAAATAAAGTTCACAGAGCTTAAAAGCTATAACATAACCTTCCTTCATGTTCAAGAGAAAATTGAAGCAGTAAGGGAGGGGGTAAACCTGCACAACACATTTGAAATAGCCAGCTTTCTGCTTTGTTCTTTTGAAGCGTAACTGTTATTTAAAGATACAGTTATCCTACAACTGTTGCATTGGTGTAACCTGCACCTGGAGCTATAGTCCAAACTGAAAACAGATGGAAAAAACATTCTGACTGTCCCTGGCCAAGGGAGGCTTGCTCATCTTCATCCTCCAGTCAGTTTTGGTCTTCGTACCCAATTTGCACTCAAGGCCCAGGGTTGGTTTTGACTTTGAAGATAACCTTGTTGGGTGTGATCTACTGGTCGCATTGCACATGACCAGGAGCGCGACGCAGCCGGTAAATCATCATAGATCATAGAATTTACAGTGCAGAAGGAGGCCATTTGGCCCATCGAGTCTGCACCGGCTCTTGGAAAGAGCACCCGACCCAAGGTCAACACTTCCATAACACTAAGGGCAATTTCGGACACTAAGGGCAATTTCTTATCATTACCAATCCACCTAACCGGCACATCTTTGGACTGTGGGACGAAACCGAGCACCCGGAGGAAACCCACGCACACACGGGGAGGATGTGCAGACTCCGCACAGACAGTGACCGAAGCCGGAATCGAACCTGGGACCCTGGAGCTGTGAAGCAATTGTGCTATCCACAATGCTACCGTGCTGCCCGTAGATGCCAGGAGAAGTCTCCCATGGGCTTCCTGGCAGCCAGCATGCTTTCCGAAATCTACCCAGACCTTGCAAGGCGGAGAGATCAGGATCCCACCAACAATGGGCATGACCAAGCCCCAGACGTTTTAAACCTACTTAGACATAACCACCTGGGATCTACCAGCCTCTGGCATCTAACAATTTCCCCAGGGGGTCCCTAGCATGATATTCCTGTGGTGGTCGCACAAGATGTTCAGGGAGTGGAACCCCTTCCTGTTTACATAGGGTACTCCCTGATGGCCCGATGAGCGCATGGCAATATGGTGCCATCTATTAGATCCTGAACCTGGGACATCCCGTTGATGGCGGCGAAACCAGCTGCCCGGGCATCCTGGTTGGCTTGGTCCATGTCAACGTTTCTATAGTTCGCTGCCTGGTGACTTCACGGATGCATTTGTGGGCTGTAGCTTGTGAGATGCTGCACATGTTCCGACTCGAGCCCTGGAATGCTCCTGAGGAGTCGAGGTTCAGGGCTGTGGTAACCTTGACCACCTCTGGAAGCAGGTATCCACCTCCTCCACATGGACATGGCACAGGTGCCGCAGCATCCCTTTGTTGAGGCAAAGCCTCTTGCGGCGTAAGCTGTCTGTCATCTGTTCAAAAGGCCAGGGACATTTGTACTCCTTGGATTGTCACCGGCCTCCCTCTCTGGGTCCCTCAATGGCCTGATGGGTGGTCTGGTCCTCATGATTTGGGGCAGGGCCATAAACATGGGCTGCCACCTCGAGTCTCTGTCGACACTGCTTCCACCGCCTCCTCCGGCATCTGGCTATCTCGCCTGGTAGCAGCACCATGAGAGCAGCTTCCGTGACGTCCAAGGTACCATCCATTCCGTGTACTATCTGTGAGGAATTGGAGATGGTGACAGACTGGCAACCAGCGGTGACTTCCACTTTGTAACCTCCAGGCGCCCCATTGGTCCCGGCCCACCCGTCACGCCCTGCCCATGCACCCTCTGCCACAATTGTGGCCCCTGTTCTCCAGACCCCACACCCTGTGCCCCAGATACCCATATATAACATTACCTGCACCGGGACTGGTCCCCTTCCTGGTGCACAAACCCTCCTTCTGGTCGTTTAGTTGCACCCGGCACTGGGGTCCAGCCTCTGGGTGTTCGGATGTTGGCCACTGTGTCTGTGATGTTGCCTCCCGCAGTGTTCGGGCAAAGAGCCTTGGCTTCACGGACTGATTGTGATGCTGGGCAATAACCTCCACATGCTACATGGCACACCCACCCACAGGGATCCACTTGGGATGTTGGGATGTGTGAAGTGCTCACTTAACTACGATTGCCAATTCCCAATTAGCAATAACCTTCAGTCGCATGGCCAGAGGCCTCTGTGGTCAGTGGGAGGTATGGAGGTCGCTGAGGGAGGCGGGTAGGGCCTGAGATTGTCCCCGGAACAGGACCATGCAATCCATGGGTTGGCTTGGTGGACCCATGGGCACTGAGACACCCATCTGCCCGCAACCCCCCCCCCCACCCCACCCCCCCCCCCCCCCACCCCCCCCCGCAGCCCAGCCCATGAACGCCACCTCCCCATTCCATGCACTCCCCCCACAGATGGCAGCCCTCAACTGGGGCTATCCCCCCGGGGGTTCTCCCATCCCCCTCTGAGCACCGGGGCAGCAACCGTAGTACCACTGGGCCCATTGCCTGGGAGCGAAGATAGCTATTCACCTCCTCAGGTTCCTGCAGTAGCCCTTCCGCCTGCTTAACGTTTTTGAAAAGGGAGTACTAATTAGGGCAGCACGGTAGCATAGTGGATAGCACAATTGCTTCACAGTGCCAGGGTCCCAGGTTCGATTCCCTGCTGGGTCACTGTCTGTGCGGAGTCTGCACATTCTCCCCGTGTCTGAGTGGGTTTCCTCCGGGTGCTCCGGTTTCCTCCCACAGTCCAAAGATGTGCAGGTTAGGTGGATTGGCCATGCTAAATTGCCCTTAGTGTCCAAAATTGCCCTTATTGTTGGTTGAGTGGGGTTACTGGGATTGGCTGGTGTGGGGTTGGGTAGGGTGTACTTTCCAAGAGCCGGTGCAGACTCGATGGGGCGAATGGCCTCCTTCTGCACTGTAAATTCTATGATTCTATGAATTAGCGCCCGCTTGACCACTTGCTGGGGAGGCAGTTAGATCACAGAAGGTCATTAGATAGGATGTCTCTCCTGTTAATTGTATGGATATTGGCTTAAGTGGTTTCTCGCCATGCCACGGCGGGATCCTAATTTCGCCAATGGGAGCAGGCCGGGTTAGATCGCAAACAGATCGGCACACGGCTGGGTTCACGATTTTGGCCTCTCCCGCGATTTAACAGCCTCGTCTTTTCTCGCTTAAGCGCAACGCGGCCATTAAATCCTCCCCATGGTATCAGCTTTACCGGATAGGAACTCCCCAGGGCCCCAAAAAGTGACTAAGTGTCATTAGATCGCGGTGGGGAACAGAGCCGGCAGAAAGCTGCCAGCAAACCCATCCCAAATAACACTTCGAAATTTTTCCATTAGATTGCGCCAATTAATATATTGCAGTCTTTGCACAGCTCTAATGTCCCTGTTATTGTGATCGTAGTATTATGTAGCCTCCTTTATGTATTAAGGATTATACCCACCGCAGTGGTTCGCACTGCTGCATCACAGCTCCGAGGACCCAGGTCTCTGCCTGTGTGGAGTTTGCATATTCTCCCCGTGCCTGCATGCGTCTCACTCCCACAACCCAAATGTGCAGGGTGGGTGGATTGGCCAGGCTAAATTGCCCCTTAATTGGAAAAAAGGATGAAACGAAATGAAAATTGCTTTATTGTCACGAGCTGGCGTCAATGAAGTTACTGTGAAAAGCCCCTAGTCGCCACATTCCGGCGCCTGTTCGGGGAGGCTGGTACGGGAATTGAACCGTGCTGCTGGCCTGCCTTGGTCTGCTTTAAAAGCCAGCGATTTAGCCCAGTGAGCTAAACCAGCCCAACCAGCATTACACCCAAAATGCTGATCTGCAGGGAATTGGACTCAAACCTATTTAGCAAAGCCCTCTCCACATTAACTGCACCTTTTGTTCCGATTACTTGTCAGATAATCATGTTCTAAGTTTAAAAGCAAAAACAAATTAAACTTTCTCGCACACATAAAACAAAATCCCAATATTTGGTTCAACGTGGCTAAAGAGAGTTTTCACAGTGGTTTCACTTCATGAAGAAAATGCGTGCTTTAATGAGAATATCTCCCATTCCTTATTGATAAGTAATCACTGCAGGATATAAAAAGGATTCCCAGTTTAAGACTATTAAGTGAAAGAATTTAATTGGCCCACAGAAAAGCCCTACATTTTTGAGCTAACGGTTATTGCACAGGAAGTCATTTAATGGGGAAAATGATCAAATATAGAATATATTTGCTTCATGTTATGCCTAAAATCTTTCTTAGGACCCAGAGTGCCAGTAAGGATTGAACTTATTTGTTTTTATCCCATTCATTCTACTTACCTGTACCCGTGGTCTTAATCTACTAGCTCTCTGCTTGACTGGAAGCCAAGCCTGTCAATCAAAGGTTTTGTTCAATTTAAGACCAGCGCTTGAGGACCAGGAGGGAACAAAGTAATTTCTTTGAGTTTGGATTTTAGCCTGGGGGTGCTTTCCATGTGGGGACGTTGTTTTATGATTGGGAGACACAGGAGAATGGGTTCCCATTTGTTTGATTTTATTTTCTCTTGGTTTCCTAATGCAGGCAGTCTCATTAACATGCTGAAGGCCTGTGAGGCAGGAGAACCAGCAACACAAGGCCACAGACAGGAGAGCAGGTATTTCTTGTGGGAGGATTATGGGAGAAGTGGTGCAGGGTGGGACATTCTGATTGGGACAGAGATGATCGGAAAGAGGAAGTTGCAATCATGGTTGGGCAGGGGTGGAGGCAGCTGGTGGTGATGGGAGGAAAGGTTGAGGGGTATCAAAATGAAGTCAGAGGCAGGGGACAGGCAGATGGTTTCACAGAAGCAGATAGATCTTTTTTTTGAATATACATTTCGAGTACTCAATTCTTTTTTTCCCAATTAAGGGGCAATTTAGCGTGGCCAATCCACCTAGCCTACACAATTTTTTGTTGTGGGCGTGAGACCCATGCAGACATGGGGAGAATGTGCAAACTCCACCCGGACAGTGACCCAGGGCCGGGATTGAACCCGGGTCCTCGGCGCCGTGAGGCAACCGTGCTAACCAATGCGCCACCATGCCGCCTTCGAAGCAGATAGATCACTGTAGGGTTTTGTCTGGTAGCGTGTTGATTTTGGAGGAAACACTCCCGATCCTCTTGGCCCACAAGCAGTGCTATAAAAGCACCTACCCCATGGATTAAGTCCGTTTTCACCTGCTTCATGTTTCCTGTTGGCTAGGAACCATGGCTGACATGAGTTAAAGATACAATGGGCAGAATGTAATACAGCCTATCACGGCAGGGAAAATGGTGGCTGGGTCTCCTAGAAGAGGCTGTGTATCAATCTGCTGGTAATGAGAGAATGGCACAAAATTAAGATGGAGATGGGAAGGGGCCTATGCAAGTGACCTGCCCATTCACAACAGGCTCATTAATGAGCCAATTTAGGCAGCACGGTGGTGCAGTGGTTAGCCTGCTGCCTCACGGCGCCGAGATCCCAGGTACGATCCCGGCTCTGGGTCACTATCCGTGTGGCGTTTGCACAATCTCCCCGATATATCAACGGTATAGCCTCGAGCAGGACGACCAGCTACAACCCCCGGGGGAACGGGCAAGTAGAGAGGGAGAACGGCATGGTCTGGAAGACCGTCCTACTGGCCCTACGGTCCAGGGACCTCCCAGTTTCATGGTGGCAGGAGGTCCTCCGGACGCTCTCCACTCCATCCGGTCGCTACTGTGTACTAGCACTAACCAAACGCCTCATGAGCGCCTCCTTGTCTTCCCCAGGAAGTCCTCCTCTGGAGCGTCGCTGCCGACCTGGCTGGCGGTCCAAGGACCCATCCTGCTCCGAAAACATGTGCGGGCGCACAAGTCGGACCCGTTGGTCGAGAGGGTTCGCCTCCTCCACGCGAACCCGCAGTATGCTTACGTGGAGTACCCCGACGGCCGACAGGACACGGTCTCCCTGCGAGATCTGGCGCCCGCCGGCAACACGCACACCCCCCCGACACCAATCACCCCCTCCCTGCCACCGGCGCACCCCGCGAGCGCCCCCTTCCCGGGGGGATCGGTCCTCCTCCCAGGTCCGACCAGAAGTGAAGCGGAAGCAGAAACCGTAAGGCTCCCGGAGACGACAACACGGGAACAAGCACCACCACCGGGGCCGAGGCGATCGACGAGGACGACCAGACCGCCCGACCGACTTGTGGCATCAATGTAACACTACTATATTGTGGACTGTAACAAGAACGTTTTCCTTTTCCCCCTTTTACTGTAAATAGTTCAAAACAAAAAAAACCCTCTGTACATGCTGTGATGACATGCAAAAGTTTTCCTCCCAGGACCAGCCTTGTAAACCCTTACCACCATACGAAGCACCACCCCGCCGGGTTCATTTTTAACAAGGGGTGAATGTGGTAGTATGCATTAGGGGTCATGTGGGACTGTGAAGCCGTGATGTCATTGGCTGACAGATCCCGGGTCCTGGTTGGCTGTTGACCTCTAGCTCCGCCCTGAAGGCGGAGTATAAGAACCTGGAGTTCTCCCCCGCAGGCCAGTCAGCTACTGAACTGCGGGGAACAAGTCACGCTTAATAAAGCCTCATCGACTACATCTCTATTCGTCTCTCGTGAGTCTTTGTGCGCTACATAGGCCAACAAGAGATGAGGCCACATTGGATTTGGTACTGGGTAATGAACCAGGACAGGTGTTAGATTTGGAGGTCCGTGAGCACTTTGGTGATAATGACCACAATTCGGTTACGTTTACTATAGCGATGGAAAGGGATAGGTATATACCGCAGGACAAGAGTTATAACTGGGGGAAAGGCAATTATGATGCGATGAGGCAATACTTAGGATGCATAGGATGGGGAAGGAAACTGCAGGGGATGGGCACAATTGAAATGTGGAGCTTGTTCAAGGAACAGCTACCGCGTGTCCTTGATAAGTATGTACCTGTCAGGCAGAGAGGAAATGGTCGAGCGAGGCAACCGTGCTTTACAAAAGTAGTTGAATCACTTGTCAAGAGGAAGAAGGAGGCTTATGTAAAGATAGATGAGCTCCAGGGTCCCAGGTTCGATTCCGGCTTGGGTCACTGTCTGTGCGGAGTCTGCACATCCTCCCCGTGTGTGCGTGGGTTTCCTCCGGGTGCTCCGGTTTCCTCCCACAGTCCAAAGATGTGCAGGTTAGGTGGATTGGCCATGATAAATTGCCCTTAAGTGTCCAAAATTGCCCTTAGTGTTGGGTGGGGTTACTGGGCTATGGGGCTAGGGTGGTGGTGTTGACCTTGGGTAGGGTGCTCTTTCCAAGAGCCGGTGCAGACTCGATGGGCCGAATGGCCTCCTTCTGCACTGTAAATTCTATGTGAAGGTTCAGTTAGGGTGCGTGAGAGTTACAAGTTAGCTAGGAAGGACCTAAAGAGAGAGCAAAGAGCCAGGAGGGGACATGAGAAGTCTTTGGCAGGTAGGATCAAGGATAACCCTAAAGCTTTCTATAGGTATGTCAGGAATAAAAGAATGACTAGGTTAAGGGTAGGGCCAGCCAAGGACAGTAGCGGGAAGTTATGCGTGGACTCCGAGGAGATAGGAGAGGTGCTAAATGAATATTTTTTGTCAATATTCACACAGGAAAAAGACAATGTTGTCGAGGAGAACACTGAGATACAGGCTACTAGACTAGAAGGGCTTGAGATTCATAAGGAGGAGGTGTTAGCAATTCTGGAAAGTGTGAAAATAGATAAGTCCCCTGGGCCGGATGGGATTTATCTTAGGATTCTCTGGGAAGCTAGGGAGGAGATTGCTGAGCTTTTGGCTTTGATCTTTATGTCGTCATTGTCTACAGGAATAGTGCCAGAAGACTGAAGGATAGCAAATGTTGTCCCCTTGTTCAAGAAGGGGAGTAGAGACAACCCCGGTAACTATAGACCAGTGAGCCTTACTTCTGTTGTGGGCAAAGTCTTGGAAAGATTTATAAGAGATAGGATTTATAATCATCCAGAAAGGAATAATTTGATTATGAATAGTCAACACGGATTCGTGAAGGGTAGGTCGTGCCTCACAAACTTTATTGAGTTCTTTGAGAAGGTGACCAAACAGGTGGATGAGGGTAAAGCAGTTGATGTGGTGTATATGGATTTCAGTAAAGCGTTTGATAAAATTCCCCATGGTAGGCTATTGCAGAAAATACAGAGGCATGGGATTCAGGGTGATTTAGCAGTTTGGATCCGAAATTGGCTAGCTGTAAGAAGACAGAGGGTGGTGGTTGATGTGAAATGTTCAGCCTGGAGTTCAGTTACTAGTGGTGTACCACAAGGATCTGTTTTGGGGCCACTGCTGTTTGTCATTTTTATAAATGACCTGGACGAGGGCGTAGAAGGATGGGTGAGTAAATTTGCAGATGACACTAAAGTCGGTGGAATTGTGGGCAGTGCGGAAGGATGTTACAAGTTACAGAGGGACATAGATAAGCTGCAGAGCTGGGCTGAGAGATGGCGAATGGAGTTTAATGCAGAAAAGTGTGAGGTGATTCATTTTGGAAGGAGTAACAGGAATACAGAGTACTGGGCTAATGGTAAGATTCTTGGTAGTGTGGATGAGCAGAGAGATCTCGGTGTCCATGTACATAGATCCCTGAAAGTTGCCACCCAAGTTGATAGGGTTGTTAAGAAGGCGGACGGTGTGTTAGCTTTTATTGGTAGAGGCATTGAGTTTCGGAGCCATGAGGTCATGTTGCAGCTGTACAAAACTCTGGTGCGGCCGCATTTGGAGTATTGCGTACAGTTCTGGTCGCCGCATTATAGGAAGGATGTGGAAGCATTGGAAAGGGTGCAGAGCAGATTTACCAGGATGTTGCCTGGTATGGAGGGAAGATCTTATGAGGAAAGGCTGAGGGACTTGAGGCTGTTTTCGTTAGAGAGAAGAAGGTTAAGAGGTGACTTAATTGAGGCATACAAGATGATCAGAGGATTGGATAGGGTGGACAGTGAGAGCCTTTTTCCTCGGATGGTGATGTCTAGCACAAGGGGACATAGCTTTAAATTGAGGGGAGATAGATATAAGTTTGATGTCAGAGGTAGGTTCTTTACTGAGAGTAGTAAGGGCGTGGAATGCCCCGCCTGCAACAGTAGTGGACTCGCCAACATTAAGGGCATTTAAATGGTCACTGGATAAACATATGGATGATAAGGGAATAATGTAGATGGGCTTTAGAGTGGTTTCACAGGTCGGCGCAACATCAAGGGCCGAAGGGCCTGTACTGCGCTGTAATGTTCTATGTTCTCAGCCTTGGAAGTAATTTTATCTTTCCACAATGTGGATTCTACGGCAGGCGAAAACTCTCTCGTCCGCCATTTGTTGCATGCCACATGAGGAATACGGCTTAACAAAATCTCTTTGATTCTTTTATAATCCGCATTACTAGGCCTGCAACAAGCAATAAATATGTGCCGTGCACGAGCTTTCTCCTCACTCTACCAGCTTTACAGACAACTTTCACATCCAGTCACCTGAAGTGTGAGGGGGTGGGGGGGTGGGGGCGTGGGGGGGGGTGATGAGAAAAGACTAAATTCCTGGTTTCATTGGTTGGTATCCTGTTGTGTGAAGGCGCTGATGAGTCCGTGTTCCACAATATAGAGAAAAAATCCATCGGGAGCATTCTGAATCAGGCTACAAAATAGCCTGCGTGTTGTGCTTGGAGATTGAAACATATGGGGCGGGATTCTCCGCGAACCGGCGGGGTGGGCTACTCCGGCACCGAGGTGTGGCGTGAACCACTCCGGCGTCGGGCCGCCCCGAAGGTGCGGAATCCTCCGCACGTTCAGCCGCTAGGTCGGCGGCGGAGTGTTTGGCGCCGCGCCAGCTGGCTTGGTGCCACGCCAAGCGACGCCGAAGAGCCTCCGTCGGCCGACGCGATTTGGCGCATGTGGGGGAGCGCCAGCATGTGCCGGCGTCATCCCAGCGCATGCGCAGGGGGGTTCTTCTCTGCACTGGCCATGGCGGAGGTTGGCAGCGGCTGGTGCGGAGAGTAAGAGTGCCCCCACAGCACAGGCCGGCCGCGGATCGGTGGGCTCCGGTCGCCAGGCCACCGGGGGGAATCCCCCCGGGGCCAGATGCCCCCCCCCCCCCGAGGACTCTGCAGGCCGCCTGTGGAGCCAGGTCCCGCTGGTAAGGACCTGTTGTGATTTACGCCGGCGGGACCCGCCGAAAACAGGCGGCCACTCGGCCCATTGCGGGGGGCCTACCGGCGTGGCGCGATCCCCGCCAAAACCCCGGCGCCGGAGAATATGGCAGCCGGCGGGGGCAGGATTCACGCCGCCCCCCGGCAATTCTCCGACCCGGCGGGGATTGGAGAATCCCGCCCATGGTCTGCATTGTTTGAGGAATCACCCACTACAAATGGTAAGATATTGAACAATATTAACCTGCCAGCCATTGCGAGAGCCATCAGCTGCACCATTGGACATCTAGCTTGGCAGGCAAAGGCAAAGCTAACAGAAGTCTGTAATTCTCCAGACTACTGTTGTAAATCGCTGGTAACCACGGGAGCAATATTAGATTCCTTTCACTGTTCCAACATATAAATGGTCTCCCACAGGAACACAACAGAGATAGCACATTCACAGATTTCTAAGATCATTCTCGCTTATGTCTCACTGTAATTTTTAAAACATTTGTTCATGGGATGTGGGTGTTGCTGGCTAGACCTGCATTTATTGCCCATCCATGATGGCTCTGGTGAAGGTGGTGGTGCATTATCTTCTTGAACGGCTGCACTCCATGCGGTGTAGGTGCATTCGCAGTGCTGTAAGGAAGGGGATTCCAAGACTTTGACCCAGGAAAA
This sequence comes from Scyliorhinus torazame, assembly GCF_047496885.1. Lineage (NCBI taxonomy): Eukaryota > Metazoa > Chordata > Chondrichthyes > Carcharhiniformes > Scyliorhinidae > Scyliorhinus > Scyliorhinus torazame. The sequence continues at coordinate 30,395,764 of NC_092716.1, read as the reverse complement.
CTAAAGGAATGGTGATGTAGTTCCTTGTCAGGTTGGTGAGTGACTTGGAAGGGAATTTGCAGGTGGTGGTGTTCCCATGCATCTGCTGCCCTTGTTCTTACAGGGTTAGAGGTCGCAGGTTTGGAAACATCTGTCAAAAGTGCCTTGGCGAGTTTCCGCAGTGCATATTGTAGACGGTACACACTGCTGCCACTGTGAGTCAGTGGCGGAGGGGGTGGATGTTAAAGATGCCAATCAAGCAAGTTACTTTGTCCAAAATAATGTTGTTGGAGCTGCACTCATTCAGTCAAGTGGAGTGTATTCTATCACTCCTAACTTTTGCCTTGAAGATGGTAGATGGGCTTTGGGGAGTTACTCTCTGCAGAATTCCTCTGACCTGCTCTTGCAGCCACAGTATTTATATGACTGGTCCAGTGAAGCTCCTGGTCAATGGTAACCCCCAAAGGATGTTGATATTGAGGGAACCAGCGATGTTAATGCCATTGAATATCAGGAGGGGATTGTTAGATTCTCTCTTGTTGGAGATGGCATTGCCTGGCAATTGTGTGGCATAAATGTGACTTGCCGTGAGTCAGCGCAAGCCTGAATATTATTCAGGTCTTGCTTCATATGAACACAGACTGCTTCAGTGGCTGCGGAGGAGTGAATGGTGCTGAACATTGTGTAAACATCCGCAAACATCCTCACTTCTGACCTAATGGTGGAGGGAAGGTCATTGATGAAGCAATTGAAGATGGTTGGGCCTTGGACACTACTTTGAGGAACCACTGCAGTGATGTACCAGGACTATGACCTCCAATAACATCATATGACTCCAACCAGTGGAGAGTTTTCCCTCGATTCCTATTGATTTCAGTTGGCTCCTTGATACCAAACGTGGTAAAATGCAACATGGCGATCAAGAGCCGTCACTCAACTCATCTCTTTTGTTCATTTTTTAATCCATGTTGGACCAAGGCAGTAATGAGATCAGGAACCGAGAGGCCCTCCCTGGGAGAACACAATTTGAAAGTCACTGAGAAGATTATTGGTGAGTAAATGCCACTTTGATTGCATTATCAATTGCACCTTTCATCACTATGTTAATGATCAAGAGTAGACTGACAGGGTAACTAGCTGGGTTGGATATGACCTGCTTTTTATGGACAAGTCATACCTGGGCAATTTTCCACATTGTCGGGTACATACCAGTGTTGTAGCTGTACTGGAACAACTTGGCTTGGGACACAGCTAGTTCTGGAATACAAGTCTTCAGTACTGTTGTCGGGATACTCTCAGGGCCCATAGCCTTTGCAGTATCCAGGGGCTTTAGGATTTCTTGTGGCTGAAGACTGGCATTTGTGATACTCAGCTGGCTGAAGATAGTTGCTATTGCTTCAGCCTTGTCTTTTGCATAGATGTCCTAGACTCCCCCATCATTGAGGATGAGAGTATACGTGGAGCCTCCTCCCCCTGTTAGTTACTTAATTGTCCACCACCATTCAGGACTGGATGTCGTTAGAATGAAGGCAAAGCGAATGAACTGCAGAGCTTAGATCTGATCCACTGGTTGTAGAATTGCTTGGCCCTGTCTATAAAAGCTGATTCCACTGTTTTGCATGCAAGTAATTATGTGCTGCAGGTTCACCGGGTTAACACCTTATTTTTAGGTAATCCTGGTACTGCTGCTGGCATGCCCTCCTGCATTCCTCATTGAACTAGAGTGGTAGATCTGCCGGGTCATGAGGTTACAGACTGTGGTTGAATAGAAATCTGCTGCTACTGAGAGGCCGCCAGCGCCTCATGGATACCCAGTTTTGAGTTGCTATATCTGTTCAAAATCTCTCGCATCTAAAGGTAAGGTAAAGTGGCCATAGTCCTAGATGACCATAGGCTGCTTTGCCCTTTGAGGGGGAGAGCTGACTGGTGATGGTTTAACCTGAGGATCAAGGTTGAGAAGGCGTGGCCTTCATGAATAACCTGCGCTGCTGGCCTCACTCTGCATCATGAATCAGCAATCTAGCCAACTGAGCTAAATCGGCCCCCTCTCATTGATGGTGCTGGTGCTACACAGCACGTTGGAGGATATCCTCAATGTGAAGACAGAACTTCGTCTCCACAAGGACTGTGCGATGGTTATTCCTCCCAGTACTGCCATGAACAGATGCATCTGTAACAGGTAGAATGGTGATGATGAGGTCAGATAAGTTGTTGCCCTTTGCTGATTCCCTCACACCTGCCACCAATCCAATCCAGCAGCTATGTCCTTTAGGATCTGGTCAGCTTTGTCAGTAGTGGTGTTACTGAGCTACTCTCAGTGATGGACATTAAATTCCCAAACCTAGAGTATCTTCTGTGCCCTGGCCACCTTCACTGCTTCTTCCAATTGGTGTTCAACATGAAGGAGTACTGATTCATCAGCTGATCGCAGGTGGTAGGTTATAATCATCACAAGGTTTCCTTGCCTATGGCTGACCTGATGCCATGATACTTCATGGCGTCCAAAGGCAATGTTGAGGATTCCCAGGCCAACTCTCTCCCAACTTTATACCGCGATGCTGCCACCTCTGGTGATGGTGGTGTTTGGGACATAGCCATTCTCTCGGAAGCATATCTTAAAGACAATGTCAGGACATTGCTCGACTAATTTATGGGGAAGCTCTCCCATTTTGGCACAATGCGCCAGGTGTTTTGAAGGACACCTTTACAGGGTCAAGAGAGTTGGATTTGCTGTTAACTCTTCCCCGGCCAATGCCAGATGGTCCATCCGTTTTCACTCCTTTTAGACTTTGTAGAGGTTTAATACAACTGAGTGGCTTGCTGGCCATTTCAGAGGACAGATATGTGTCAACCACATTGGGTCTGCAGTTACATGTAGGCCTGACAGGTCAGGTAGTCCAGTGACTTTACTACTAAACCATCACCTCCTCCTTTATCCTGTTCTTGTGCCAGTTCAACATTAAGTCCAGTTGCCAGGAAGAACAGTCATGATTTATTTTAAGAAAGGATATACTTGGATATGAGGCAGTACAGTGAAGGTTCACTAAATTGTTCCGAGCATGGGGGGGTTGTCCTATGATGAGCGGCTGAGTAAATTGGGCTTATATTTCCTGGAGTTTAGAAGTATGAGAAGCAGTCTCATTTAAACCTACGAAAATCTGAAGGGGACTGATAGTTTAGGTGCTGAGAGATTGTTTGGGGAATCTAAAGCACGAAGTCACAGTTGCAGGATCAGGGGCCGAACATTTATAATCATAATAATCGCTTATTGTCACGAGTAGACTTCAATGAAGTTACTGTGAAAAGCCCCTAGTCGCCACATTCCGGCGCCTGTTCGGCGAGGCCGGTATGGGGCGGAGATGAGGAGAAATCACTTCATTGACAGGGTTGTAAACCTTAGGAGTTCTCTACCCCAGAGGGTTATGAATACTCCATCATTGAACACATTCAAGGCTGGGTTGAGAGATTTTTGGTGTCTCAGGGGATCAAGGGATATGAGTAGCAGGTGAGAAAATGGAGCTGAAGCCCAGGATCAGCCCTGATCGTACTGAATGGTGTAACAGGCTCGACGGACCATTTGGTCCACTCCTGCTCCTACTTCTTGTGTTATTTCCCAAGGCCATAGCTGATTTTGAAGAATCGAATCTTGAGATTCAGGCCTAGAAATTGGATCATTCCTGAGCTGAGATGCACTTCTAGTGCAGATGCTTCATGAGGCCAATGGTAGGCCCTGAGAAACTTGAATCGCAGAAGTCATTGGTTTACTATCAGTGAGCTGCAGACGCCAGTTGTGGCCCAAAGCTAACTCACCAATGCTGGGAGGCACCATGAGTGTCCATCTCAGACGCACGGGGCGTGATTCTCTAAAAATGGGGCTAAGTCCTCATGCTGGCATGGAAACCGGCGCCAACGACTTTGGGTCAACGGCCCCCGAAAGTGAGGAATTCTCACCTTTCTAGGGTGCTAGTTTGCCGCCCGAGTTGTCCCCGCAGCTCCAGCCGGCGGGGAAAGGCCCGCGCAAGTCCACGCATACGCGGAACGGCCGGCATATTCCTGCGCATGCGCGGAATGACCGCTGTATTTCCATGCATGCGCGGGGGTTCCCTTCCCCGTGCTGGCCCCCGGGCAATATGGCAGAACCCTGCAGGGGCCCAGCGTGGCGCAAAGTAGGACCCCATGGAACCAGCCCGCCCGCCGATCGGTAGGCCCTGATCGCGGGCTAGGCCACCGTGGGGCCCCCGCATCCCCGGGGTCAGATACCCCCGCACCCCCCCCCTCCAGGACGGCCCCCGCACACTTACCTTCCAGGTCCCGCCGTATGGGACCTGAGTAATCCACGCCGGCGGGACTGGGCCAAACTCGTCGGCCACTCGGCCCATTGGGGCCCGAAGAATCGCCGGGGAGGGGCGTTGTCAACATGCCCCCAACCGGCGTGGCGGCGATCCCGCCGGCGCCCGAAAAATGGCGCCGGAGAATGGGGAAGCCGGCGTCAGGGCACCGGGGCATGTCCGGGAATTCTCTGACCCGGCGCCATGTCCTTGAAACGTACCCTTACAGAGGTACCCACCAGTGGACCATTTGAGGATCACTGATTTAGTTGCTAAGTGACTGCGAGTACAGACTGATGTATAATGCAGTCACAAACAAATTTGGCCTTAAACAAGCTGTCTACCTGTAGACATACATGGAGCCGAATGTTTGTTTCAACTGCAGACTCCATGCAAGAGTCTTTACCGATATGATGGAGGGCACACTTCCAGTGCAGGTGGAGATGCGCATACTGTTGAACATTTAGGAGCTCATTTAAGCCTATAAAATGGATGTGATGCCATTAAATTGCTACGCCTCCATTGTTTTTGTGATAGAAAGTTGACAAGCTCTGAATTTGATTTAAAATGGAAAACTAAATCAATTTGTGTGCAGTTTGAAATGCAACAATCCAATTTATCTTGAACAAGTTTTTTTTTCCATTTATTGCTGCAATGAATGTGAAAGCTGTTCTTCATGTACATCTGGTGTTGAATTCCATTTTCTCTGAACTACTTATGTAATGGAAACAGATGGAAACAGATCACCACATTTTTTAAACACTAAAACTCCTCATGATGTCTTCAGTCATGAATTTCAGGTCAACATGCAATAAAATCGAGACATTTCTGGCAATGATTCAAATCCATACAGAAGTTAATTGCATCAATGTGGGCTTCATATGTTGTTATGATCCTTGATCAGACCCCAGAATGTGGAGGGGGAGATCGGCCAAAGAGCAATAAAAGGCTGTTTAAAGTAGACAAAGGTTGAGATTCAAGACACCTGCTTTTGTAATAAACCCACAGGAAAAAAACTAAACTTTACAAGTACTGTTCCATGTTCTGTCAGGACATTTAAGAGACTCTTGGACAGGCACATGGATAGCAGTAAATTGAAGGGGCTAGGTTGATCTTAGATTAGGATAAATGGTCGGCCCAACATCGTGGGTTGAATCATAGAATTTATAGTGCAGTAGGAGGCCATTCGAACCATCGGGTCTGCACCGGCTCTTGGAAAGAGGACCCTACCCAAGCCCACACCTCCACCCTAACCCCATTACGCAGTAACCCCACCCAACACTAAGGGCAATTTTGGACACTCAGGACAATTTAGCATGGCCAATCCACCTAATACATCTTTGGATTGTGGGAGGAAACCGGAGCACCCGGAGGAAACCCACGCACACACGGGGAGAACGTGCAGACTCCACACAGACAGTGACCCAAGCCGGGAATCGAACCTGGGACCCTGGAGCTGTGAAGCAATTGTGCTAACCACTATGCTACCATGCTGCCCACTTCAAGGGCCTGTACAGTTTGTTTTTCTAAAGGTGAAACAATTTACAATACGGACCTTATACTCTTATATTCAGTTTCCAGTGGACCGCTTCAAAATCACAGAACCGTGCAGAGAGGAGATTGCTAACCATTTAATTCTGTTTGAAGTGACCCAGGACCTGTCAATCAAAGCTTGATCTTTATAAACATTGAAGTTACAGCACTTTAAAGTTACTCAACCGTGAAGGAAAGTGAATGGAACAATGCTGACAGCTGTGTGTGGCGTGGAAGATGTCAATCACAGCCTAGTAAAATCAATATCAAAGAGAAATGAATGAACAGCTTGCAGATCAAAGATCTGAGGGAGTTTAAACACAGCTGACTGGTTTTCTCTTTTCAGGAATTGACAGGTGGTGCCTCCTGTGTCTAAGCCAGCAGGTGTATGTCAGGTGAGTGTTAAAACAGTAATTTATTCATTGCCTGTCTGAATTGGCTTCCAGGAGTCTTTCTTCTGGGGCGGAGGGGGGTGGGGGGCCTCTGATGGGGGTCACTCTTCTAAGGGATTTCCTGACAGGAGTCACTTTTCTGGGGATTTCCATATTTAGGGGTCTCTGTGGGGTGTCTCTTTATTTAGGAGGTCACTGGGCGGGTTTCATTTTTAGGGATTCTCTGTGGGGGTTATTTTTATTTAGGAGGCCTCTTTTTTTCAGGCGTCTCTGGTAGGGGGGCGGTGGGAGGGTTCTGGTGGGGGTGGGTGGGCAGGTCTTGCATTGTGTGTGGGGGGGGGGAGAAAGGGTGGCCCTCGGATTAACTTTATGCCAACTCCGTTAAAGAGTTACCCCTTGGCTCACCGCAAGGTCCAGTGCACCAGTAATAATACTTGCCCAAATTTCACCCAAGATATAAGTGTAAATCAGCTTAATCTTGTTTATGTATTTGCATGCAAATAAATGGTTAATAACTTCAGTTTAGTTTCATGTTAAAAAAAAGTCTACAGGTTTAGTTTCACTATATTATAATGCAGGTTTTACGACTGTTAAAACATCAGAGTATAAAAAAACTGAGCTTTTGCTTAGCAACCAGCGGCCCACAGTGAGAAGCAGAAGCACTGAGTTTCAATTTGGAACCGGGGGTGAGATTCTCCGACCCCCCGCAGGGTCGGAGAATCACCGGGAGGTGGCGTGAATCCTGCCCCCGCCTGCTGCCGAATTCTCCGGCGCCGGAGATTTGGCGGGGGCGAGAATCGTGCCGCGCCGGTTGGCGGGCTCTGCCCGGCGATTCTCCGGCCCGCGATGGGCCGAAGTCCCGTCGTTCTATGCAGGTCCCGCCGGCATAAATTGGAATTGGTCCCTTACCGGCGGGACCTGGCGGCATGGGCGGGCTCCGGGGTCCTCGGGGGGGGGGGGGGGGGCGGGGGGCGATCTGGCTCTGGGGGTGCCCCCAAGGTGGCCTGGCAATCGGGGCCCACCGATCCACGGGCGGGCCTGTGCCGTGGGGGCACTCTATTCCTACGCTTTGGCCGTGTAAGTATCCGCGATGGCCGGTGCAAAGGTGAATCCCCCCCCCCCCCCCCCGCGCACGTGCGGGGATGACGCCAGCAACCGCTGACACTCCCGCGCATGCGCGGACCCGGCCGGCGGGGCGGAAACCACTCCGGCGACGGCCTAGCCCCTGAAGGTGCAGAGGATTCCGCACCTTTGGGGCGGCCCGACGCCGGAGTGTTTCCCGCCACTCCACTGCGCCGTTTCTGCCCGCCCCGCCGATTCCCGGGGAATCCCACCCGGGGTAACTCAGTGGAAAGTCAGAACAGGCAGGATAATGCTTAGGGACAGAAAGCCAATCCCATGCTGAAGAACAGAAAGTCCCAGAAACTAGGGAATGGGAAATAGGAAAGTCCCAGGAAAACTGTGAGGTCAAATCAAGTTGAAGTAAGGAGCAGAGAGAGGCTCCCAGTTAAAGACAGGGCTGCAATGTGCAGACTGGGTGAAGTCAGCGAGTGAGATGCCAAACATATGAGGTAATCCTAAGGTTGGTGACAGATAAATACAGCCTGTGAAGCGGTGGTGTTCTGTTGGTATGGCCGGGTTCATGGGAGATTACTAGAAGCTTGAATACAAGTGGAAATCCAGGGCAGCGGAAACCAAAAGGAGAGGTTCAAATCCTGGAGATGGACCCTTGGTAAAGGCATCCAAGCATTGTTTGGGAAAAGATTTCAAGGTGTGTTCTTCAAGAGCGGAGTTTGGAAGCTCTTGTGTAGAAGCCAGAGTTCCAGTGAAACCAGTCGTTTAGAGCATGACAAGGATCTGGGAGGATTTGATGAGAAATCTGCAGAAGTTGTTTTGGATAATATCTGTTACTAGGGTTCAGAGTGTAGGTTGTCTGATCACATTTCACCTATTGGTTTACATGGGCTGTGTACTTACTGAGAACATTAGAGTATAAGATGGATTTTGTAATTGTGTTATCCTTGCAAATCTGCATATATCTGTAAAGGTAGCTGGGGTGAAGGAGTAGTGTATTATCGTGAATATTTTCTTGTTTAATATATGTTTTGTTCTTTTGTTAAAAATTCATCAGCACCTGTTACTCTGTTCATCCATGTACCAAAACAAAAAATAAATGTTGGTTTATATCAAGCCAGATTCCATCCTGGGATCCGACCTGTCCAGTAGTAACATCAATTGGGATCATAACAGGCACTATGAATTAAAAGACAAAATGTGGTCGAACATACCGATAACCAAGGAAGTGACAGATGCAACCAAGACAGAGTCCATGGATTTCTCAATAACCCATCCAGATATCAGTAAACACCTAGACAAAGAATCTCATTGAAACTCATGAGGGATTCCTTGCTTTACCTTCGAGCATCTCTCCATGGAGTTCTCACCAAAAGTTGTCCCCACAAAGTCAGCTTTAACAATGGTCCACCTCAACACAGGGTTTCAATCTTGCCTTCTAAGAATCCTTCTCCCTGGATTCCCCAGTGCGCTCAACATTATCTCACAAGCGCACTTTCAGATCCAAGGCCACCCCAAGCAGAACACCACTGCTCCAAAGGGGTACCTTGCCCCAGTGTCCCTCTTTACTTAAAGCCTGCTCCCCACTGCTCTTTCTTTAATTTGGAGTCTGTTTCTCTGCTCCTTTCTTTTAACTTAACTGGGACCTGTTTCTGTCCATTTTGCCTTTGTGACACTTGTTGGCTGACAGGCACCCTGAAACTGACTGTCTCAAGGAGAGTTGCTCCCTGATCCTTGAGCTGATCTGAGAATCTATCAAAACACTCCCAGAGGGTCCAACCTTGTTACTTGGCAGGATAAGCATTAGAACATACTCTACCTTAAATGTTACAATCTCTACAGACTGCTAATTTAGTACCCAGGGACACAAAAGATCCATGATGTTGTGACAATATGTAGACTTCGCAGCGATTGGCAGAAATGATCGTGCATAATCTACAATATTATATTGGGAAATCTTTACACATTCACAAGATCTTTGACTGAAAGTGTGGTTCCTTCGAACAAATTGGATTTCAATCAACAAGTTAATTAATGCTTCCTGTTACAAACATCAAAACCTTGAAATGACAAAAAATGGAGGTGATATACACAAAAACAGTGAGATTATGTTGGCTTATATGCAGAATGGACAGTACAATATTTATGTTGGTGTCGATGCATCCTAAACATTTTATCTGTGTGTGTGGACACGGAATTCATCAACTGGGTGATGCTTTAGTTCTTTGTAATTTCCTTTCCTCCACCCTACTGAACCAGCATGGCAGCTCCATCCTAATTGCAGCTGTAGTTCTGATTGAATAGTGAGTGGAAAATTAGTCTGCATTGTGATCTTGTGTTCACTGAGAATAGGGTCGAAATTGCCAAAGCTTATTTTTGAAATCACTCTCTGGCCTTTCTCATCACATATTAACATTTTTATCTTCAAGAATGCCAAACTAAATGAAATTTACAGCTCAGGTGGTAACTAATTGACCAATAGGTCGCTCCACGGGCATTGGTCATGGCAGTCAAAACTGGCAAGTGTTGTACAGGGCTGCACAGTGAGATACATTGCAGCAGGTTCAAAAAATGAGACGAGTGTCAGTCTCAATAGTCGATTATAAGATTTCAAGGATTAGCAAATCCCGGGAATTAATTGAACCATGCAGATGTTGGAAATCTGAAATTAATTCAGAAAATATTGTACATACTCAGAAGGTGGAGTAACAGTATTGTCACTGGACTGGTAATCCAGAGGTCCAGGCCTTGGGGCACACAGGTTCAAATACCACCATGGCAGCTGTGCAATTTAACTGCAAGTCATTAATCTGGAAGATAAAGTCAACCACCAGTAACGATGACCATGCTAGCTATCACCAAACCCATCTGGTTCATTGATGGAAATCTGCCATCCTTACCCAGTCTGGCCTATAACAATGTGGCTGAATCTTAACTGCCCCTCTAAAATGGCCTAACAAACCACTCAGTTCAAGTCCAATTAGGGATGGGCAAACAAGTGTCCAAATGCTCACTCATCAGGTAATCAGTCTGCCCTGCTCAAGCAAAGGTAACTGTGTGCAGTCGCGTGAGGACCTCAGTTTGACATTCCTTTGTTGGTCAAGATTTAAAAATCAGCGGCAACCATAACTAATGCACCCGCCACCCCCAACCCCTCCGCTGTGCACCTGCCAGCTGTGCACTAATATGCCACAAACCATTTGCTCTTCCCCTTTGCTCATCCATCCGAATGCATTTTCACTTTCAGTACTTCTTTTAGTAATCTTTATTAGTGTCACAAGTAGACTTACATTAGCAACGAAGGTACTGTGAAAATCCCCTCGTCGCCACATTCCGGCGCCTGTTCGGGTGCACTGAGGGAAAATTCAGAATGCCCAATTCACCTAACAAGCACGTCTTTCGGGACTTGTGGGAGAAAACCGGAGCACCCGGAGGAAACCCACGCCGACACGGGGAGAAAGTGCAGACTCCGCACAGACAGTGACCCAAGCCGGGAATCGAACCTGGGACCCTGGCTCTGTGAAGCAACAGTGCTATCCACTGTGCTACCTTGCCGCCCCCATGCTGAGAAGTACAGATGCTGAAGAGTGCAGTTTCTTTTCATCACTAATCTTTACACGTGAAATGTAAATGCTTTCTACATAACTCAATTTATTGCCTTTTCTAATCTTGGGCTGCAAGTCTACAATGTTGCATGTAATGCAGTTCGACTGTCCCAGCCAATAAAATATGTGAGCATACATCAATGTTAATGCTCTGGGATGAAACCTGACATTGGACCTTGATGTTGTTCAAGTCGCTTCGTCTTATGTGACATTCAAGTTCTACAATATATTAAAATGAAAAGGTTGAGTGGATGTTATGAAAATGTAGTTCAACAGCAGCTATTGTCAGCAGTTAAATTTCTGAGATATTTGATGTGGGTGGATAACATATACAATGCCACTGTGTGATGTTAAGTAAATGCTCCCATGATCTAATGAAAGGCAAAAGACTTTGTGAGTAAACGTAAGATTCTAAGAGTTCAATTCGTCTTTTTTGAGTTCCAACATGGTGGGATTTCTGCCTGCCCCTCTCAATCCGTCCAGACCTTCACTTATTTTCTTGGCTCAGGGGTTACTTGATATGCATGGCAATCCCCTGATGGGATTTCCTCTCCACCAGAGGCTCCCTCTGGTGCCATGGAAGAGGTGAAAAATTCTGTGATGCTGTCATGAGGACATTGTAGCAGCACAAAAGGTACGAAGAGAGATTAAAGGGCGAAATATGCCCTGAAAACAAAATGAAAGGTGTCAGACTGAAGGCTAAACAGGTGAGGCTTTCGGAAAAGATGGAGGGATGGGAGGGCTCTCTTAAGCCTTCTCCCCTATAGTTGAAGAATTTGGAGATTTTGCAAGATCACAGAACAAAGAAATGTACAGCACAGGAACAGGCCCTTCGGCCCTCCAAGCCCGTGCCGACCATGCTGCCCGACTAAACTACAATCTTCTACACTTCCTGGGTCCGTATCCCTCATTCATGTATTTGTCAAGATGCCCCTTAAATGTCACTATCGTCCCTGCTTCCACCACCTCCTCCGGTAGCAAGTTCCTGGCACCCACTACCCTCTGCGTAAAAAACTTGCCTCGTACATCTACTCTAAACCTTGCCCCTCTCACCTTAAACCTATGCCCCCTAGTAATTGACCCCTCTACCCCGGGGAAAAGCCTCTGGCTATCCACTCTGTCTATGCCCCTCATAATTTAATAATAACAGGTCTATTACTACTTTATCCCAGGGGGCCCTGGGGTTCAGTGGTGACCGGAGATTATGAGTGTGCTTCTTTCCTTCCGCCCCATCCGCCACTCCAATACCGTTAGCATGCAGCATGTGGTGCTGAAGGTGGGGATATCAATGTTAGATGGTGAGGTGGTGGTGACTCACTGCCCCATTTTCCTGCAATTCCAGCCATGATTCCTCCAATTTTTGAGGAGATTGGAAAGGACGTGTAATTGCATGTAATGAGCATTAAAAATTCTTATCAATTCATCCTCTAAATCCTGTGATTGACCTTCCTGATCATTTGTATGCTATTGGGCAGTACGGTCACGCAATGGTTAGCACTGCGTTAGCACTGCGCTGAAGGCCCGGGTTCGATCCCAGCCCTGAGTCACTGGCCACATGGAGTTTGCATATTCTTCCCGTGTCTGCATGGGTCTCACCCCCACAACCCAAAGATGTGCAGGGTAGGTGGATTGGCCACGCTAAATTGTCCTTTTATTGGGGAAAAAAAAGGTACTTTAAATTTAAAAAAAAATAATTTGTACACTACCCATTGAGAACATCGGCATACAAGGGTGCAGCCCTTACACGTTCACTGATTGAACTCAGGTATAACCCTCTTTCAACATTGCTCTTGACTTTTCCTGGCTGTCTCTGTGCCAATAGATTATTTAACTGCTGCCCAATTTCAGGTGAATCAAAATCTATTTCAGATCAACATGCAGAAGACCAAAGTCATCATCTGCAGGAACAACCGTAAACTTCACTCCTTACCATGGATGCCTACCATTCTCTCAGGCTGAATTCTACCCCAGTATTTTTTAAGTCCAAGTCAATCCAGAGATTAGTTCAATGCCAACATCGTTTTCATCACAGAGACATAGACGTGAATGGAAGCTATAACATGGAAGCATGCCATGCAGCCCAACCAATCCATGTTAGTATTTACCACTCCACCTCCCATCTCTCCACCATGAGTTCCCAGTCAATAAAAATAACTTGCACCTGTATAGAGAGCCTTCAACATTGTAAAACACCCCACAGCAGGGAGCATTAGTGCACAAAATTTGACTCAAAACCATATAACGAGGTATTAGGGCAGGTGGCCAAATGTTTTGTCAAAGGGGTCGGTGTTAAGGAGCTTCTTGAAGGATGATAGAAAAGATGAGATACAGAAATGGAGACATTTAGAGAGGAATTCCAGAGCCTCGGGCTAAGGCAGCTAAAGGCTGTGCCTTCAGTGATGTATAATAGGCCAGAATTGGAGGCACACAGAGGGTTTTAGAGGCTGGAAGAGGTTACCAAGGTAGGGATGGGCAAGACCATGGAGAATGAGAATTTTACAGTTGGGGTGTTGATTAACCGGAAGCAAATGTAGGTTAGCGGGCAATGGGGTGATGGGTGAATGAGTTAGTGTGTGGTAGCAGAGTTTTGAATTGACTTAACTTAATGGATATTAAATTTATGGAAATTATCTTTTAACCTTCCTGCTCCGTATCCATTTATTCCTCCATATACTTTAAAATCCTTTTCTTTCCAACATCTTTCCATAATTCGCCTGTCCAATCAACTGCTTACTTTCACATCCACAGTGTTGAGTGGCTTCACCTTACTCCCCTCCCTTCATTAGCTGCTATACAGGCATTTATCACCAGTTCGGTTGCTCACTTGCTCTCTTATCTGGCCACCCGTTAGTCATTAACTTTGCTGCATTAATCCTGTCCTACACCAAGTCTCACTCAACTTATCACTTTCATCCTCATAATCTGCTCCGTGCCCTTCATTAAATTTATCATCTTTAAATCCTTCCATAGCTCTACTGCATCTCTGCAATCACCTTCTGCCCTGTATCTCCATCAAACATTCCACTCCTCTAATTACAATTTTCGTGCAATCCCTGTTACCATCTTTGGAGAGCATTCAGTTGCTGAATTTCCAATGAGATTAGTACCGGTCCCGGGGAGAAAATGTAGAGAAAATCCAACAAGACTCTAGCCTAAAGCAATATTATTCTCCTGCCACACCATTGGATTTGAACAAAGCGTTTCACTTTTTTTTGTAAGTATTGATCTAAAGGAATGTTATTTTATCAGAGTATGGCACTAAAACTTGATGGCTGATAGCAGCAGTATCAGTGAATTCTTCAAAAGGTGTATTTTCTTTTTACAATTTTCTGGTTCAGCCAACTGGAGATTTGTGGTCTTTCACCAACATGGCATTCCTGACTAAAACTACACAGCCTTGGAGGCAACTAATGAGGCATCAGGGAAAAAACACGAGAGTCAGTTCTGGCATTCTGGGAGGTGGGATTTCCTTCCTTGTCCTGCTGATCAGGCTCAGGTATACAGTTAAAATAGCCATGCAAACACTTCCTGGACCAGCCACCCTCAACTCCCAGCCACTGCCTTCTTAACTAGGCCCTTTTTAAGTGCCTGCCTCAGGCAGCAGCCTCATTAATTAATATGGACTAATCAGGTCCTATGTTGTCATTGGAACCTTCAAGGTTCTTCAGCAGCACCTGCTGTGTGCATTTTAACAAGGACGTGGGGAGTCCATGCCGAGTGAAATAAAGAAACAAAGTCTTTATTTACAGCTCAATATACACACAGCCCGGTAGATCCCTACCGGGTTCTTTTCTGCTCAGTGCCTCACGGGCCAACCTTCAGCACAGAGGTGAATAAAGATCCCCCGCCCCTAGCGGGGAGCACGTGTTCCGCAACAGCCATGGGGAAGATAATCAGTCCCACCCCGTTGGCCCCGTGCGGGCTATTACAGGCACCCTCGGCAAAACCTGCTGGGGAAGTCAAAAAGTTTAGTTCGTATTTTGCTGTTGTGCGCACGTGTATGTGCGCATGTGTTCAGGAGGACCATTCCCCAAAGGCAAAAGATTAAGTGTAGCCTCAATTCGATCAGGAGCTTCTGAGCAAATCCTACTGGTACCGTGGGAGATAAACTATAAATCATTCTTATACTGTTCCTGAGGTCTGATGAGATCTGAAGGGCAATTTCTAAGTTCTACAGAAATGCTTGTTACACCGTATGCTCAGTCAGAATGCAAAAAAGACTTTGTTCAGGACAATCTCGACAGAAAACCACATCTGCCTTGATCAAAGCTGTTTTTTTTTGTCAAAGTTACAAAAATACCCTGCATCATTAAAATGAGGATTTATTGTAAGGCAATTAATACAGAGAAATGTAAATTTGGACAGCGTCTGAAAGTCACAAATACACATTTATTTGAATAACTCAACTGTAAATGATGAATAGCTATTTAACTTTCCGATTATTGCTTTTCATTTTGGAATCAGTGGCAAGTGACATTGATATATATTCCTCCAACACAGCTCAAACAGTTCTGGTTTAATATAACAAAGCTATAAGTGGTTATCAGTTGGTTTCACTGTACATGCTTAAGTCTGAAACGTACAGTGGCCACTATCCACTTTAGTAATTCATGCTCTAGTACCCAGTTGTTGAAGTGACATTTTTTAATGA
This sequence comes from Scyliorhinus torazame, assembly GCF_047496885.1. NCBI lineage: Eukaryota > Metazoa > Chordata > Chondrichthyes > Carcharhiniformes > Scyliorhinidae > Scyliorhinus > Scyliorhinus torazame. Next base: position 30,380,202 of record NC_092716.1, on the reverse strand, counting down.
CTTTTTTTCGTGCTTGTGAAATTACTTTGACAAAACTGAGCAGCTCTCATAACATCACACGACTGTGCATGGATGGTTGAACAATCAATACCAGCACTTTCAATCAAATGCTATGTATGAAAGATGTCGCTAGATTAAAATTTAGAAATATTTAATTTTTTGCTTGAAATGTAATACTCATCAAGATGATGACACTGAGGAATGGACAACTTCCCAGTTCATGCCATCCCCGTCAACGTCAGCCCCTTCCAAACCAGGGTAACTTTGCACAGGCAGAATAAAAGCTACAACAAAAAATAAATCTGATCCCTGTGTCTGAAAACCTTTGTGCCAACACACTATTCCCCACATCAGCTGTCTCTGTGCCCCCTCAGCAAGATTGTTGGTTAAGCACTACTTTGTGCTGTAGGTCTATCCCTATTGTGAGGAGGGTGCGGGTACACTTGATTACACTCAGGCAAATTCACCCAAGGCTTTTACCACCACCAGACAGAACCGATCATCTTTTCAAGGGTATGGGCTAGATATCAGCCCAGGTTATAAATGTGAAAGGTATTCAACAAAATGACTGCCTCACACATGACCAGCAAGGAACATTCTTGCTCCTCATCTCATACCAGAAATCAAAATGAGAAAGTACATTTTTTCATGCAGTATTCTATAGTATGATAAGAAAGATAAAAAGTAAAAGGGTATAGAGGCACTAAAGTGGGTGAAGAGAAGATTTACAAAGACGATACCAGAAATGTGTGGGTATACATATCAGGAAAGGGTTGACAGGCTGGTCCCTTTTCTGTTTTTTTTAAAAAAAGCTGAGGGGTGACCCAAAAGAGGGTTTTGAAATTATGAAAGAGTGAAATGGTGATCGAGTGTACACAGAGTGAATGTTTTCTTTTGTGCGAGGTGTGGTGATATGCCTATGGGCTATATCATAGATGGATGGTGTGCGACCTCCAACCAGCAGGTGGCGGCACAGACACACCATGCGGTCTCTAGACTAAGGTCACGTGACCTACGAGTCCGATATAAAGGAAGACGCATCTGGCCATCTTCATAAGAAGATTGAGAGGGTAATAAGACAAACAAGTGAATGGTCAGTGCTAGGTGCAAGATCCAAAGGAGTAGTTAGCAGGCTCCATGATAACATGCTCTGTACCAGATTGCTATCTTACCCCACGAGACTCAATAAAAGATTCTGGTTTGGACAAGTCGAAGTGTTTGGTTGATTCCTTCGTGAAGTACACTGACCGATTGGAAAGAGGGCGAGTCTTAATTTCAGCTTGAATATTGTAAAGAACAGAAGCTGTAAGATTGCCTAGTCTGAAGCTAGTGGGGAAATCTACAGTGGGCCTAATGGTAACCTATAGTAAAATAAAATCACCAGCAAATTAACTTGGAAACAATGGAAATGTAACCAGAACAAGGGACTGAGGCCTCCACTGTCAAGAAATGAAAATGAAATGAAAATCGCTTATTGTCACAAGTCGGCTTCAAATAAAGTTACTGTGAAAAGCCCCTAGCCGCCACATTCCGGCGCCTGTTTGGGGAGGCTGGTACAGGAATTGAACCATGCTGCTGACCTGCCTCGGTCTGCTTTCAAAGCCAGCGATTTAGCCCTGTGCTAAACCAGTCCCGCAACTGAAAGTTTTACCTCCGAATAGCTGAAGCTGAGGAGAATTCTCCAGATGACTGAGGCATGCTTATGGTTGGTCCGTTCAGAGGTAAATTGCTTTAAGATTAATGTGCCTGAGAAGAAAACTCTTGGGGGAAGCAGGAGATAAACCTGAATGCATAAGATATATTGTTAATAAACCGTATTGTTCAGTTGATAGTGCTTGTTCAAGTCTTTTGTATACAATAAAGTTTGCTTTGTTAAAATAAGTGAAATCTTGTGGTGCAGTTTTATTGGTTCAAACAAGGCATGTGGATTTATTTTTAATTGTTAATGGTCCCTCACCAGATCGTAATACATCAATGTGTGGTAGTATGCATTAGGGGTCATGTGGGACTGTGAAGCCGTGAGGTCATTGGCTGACAGATCCCGGGTCCTGGTTGGCTGTTGACCTCTAGCTCCACCCTGAAGGCGGAGTATAAGAACCTGGAGTTCTCCCCGCAGGCCAGTCAGCTACTGAACTGCGGGGAACAAGTCACGCTTAATAAAGCCTCATCGACTTCATCTCTATTCGTCTCTCGTGAGTCTTTGTGCGCTACAATTTATTAAGCGTGCTTAAAAGAACTATGGAGCTCAGGATCATCCCGGAATGCCTGAGGATCAGCCCCAACGCAGTGAACTCAGCAGCAGTTTTCAAACACTGGCAGACTTGTTTCGAGGCCTACCTCAGAACGGCCCCCGGCCGGGTCACAGAAGACCAGAAACTACAGGTCCTGCACTCGAGGGTAAGCCCGGAAATTTTCCCTCTCATCGAAGACGCAGAGGATTACCAGACGGCGTTCGCAGCACTAAAAAGCATCTATGTTCGCCCAGTGAACCAGATCTACGCACGCTACCAACTCGCAACGAGACGGCAAAGTCCCGGAGAATCGATAGATGATTTCTCCGCCGCGCTACTAATTTTGGGACGGGCCTGCAGCTGCCCGCTGGTAAACGCGATTGAACACACGGACATGTTAATTCGCGATGAGTTTGTGGCTGGTATGAACTCTTCCCAAATCCGCCAAAGACTTTTAGAAAAAGAGTCGCTAGGACTCTCAGAGGCACGGGCCCTTGCAGCCTCACTAATGTGGCCGCGCGAAACGCCCGCGCCTACGGCCCCGACCGCGCGGCAGCCCCTTGGGCTCCGTGGACCCCCGTCGCGACAAACCCCCCCCCGCCACCACACAGGCTTGCGCGGTTCAGACGCCACGTCGTCCCGGGGGAGCTCGCTGCTATTTCTGCGGCCAGGCGAAACACCCCCGGCAGCGCTGCCCGGCCCGCGCAGCGACTTGTAATAGCTGCGGGAAAAAGGGCCATTTCGCGGCTGTGTGCCGGACCCGGGAGGTCGCCGCGGTCCCCGGCGAACAAGGATTCCTGCGCGCTTCTAACGCTCCCCAACCCCCCCAGCGCCCCATGTACGACCCGCAGGCGCAACCAGTTTGGGTCCCGGCCACCGCTGTCCAGCGCCCCATGTACGACCCGCAGGCACAACCAGTTTGGGTCCCGACTACCGCTGTCCCCGGAGAACAAGGCGATCTGCGCGTTTCTGACGCTCCCCAACCCCCCCAGCGCCCCATGTGCGACCCGCAGGCGCCGCCATTTTGGGTACCGGCCACCACGAGGGGAGGAGGGGCGCCGCCATCTTGGGATCCCCCAGACCTGTGCGACGCATGGGGACGGCCATTTTGTCCACCCCCGCCGCCATCTTGTGACCCCCCAGCCATGTGCGATGCATGGGGGTGGCCATTTTGTTCACCCACGCCGCCATCTTGGACGGCAACAACGGACCCCAGTGTCGACGGCTCCACGGGGTTCGAGGAAGACGCTCAAACACTACGATCACGTCTGGCCTCAATGACGCTGGACCAAGCACGGCCCCGGACGCTCCAGACGACGACAACAACGGTGCTGATAAACGGGCACGAGACACCATGCCTGGTCGACTCCGGGAGCACGGAAAGCTTCATCCACCCCGACACGGTAAGACGCTGTTTTTTGACCATCCGTCCCAGTGCGCAAAAGATTTCCCTAGCTGCAGGATCCCACTCCGTACAGATTAAAGGCTTCTGCATAGTAACCCTAACGGTGCAAGGGAGGGAGTTTAAAAACTACAGGCTCTACGTCCTTCCCCAACTCTGCGCGCCCACATTACTGGGATTAGATTTCCAGTGCAACCTGCAGAGCCTAACGTTTCAATTCGGCGGCCCAATACCCCCACTCACTATCTGCGGCCTCGCAACCCTCAAGGTTGAGCCCCAATCCTTGTTTGCAAACCTCACGCCGGATTGCAAACCCATCGCCACTAGGAGCAGACGGTACAGCGCCCAGGACCGGACCTTCATTCGGTCCGAAGTCCAGCGGCTACTGAAGGAAGGCATAATCCAGGCCAGCAACAGTCCCTGGAGAGCACAAGTGGTAGTAGTAAAGACAGGGGAGAAGCAAAGGATGATCATAGACTATAGCCAGACCATCAACAGGTACACACAACTAGATGCGTACCCTCTCCCCCGCATATCCGACATGGTCAATCGGATTGCCCAATATAAGGTCTTCTCCACCGTGGACCTCAAGTCCGCCTACCATCAGCTCCCCATCCGCCCAAGTGACCGCTAGTACACAGCCTTCGAGGCAGACGGGCGATTATACCACTTCCTAAGGGTCCCATTTGGCGTCACAAACGGGGTCTCGGTCTTCCAACGAGAGATGGACCGAATGGTTGATCAACACGGGTTGCAGGCCACGTTCCCGTACCTCGACAGCGTGACCATCTGCGGCCACGATCAGCAGGACCACGACGCCAACCTCCAAAATTTCCTCCAGACCACTAAAGCCTTGAACCTCACATACAACGAGGACAAGTGCGTGTTTAGCACAAACCGGCTAGCCATCTTGGGATATGTAGTGCGCAATGGGATAATAGGCCCCGACCCCGAACGCATGCGCCCCCTCATGGAATTTCCCCTCCAGCACTGCTCAAAAGCCCTAAAACGCTGCCTGGGTTTTTTTTCATATTACGCCCAGTGGGTCCCCCAGTACGCAGACAAGGCCCGCCCCCTAATACAGACCACGACCTTCCCTCTGTCGACAGAGGCTTGCCAGGCCTTCAGCCGCATCAAAGCGGATATCGCAAAGGCCACGATGCGCGCCATCGACGAGTCCCTCCCCTTCCAGGTCGAGAGCGACGCCTCCGATGTAGCTCTAGCGGCCACCCTTAACCAAGCGGGCAGGCCCGTGGCCTTTTTCTCCCGAACCCTCCACGCTTCAGAAATCCGCCACTCCTCAGTGGAAAAGGAAGCCCAAGCCATAGTGGAAGCTGTGCGACATTGGAGGCATTACCTGGCCGGCAGGAGGTTCACTCTCCTCACGGACCAACGGTCGGTAGCCTTCATGTTCAATAATGCACAGCGGGGCAAAATTAAGAACGACAAGATCTTAAGGTGGAGGATCGAGCTCTCCACCTTCAACTATGAGATCATGTACCGTCCCGGAAAGCTGAACGAGCCGTCCGACGCCCTATCCCGCGGCACATGTGCCAACGCACAAATTAACCGCCTCCAAACCCTCCACGAGGACCTCTGCTACCCGGGGGTCACTCGGTTCTACCACTTTATAAAGTCCCGCAACCTCCCCTACTCTGTGGAGGAGGTCCGTACAGTCACAAGGAACTGCCACATCTGCGCAGAGTGCAAACCGCACTTTTTCAGGCCGGATGGTGTGCACCTGATCAAGGCTTCCCGTCCCTTTGAACGCCTTGTTCTGGATTTCAAAGGGCCCCTCCCCTCCACCGACCGCAACATATACTTCCTGAACGTGGTGGACGAGTACTCCCGTTTCCCCTTTGCCACCCCCTGCCCTGACATGACAGCGGCCACAGTCATTAAAGCCCTTAACACCATATTCACACTGTTCGGTTGCCCCGCATACGTCCACAGCGACAGGGGGTCCTCCTTTATGAGTGACGAGCTGCGCCAGTTCCTGCTCAGCAACGGTATAGCCTCGAGCAGGACGACCAGCTACAACCCCCGGGGGAACGGGCAAGTAGAGAGGGAGAAAGGCACGGTCTGGAAGACCGTCCTACTGGCCCTACGGTCCAGGGACCTCCCAGTTTCACGGTGGCAGGAGGTCCTCCCGGACGCTCTCCACTCCATCCGGTCGCTACTGTGTACTAGCACTAACCAAACGCCTCATGAGCGCCTCCTTGTCTTCCCCAGGAAGTCCGCCTCTGGAACGTCGCTGCCGACCTGGCTGGCGGTCCCAGGACCCATCCTGCTCCGAAAACATGTGCGGGCGCACAAGTCGGACCCGTTGGTCGAGAGGGTTCGCCTCCTCCACGCGAACCCGCAGTACGCTTACGACGAGTACCCCGACGGCCGACAGGACACGGTCTCCCTGCGAGATCTGGCGCCCGCCGGCAACACGCACACCCCCCCCGACACCAATCACCCCCTCCCTGCCACCGGCGCACCCCGCGAGCGCCCCCTTTCCGGGGGGATCGGTCCTCCTCCCAGGTCCGACCAGAAGTGAAGCGGAAGCAGAAACCGTAAGGCTCCCGGAGACAACAATACGGGAACAAGCACCACCACCGGGGCCGAGGCGATCGACGAGGACGACCAGACCGCCCGACCGACTTGTGGCATCAATGTAACACTACTATATTGTGGACTGTAACGAGAACGTTTTCCTTTTCCCCCTTTTACTGTAAATAGTTCAAAACAAAAAAAAACCTCTGTACATGCTGTGATGACATGCAAAAGTTTTCCTCCCAGGACCAGCCTTGTAAACCCTTACCACCATACGAAGCACCACCCCGCCGGGTTCATTTTTAACAAGGAGTGAATGTGGTCGTATGCATTAGGGGTCATGTGGGACTGTGAAGCCGTGATGTCATTGGTTGACAGATCCTGGGTCCTGGTTGGCTGTTGACCTCTAGCTCCGCCCTGAAGGCGGAGTATAAGAACCTGGAGTTCTCCCCCGCAGGCCAGTCAGCTACTGAACTGCGGGGAACAAGTCACGCTTAATAAAGCCTCATCGACTTCATCTCTATTCGTCTCTCGTGAGTCTTTGTGCGCTACACAATGTAAGAAAGTCAGCAAGGAAATCCAATAGGAAATTCAGAAGACATTTCTTTACTCAAGGAGTGTTGAAAATGTGGAACTCGGTACCACAGGGAGTGTTGAAGTGAATGTATTTAAGTGGAATCTAGACAAGCAGACGAAGGAGGAGGGGATAGAAGGTTATAATGATAGATTTAGATGAGGGAAGATGGGAGTAGGCTTGCGTGAGCATTAACACCGGCACAGACTAATTGTACCAAATGGGCTGCTTCTGTCCTACATATATCAAGTGTAGTATACTGTGCAGTGTGCTGTGTATCATAAGATACTTTGGGATATATTTTCTCCAAAATTACAGGACTCTGTTGCTCAAAGGCATTTCACTCAAGAACAATGAAAATTAATAACGAAAAGGCAGGTAGGTGGTATTGATCCATCCAATGCATTTGTGTCGTAGGCCAGAGGTGAATATGGTGGATCAGATGGGAGATGAGCTGCTGCCCTTAAATTGGCCTGACATTGGAAGCTCTTGGGTGGGAATGGTAAAGTATTCAATCCTGATGACAAAACCGATGGAGAGCTTTAAAGGGAAATGGGCATTTAATTAAGGGGCTGGATACAGAAGAAAAAGTTGGCCCTGAAAAATTGCTGTAAATAATTAAAAACATATTTGAACATTGCAGTAACTAGTACAATAAATGGAGAGGCTGGGGTAAAATCAGCGAGCTATTAGAGCACTGCAGCACCCAAATCTCTGTCTGATGTTAGAATCGAAGCATAGTTACAATGATGGGCACCGTGTTTGCCACTTAAAAGGCCCTGTCAATTTATGGATTAATTGGACGGTAGTCGCGTCACTGAATGATTAGCTCAAACACCTGAACTAATAATTACAGAAATTGAGTTCAAATGCCACAGGACAGACTGAATATTTGAATTCAGTAGAAACAATTCTGGAAATATATCTTTTAAAAATCAGGGGCTGGATTCTCCAGTCGCTGATGCCGAAATCGGGTTCCGCGAACAGCCGGAGAATCTAAATTTGCAACGAAATCGGGGGCTGCGGCGCTTTTGCGTTTCTCCGCCCCTTCCAAAGCGGCGTATTCACAGAGTACGCCATGCCATGTATCGATGGCCTCAGGCCATTACTTGAGGCCCGCCACCCAATGCTCCGCCCCTGACCGGCTGAGTTCCCAACGGCACGGGGCATGTGTGGTCTCATCCGTTGGGAACTCGGCGTGGCAGCTGCGGCCTCAGTCCAACGGCGCCACAGTCGGAGGAGGAGTGCCGATCCGCGGGCAGGCGGGGACATATTTGGGGCTTGGGGTACTTTGGTGGGGCAGTCCGGGGCATGCGAGTCGGCCCAAGGGGGGGGACTATTTCATGGGCCGGGTCCATGAGCGGCCTCTGCCATGAAGCACGCCGTAGCTGCTGCTGGCTGCCACCGTGCGCATGCATGGCGACGGACCCGGCAATTCTCCAGGCCGTATCGGCAGCTAGAGTCGGGTGCTCTACACTGCCTCCCTGCTAGCCCCCAGCAAAACGGGGAATTGGAGGCCGTTTTGCGCCTGTTTTCCTGGTGTAAAACGCCACCGTTCCCACGCCGGCGTGGGGACATAGTCCCAGAATTGGAGAATCCAGCACCCTTTATCAGTAAAAGTGATAATAAAGCTGCCTGATTGTCATGAAAATTCAACTGGTTCATGGATGTTCTTTTGGGATTGATGCTGTGCCCATAAACAGCAAGACTGGGACAACATTCATGCTTGGGCTCATAAGTGGCAAGTAAATTCACAATACACAAGTGCTAGATAATGGCCATCTCCAACAAAAGAGAATCTAACCATCTCTCCTTGCATTCAATGGCATTACCATTGCTGAATTCCTCACTAACAACATCCTGGGGGTTACCATTGACCAGAAACTGAACTGAACCAGCCACATAAATACACTGGCTGTAACAGCAGAACATCAGGTCAGAGTCAGGGAACATGGTGGTGAGTAGCTCACCTTCTGACTCCTCAAAGCCTGTCTATTATCCACAAGGCACATGTCAGGACTGTGGTGGAGTACTCTCCTTTTGTCTGGATGAGTGCAGTCCCAGTATCACTTAAGAAGCTTGGCACCATCCAGGATACAACGGCTCACTTTATCAACACCCCATTCAGCATCTCCGCTCTTCCCCCACTGACCTACATTGGCAGCATCTACAAAAGGCAATTTAGCAATGCACTGCAGCTCTTTTGACAGCACCTGCTAAACCTGCAAACCTTTAGTACTTAGAAGGACAAGGGCAGCAGATGCTGGGAACACCACCACCTGCAAGTCACCCACCATCCTGAGCTGGAACTATATTGCTGTTCTTTTGCTGCCATTGGGTCAAAATCCTGGAACTCCCTTCCCAACAGCACTGTGGATGTTCCTACACCACTTGAACTGCAGCTGTTCAAGAGACGGCTCACCACCACCTTCTCAAAGGCAATTAGGAATTGACAATAAATGTTGGCCTAGCCACTGATGCCCACATCCTGTGAAAAACCCCACTGCTATCCTTGTCTGGCGTCGTCTATATGTGGCTCCAGTCGCAAACCATCATGGTTTAGTCTTCATTGCCCTTTCAAATGGTCCAGGAAGTCAAACAACAAACGTTCAAGAAGGTGGCCCACTGCCATCCTTTGAGGCAAAGTTGGGATGAACAATAAATGGCACCGATATGAAATGAATAATAAAAGAGTGACTTTTTCCACAGAAAATAATGGTTGAGAAAAATTACTTTCAACAGTGTTTTATAGACTTCCGGTTGCGGCGATGACCAGCTAAGCCGCACGTTTCGGCGGCTCCAGCTCGAACGGATCTTCGGGCTCTTTTAAGAGCCCCAACGGGGAATTTTTTCGGGAAGAAACCCGGTGTGGGGTGAGACAACAGGGAGTCCCCCCCAACGAAAAAGAAAAATATCGGCGGAGGCGGCCAGATCGCGAAGAATCCTCGAGGACAGGGGCAGAAGGAAAAAGGAGCAAGATGGCGGCAGAGAGAGCCCAGGCGACATGGGGGCCGGACCAAGACGAATTTTTGAGATGGTGTGTGGAGCTGCTTAAGAAGGAGGTGCTGGCCCCGATGCTACAAGCAATTGAGGGGCTTAAGGAGGCACAAAAGACCCAGGAGATGGAGCTCCGCGTGGTGGAGCAGAAGGTGACGGACAACGAGGACGAGATCCTGGGCCTGGCGGTCAAAACGCAGATGCACGAGGCGCTCCACAAAAAGTGCATTGAAAGGATTGAAGTCCTAGAAAACAGATCACGGAGAAAGAACCTTCGGATCCTGGGTCTCCCCGAGGGAGTGGAAGGAGCGGACGGCGGGGCTTACGTGAGCACGATGCTACGCTCGCTAATGGGAGCTGAGGCCCCCTCGGGCCCCTTGGAAGTGGAAGGGGCCCATCGGGTCCCTGCGAGGAGACCAAAGGCGGGAGAACCACCTAGGGCGACGATCGTGCGATTTCATCGCTTCAATGACAGAGAGGTGGTTCTGAGATGGGCCAAAAAGGTACGAAGTAGTAGATGGGAGAATGCGGTGGTACGGGTGTACCAGGATTGGAGTGCGGAGGTGGCGAGAAGGAGGGCGAGTTTTAATCGAGCCAAGGAGGTGCTACACAAGAAGAAGGTGAAGTTCGGGATGTTGCAGCCGGCGCGACTGTGGGTCACGCACCAGGAGAGGGATCACTACTTCGAAACGGCGGAAGAAGCATGGATCTTCATTAAAAACGAGAAACTGGATCAGAACTGAGGGACTGATGTTAGAGGAGAAATGACAATGCTGATGTATATAGAGATGTAAATTGGGGAGGGGGGGACACTAAGAAATGTGGGCGCCGGTGGGGGGGGAAGAAGAGACATAGGCGGGGGATGGGGAATGGGAGTGGGGCGGCAGAGGGAGCTGCGCCACAAGGGGCGGGACAGCTATAGAGAACACGGGGCTTATTGTTCTTGTTCCCGCGCCAGAAAGATGATGGCGGGAAGATAGGCGCAAGGTAGATGGGAGTTACCCACACGGGGGGGTCAAGGAGAGAGCGGGAGAAGCCGGGGTCAGTTGAAGTCAGCTGACTTTCGGAAGCAATATGATGGGGATCTAGCGGGGGGCGGGGGGGGGGGGGGAGGAGGGGGGGAGGATAACTGGGTTGCTGCTGCAGAGATCGAAGAGGAACTGGTAAAAGGGTGGTCGGGGCGGGAATGCGCCACCTGGGGAACGGGTGGGTGCGCGGAACCGGGACGTGGGACTGGCCTAGAGAGGGTGATGGCTAGTCGACAGGGGAGGGGGGCAGGCAGCCCCCCAGTTCGGCTGATCACGTGGAACGTGAGAGGCCTAAATGGGCCGATTAAAAGGGCCCGAGTGTTCGCGCACTTGAAAGGACTGAGGGCAGACGTGGCCATGCTTCAGGAGACGCACCTGAAGGTGGCGGACCAAGTTAGGTTAAGGAAAGGATGGGTGGGACAGGTGTTCCACTCAGGGTTGGATGCAAAGAACAGAGGGGTGGCCATACTGGTGGGGAAACGGGTGTCATTCGAAGCTAGGAACATTGTAGCAGACAGCGGAGGCAGATATGTGATGGTGAGTGGCAGACTGGAGGGAATGGAGGTCGTGTTGGTTAACGTATATGCCCCGAATTGGGATGATGCGGGATTTATGAAGCGGATGCTGGGACGTATCCCGGACCTGGAGGTAGGAAACCTGATAATGGGGGCGGGGACTTCAACACCGTGTTGGACCCAGGGTGAGATAGATCTAGATCTAGGACCAGAAGAAGGCCGGCAGCGGCCAAGGTGCTTAGGGGGTTTATGGACCAAATGGGGGGAGTGGATCCATGGCGATTTGTTAGGCCGAAGGCCAAAGAGTTCTCCTTCTTCTCCCATGTTCACAAGGTGTACTCCCGGATAGATTTCTTTGTTTTGGGAAGGTCACTGATCTCGAGGGTGGAAGGAACTGAGTACTCAGCCATAGCTGTTTCAGATCATGCCCCACACTGGGTGGACCTGGAACTAGGAGAGGAGAGGGAGCAGCGTTCACTCTGGCGACTGAATGTGGGATTACTGGCGGATGAGGGAGTCTGCAGAAGGGTGCGGGGATGTATCGAAAGATACCTGGAGGCCAATGACGTCGGGGAGGTCCGAGTGGGAGTAGTATGGGAAGCACTAAAGGCGGTGGCCAGAGGAGAGCTGATCTCCATCAGGGCCCACAAGGGGAAAATAGAGGCCAAGGAAAGGGAAAGACTACTGGGGGAGATTTTGAGGGTAGATAAAGAATACACGGAGGCCCCGGAGGAAGGACTATACAGGGAGAGGCGACGACTCCAGACGGAGTTCGACCTGTTGACCACAAGGAGGGCGGAGGCACAGTGGAGGAAGGCACAGGGGATGAGATATGAATATGGGGAAAAGGCGAGTCGCCTGTTGGCCCATCAGCTGCGAAAGAGGACAGCGGTGAGGGAGATAGGGGGAATTAGGGATGAAAAGGGAGCTACGGTGCGGAGAGCAGGGAAGATAAACGAGGTGTTTAAGACCTTTTACGAGAGACTTTATAGGTCTCAACCCCAGGAGGTAAAAGAGGAGATGCGGCAGTTTTTGGATCAAGGTTCCCGAGGGTGGAGGAGCAGGAGGTGGAAGGCCTGGGGGCGCCGATTGGGGTGGACGACGTTACCAAGGGGCTGGGGAACATGCAGGCAGGGAAGGCCCCGGGACCAGATGGGTTCCCGGTGGAATTCTATAGAAAATATGTGGACTTGTTGGCCCCGCTGCTGGTAAGGACCTTTAACGAGGCCAGAGAAGGGGGGACCCTACCCCCGACAATGTCGGAGGCGATGATATCGCTAATCTTGAAGTGGGATAAAGATCCGCTGCAGTGCGGGTCCTATAGGCCTATCTCACTGCTAAATGTGGACGCCAAGTTGCTAGCAAAGGTGCTGGCAGCGAGGATAGAGGATTGTGTCCCGGGGGTGGTGCACGAAGACCAGACAGGGTTCGTAAAGGGGAGACAACTAAATGTCAACGTGCGACGGCTATTAGGGGTGATAATAATGCCCCAGTAGAGGGGGAGGCAGAGATAGTGGCGGCAATGGATGCAGAGAAGGCATTTGATAGGGTGGAGTGGGAGTATCTATGGGAGGTGCTGAGGAGGTTCGGGTTCGGGGACGGGGACGGGTTTGTCAGCTGGGTTAAACTCCTCTATGGGGCCCCAACGGCAAGTGTGGTCACAGGTCGGCAAAGGTCGGAGTATTTTCGACTATACAGGGGAACAAGACAGGGATGCCCGTTGTCCCCATTACTGTTCGTGTTGGCAATTGAACCACTGGCCATAGCGCTGAGAGACTCCAGAAAATGGAGAGGGGTGATTAGAGGGGGAGAGGAACACCGAGTGTCACTCTACGCGGATGACCTACTGCTGTATGTGACGGACCTAGTGGGGGGGATGACAGAGGTCATGCAGATATTGAGGGAGTTTGGAGATTTCTCGGGATATAGGCTTAACATGGGAAAGAGTGAGCTTTTTGTGATACACCCTGGGGACCAGAGTAGAGGGATAGATGGCCTACCGCTAAGGAGAGTGGAAAGAAACTTCCGATACCTGGGGATTCAGATAGCCTGGAGCTGGGGAACCTTACACACACTCAATCTGACACGACTGGTGGAACAAATGGAAGAGGATTTCAAAAGGTGGGACATGCAGCCGCTGTCACTGGCGGGCAGAGTGCAGGCAATTAAGATGATGGTCCTCCCGAGGTTCCTATTTGTGTTCCAATGTCTCCCTATACTGATCACTAAGGCCTTCTTTTAAAAAATAGATAGGAGCATCACGAGCTTCGTGTGGGCAGGGAAGGTCCCGTGGGTAAGGAGGGGGTTCCTACAACGTAGTAGAGACAGAGGGGGACTGGCGTTGCCGAATTTGGGCGACTACTACTGGGCCGCCAATGTGGCGATGATTCGTAAATGGATGATAGAGGGAGAGGGAGCGGCGTGGAAAAGGTTGGAGATGAAGTCCTGCAAAGGGACGAGTTTAAAAGCACTGGTGACGGCGCCACTACCGCTCTCACCAAAAAAATTTACCACAAACCCAGTGGTGGCGGCAACATTAAGTATCTGGGGGCAATGGAGGCGACAGAGGGGTGTGCTGGGAGCCTCGGTGTGGTCCCCGATCAGGAACAACCATAGGTTTGCCCCAGGGAGGCTGGACGGAGGATTCCAGAGCTGGCACCGGGTAGGAATCAGGAGAGTGGGAGATTTATTTATAGACGGGACGTTTGCGAGCTTAGGAGCGCTTGTGGAAAAGTATGAGCTGCCCTGAGGAAATTTCTTTAGATATATGCAGCTGAGAGCGTTCACGAACCAACTGGTGAGGGAATGTCCGCTGCTCCCGACACAAGGGATCCAGGACAGGGTACTTTCGGGGGTGTGGGTCGGGGAGGGCAAAGTGTCAGAGATATACCGGGAGATGAGAGAAGAGGGGGAGGAGTTGGTGGGCGAACTGAAGGGAAAATGGGAAGAAGAGCTCGGGGAGGAGATTGAGGAGGGTTTGTGGGCTGATGCCCTAAGTAGGGTAAATTCCTCTTCCTCGTGTGCCAGGCTTAGCCTGATCCAATTTAAGGTGCTGCATAGAGCACACATAACGGGAGCAAGGTTGAGCAGGTTCTTCGGAGTGGAGGACAAGTGTGGGAGGTGCGGGGGAAGCCCGGCGAACCACACACATATGTTTTAGTTGTGTCCGGCACTGGAGGGGTATTGGAGGGGAGTGACGGGAGTGATCTCGAAGGTGGTGAAAGTCCGGGTCAAGCCAGGCTGGGGGTTAGCTATATTTGGAGTTGCGGATGAGCCGGGAGTGCAGGAGGCGAAAGAGACCGATGTTGTGGCCTTTGCGTCCCTAGTAGCCCGGCGTAGGATTTTACTTCATGTGGAAGGAAACGAAACCCCCCGGACTGGAGGCCTGGATAAACGATATGGCGGGGTTCATAAAACTAGAGCAGATGAAGTTTGCGCTGAAAGGATCGGCTCAAGGGTTCACCAGGCGGTGGCAACCGTTCCTCGACTACCTAGCGGAACGTTAGAGGGAAGATAGATGACCAGCAGCAGCAACCCGGGGGTGGGGGGGGGGGGGGGGTAAATTGTTTGGGTTTTTGGAGGGGGAGAGGGGGCGGGGGGGGAGTATTTCTTCGTGTTATTTGGTTAGTTTACCATGTTGGTTACACAATGTTATATTGCAGTTATCATGTTACTTTTATTTGTTTGAAAACATTAATAAAATATATTTAAACAAAAACAAAACAGTGTTTTATAAAATAATGAGTAATTTAAGACAAAGGGACACCGAGAAGGATAATTAATGGACTAAGTGAAATTTGCTTCTCCTATAGATGAAGATGTGGGTGATTTATCAGTTTGTCTGGGTATTCAGAAAGACTGTTTTGGGAAACTCTTTGATTATAGTTGAGCTGTCAGGAAGGGGTCAGCTGCATTGTGTGACACAGAAAGAAAGGCTTTTTAAATCAAACACAACTATGAGGTCAGTCAGGCAGAAAGGTGTGCTGAAAAGTTGGGGAAAAAACAGGAAAACGTCGGGACTGAGGTCCTACCCAGAATATAGGTCAGAATATAGATATTGGGTTGTGTGTGGGGGGGGGGGGGGGGCGGCAGCAAGACCGGAAGATCTCACTGGCGAAAATGGCAGGAAAATTCACCCATTATTCTGGTTTACTCAAGTAAAGTGACCTAGTAATTTGGGGAATGGAAACTTTTTTTAAATTTAGCATTTTTACATAGAGTTGAATCAATTGGACAAAGCAATTCTGATCCTAACTGTGGCCCTGCATGTCTAACTTTACCATGGAATAAGGCAGCTTAAGAATTCAAACCAAATGTCAGCTCTCTTAATGTTAAGTCTTCCTTGGAGAGATTGACTAGACCTATTTGCAAAATAAAAGAACACCTAATTTAGCTCACAGGGGTCCACTGGGTCCCGCTATATATAGGCCAGTGTGACTCCACTCCCTTCAAGGTAAAATGTACAGACTACTTTAGTGAGCAGAAGACTCCGCTGATGTGTCTAGGGAAAGTCTGACCTTTTAACAAACACCTGCCCCAACTAAAGAAAGACGACAGGTGGAATTACTCACGCAACCCTCCATGTGTTTCGAGGCGACAGAGGTGACCCATAATTGGCTAGCAGTGGGGGTCCTGCTGTTGTCAACGGGGTTTCCTGTTGAATGCGTCCCTCACCGTGAAACCCGCAGCGGGGATGTGCCGTGGACCGGGGCTGCAGGATCCCTCCCGCTGGTGCGAATGGCCAGAAAGTTCTGACCAATATCGTTCAGCACTTCAGACTGTTTCAAAGGGCTGCACAACCAATGAAGGAATTTTGAAATGCAGTCACTGTTGTAATGTGGGGAAATGTGGCTGCCAATATGCACGTAGTAAGAACACGTAATAATATAAATGACCAGGATAATTCCCAAGGCCTGAGCATAGCAGGTCAGTGCCTCAAGCATCGCTCCCAGAATCTGGGTTTAATGCAGAAAGAGGTTCCTTAATTAAGTGAGGTTGTAAATGCATTGAAGCTGTTCAGAGAAGGTTTACTAAACTAACACCTGGATTGGCCTGGTTATCTTTTGATGAAAGGTAGGACAGGTTAGGCTTGTACCTTCTGGAGTTT
This sequence comes from Scyliorhinus torazame, assembly GCF_047496885.1. NCBI lineage: Eukaryota > Metazoa > Chordata > Chondrichthyes > Carcharhiniformes > Scyliorhinidae > Scyliorhinus > Scyliorhinus torazame. Next base: position 30,363,807 of record NC_092716.1, on the reverse strand, counting down.
AGAAGAGTAAAAGTGATTTGATTGAAACAGATACGATCCTGAGGGGTCTTGACAGGTGGGTGTGGAGAGGATGCTTCCTCCTGTACAAGGATCTAGTATTAGGGTCACTGCTTAAAAATGAAGGGCTGCCGATTTAAGGCAGAGTTAGGGAGAATTGAAGAATTATTTTCCTGAGGGTTGAGAGTCTTTGGAAATCTCTTCCTCAAAATGTGGTGGAAACAGAGTCTTTGGATACTTTTAAAGCAGAGCTAGGTAGATTCTTGGTGAGCAAGGGGGTGGAAGGTTATCAGGGCTAGGAAGGAATGTGGAGTTGGGGCTATAATGGGTTCAGGCATGATCACATTGAATGGTGACGCAGGCTCAAAGGGCTGAGTGGTCTACTGCTCCTTATATCTACGTTTGTATGAGAGCAGCAAGAATGAGTGCAGTTCTCCATTCACCTCTCTGCTTCTCTTAACAGCACCTGGCAATGCTCCTTTCACCTTACCCCCTTCATAGCAATCATTTTCTTCTCACCATCACATCTTTGAGCATATAGCATTCAGAGGAGTATACTGCAACACCTGTCTTTCCCATTTCAAGTACACTCATCTATTTTTTTCACACCAACACAATTACACTGTTGATATCTTCGCGCTTGCACGAGCAACTCCCCCCAGCACTTCATCATCACTTCACAATATACTCACTTGGCTTCACATTCAGCCACTCCCCCATCCCCATTCCACCTTGAGCCTTCAATTCCTGTCCTATCTGTGACCTTTTTGGCAGATACTCACTTCCTCTCACCCTTTAGCCTGGAGGACAATCCATAATAAAAGGGAGAGGATATAGAATGGAAGAGTCAACAACATAATTGCTCTTTCCCTTGTTAAATAAGTCATCCTGGAGATCACAGGTCCATGAAGAGCCATGTGCATCTGGGGAAAAGAAACTGTCAACTTATCTAGACAGGGTGATTTCATGTTACTTGTGTTCATTCACCTCAGCAAACATGCAGAACACTTTAAACAGAGGAGGAATACATCATCCACAGCAAACTTTGCTGAACTATAAAACGCTAAACCTGCAAATGTTGTAAGTATTGTTTGGCCTCAGACAAAAGCAGTACAAGCCCCCAAAAGGCAAGGATTTTACTTGAAAATTTAAGCAACTAAGGTCAACATATGAGGTCAGCGACAACTGAAAAGGTTGAAAGAAGTGCAAGGAAAAACAGAAATCCAGAAGACTGGGAGAGCTATAAAAAGCAGCAAATAAAAGGTACAAAAACTGAATTTTTCGTTCATGGGACATGGCGTCGCAGGCTGTGCCAGCATTTATTGCCAATCCCTAATTGCCCTTGCGGGGGCAGTTAAGAGTCAACCAGATTCCTGTGGGTCTGGAGTCACGTGTAGGCCAGACCAGGTAAGGATGGCAAGTTTCCTTCCTTAAAGGACATGAGTGAACCAGATGGGTTTTTACGACAATGGTTTCATGATCATCATTAGACTTTTAATTCCAGATTTTTATTGAATTCGAATTTCACCATCTGCAATGGTGGGATTTGAACCTTAGTCCCCAGAACATTACTCTGGTCTCTGGTTTACTAGTCCAGTGACAATACCACTATGCCACTGCCTGCCGCCTTATCAAGTAAACAAAAACTTCCAGGGGTATGAAGACTAGCAGCATAGATTTTTTGAATTAATATGAATGGTAAAATAATGATAAGGGTTCTTTTACATGCAATAATGTAAAAAAATTGTCGATTTGTTAGGTGAACACTTTTTATCCATTTTCACAGTGGAGAAAGAAAAAAAATACCAATGGTCAAAAGGGAATCTAAAAGAGTCAAGAAAGGAGTTTCTCGATTTAATACAAGTTTTAAAAAATTTGAAGGAGAAAATAATGGGGCATACTACATATAAATATTCAGGACCACATTAGTCACAATTTCTAAAGCACCTGGTATTCTTTTGAGTTGGAAAATTGCATCTATCAGTCCATTATTTAAAGGAAAGAGGGGAACACATCAGCTTAACAGCATTTATGGCGGACTTAAGGGAATCTATTCTTAGAGTCCGAGTGAATGAGCACTTAGACAATTAAGCAATTGAGCTGATCGAAGAGTAAGGATTTGTGAAATATAGGTCATATCTGACCAATATTTTGAGAAGGTTATCTGCATGCTAAATACAGAAGTATACAGATAGTATCTATTTGGACTATCAGAAAGTAGAATCCTAGAATAGAGTCATAGAATCCATACAGCACAGAAAGATGCCATTCGGGCCATCAAGTCTGCACTGACCCAACCTAGGACCATTCCCCGCCCTTTAACCTCACCCTAAGGGGCAATTTAGCATGTCTAATCCACCCAACCTGCACATCTTTGGACTGTGGGAGGTAACCGGATCACCTGGAGGAAACCCACACAGCCACGGGGAGAACGTGCAAACTCCACACATACAGTCACCTGAGGTGGGAATTGAACCCGGGGCCCTGGCGCTCTGAGGTAGCAGTGCTACCCACTGGGCCACTGTGCTGCCCTGTACGTTATAAGTTTCCTCACAAGAGATTACGAGCAAAATGAAGAATGGATGGAACTGATGACAACCTTGTGACATGGGCCGGTAGTTGGTTAAGATGTAGGAGATGGAAAATAGGGATTAAAGGAAATATTTTCAGATTTGTGGATTGTGAAAAATGTGTCATGATCTGTACTCTACCATCAACGACTTTCCAGCTCACTTGATTGTTGCCCCTTCCACAAACATTCAATCCCCCGAATATATAGTAATGGCTTAATGCTTCATTTGCCAGCCACATTTCTACGTTGGAAGGTCTCCAATTGGATGTTGTTCACATCATTGAAACAAAGTCCCCTTGCATTCCGCCCTTGCTAAAGCACTGTGGGTACATGTGAATGCACTGCCAGTGGAGGTGGTGGAGTCAGAGTCATTAGGGACATTTAAGCGACTCTTGGACAGGCACATTGTTATAACCTGCCTACTTACGATTGGCTGGGGACTAATGATTATCCCACAATCCTATGGGAGTATGAACTTCCCCAATGAGGGGGGCGGAGAAACTCCTAGTATAAATAAGCTGGCCAGTTCAGGAACCAGCAGGAAGGAGAAGGTAGCAAGGGAAGTTACTGCTACTGTTATGTATATATTGTTATAGTAAATAAACGCTATTATTTTGTATCCTTAAAACTCGTGCTGGATTCTTCGTGGCCCTTACAAAACTGGCAACGAAGGTAAAAGTGAATAGCTGTCTACACTGCTGAAGCCACCTCCCTGGATTTTTGTTGGATACAGGTTGGAAGTTGTTTTCTATTATACCATGCCTCTGTACGGACGTTTGGATGTTTTTGATGCTGTGCTGGAAAGCTGGAACCAGTACACACAACGGATGCGTTACTATTTCCGGGCAAACAATATCACTGAAAACGAGCGCCAGGTGGTCATATTGCTCACCGCCTGCGGGCCGCATATGTTTGGGATGATTAGGAGCCTTACGTACCCAGCTGCGCCGGACACCAAAACGTTTGACGAACTTGTGAATATAGTGGGGCAACACTTTAACCCAACCCCATCCACGATAGTCCAGCGTTACCGGTTTAATACCGCTGAGAGGACCCCTGGAGAATCCCTTGCCGATTTTTTTATCCAGACTACGCGGGATTGCGGAATACTGTGACTATGGTGAGACCTTGTCAGAAATGTTACACGACCGTTTGGTTTGCGGTATTAACAATGCAGCAACCCAGAGAAAGTTGTTAGCTGAGTCAACATTGACTTTTCAACAGGCAATACAAATAGTCTTGTCCCGAGAGAGCGCAGAGCGAGAAGTACAGGAGCTACAGGGAATGGAAGTGCATGCCTTGGGGCGCAACCCTTTCCGCCCAAAAACGTCCCCCCGCACTCCTGCGGTACCTTGGGCGAGGCACCGGCTGGACCGACGCCAGTGGCCATCGGACATTCCTCCCCGAAGGGAGCCTTCTCCAGAGCCAATGGATGAGGAGCCATGTCCGTGTCAGACTTGTAGGCGCCGACCCCGTCGCGGACGGCGGTCCTGGGGACGCCAGAGGCGCCGTCGTTCCGACCGCAACTGGGACCAGCACAGGGGCCGTAACTGGGACCAGCCCAGAGGCCGTACCTTCCATGTGGATGAACCTGCGGCGACCACTCCTGAGGACGTGGAGACGGAGGACGACTGCCTGCAGCTGCATTGTGTGGCAGCTCCTCGTGTGGCCCCCATTAAGGTGACAGTACGGGTCAATGGCCACCCGCTGGAGATGGAGTTGGATACTGGCGCAGCGGTCTCCGTGATCGCCCAGAGGACATTCGACCGCATCAAGCAGGGTTTACAGACCCTTACATTAACTGATTCACAGGCCAGGTTGGCCACCTACACGGGGGAACCACTGGACATTGCAGGAACTACAATGACCCCTGTTGTCTATGGACGCCAGGAGGGGCGTTTCCCACTTATCGTAGTGCGTGGCCATGGGCCCAGCCAGTTGGGTCAGGACTGGTTGCGCCATTTGCGGTTGCAATGGCAGCACATCCTCCAAACAGTTTCTGGAGGGTTGACTGAGGTGCTAGGACGATACCCAGAGGTATTCCAGCCTGGTTTGGGGAAAACAAAAGGGGCCATAGCCCGTATCCAAGTTGAACCAGGAGCCACGCCGCGCTATTTCTGGGTGCGCCCAGTGCCTTACGCTTTGCTCGAGAAGGTAGAAGGGGAGCTCCCTCGTTTGGAGAGTTTGGGTATTATCAGGCCCGTCCGTTTTGCTGACTGGGCAGCACCAATTGTACCAGTAATGAAGCCAGATGCCACAGTTCGCTTGTGTGGCGACTATAAACTTACAGTGAATACAGTTTCCCGACTCGACCGATACCAAATGCCTCGCATAGAGGATCTCTACGCGAAACTTGCAGGTGGACTCTCATTCACAAAATTAGATATGAGTCACGCCTACCTGCAGTTGGAGCTGGACCCTGCCTCCCGACCATATGTAACAATTAACACACACCGGGGCCTGTATGAATATACACGGTTGCCCTTTGAAGTATCCTCTGCCTGCGCAATTTTTCAACGTGTTATGGAGGGCATTTTGAGAGGTTTACCACGTGTGGCTGTCTACCTAGATGACGTGTTGATTACAGGGACGTCGGAGCAAGAGCATTTGGAAAATCTGGAGGCTGTCCTTAGACGCCTTTCGGAGGCTGGAGTCCGTTTACGCCACACAAAGTGCGTATTTCAGGCAAAAGATGTAGTCTACCTAGGTTATCGGGTGGACCGCGAGGGTCTGCACCCCATCGCAGAGAAGGTGCGTGCAATTCAACATGCCCCCACCCCGACTGACACTTCGCATCTTCGTTCTTTTCTCAGTCTCGTAAACTATTACGGGAAGTTCCTCCCCAATCTGGCAACTACGCTGGCCCCCTTGCACCTGCTGCTAAAGAAAAATCACACCTGGGTTTGGGGTCAGCCGCAAGAAACCGCTTTCCGGCGGGTAAAGCACCAATTGTCGTCGTCTGGGTTACTAACCCACTATGATCCGGGAAAGCCTTTGCTCGTCACATGTGATGCATCCCCGTATGGTATTGGGGCCGTCCTGTCCCACAAGATGGAGAACGGGGCCGAGCGACCGATAGCTTTCGCCTCCCGCACATTGACTGCAGCGGAGAAAAAGTACGCGCAGATCGAGAAGGAGGGCCTGGCAGTGGTTTTCGCGGTGAAACGCTTCCACCAGTATGTGTACGGCCGCCATTTCACTATCGTGACTGATCATAAGCCCCTGCTGGGACTCTTCAGAGAGGATAAGCCGATACCGCCCATTGCTTCTGCACGGATCCAGCGCTGGGCTTTGTTGCTTGCTGCATATGAGTATTCTCTGGAGCACAAACCAGGTACGCAGATAGCAAATGCCGACGCACTGAGCCGATTGCCTTTATCGACCGGCCCCATGTCGACCCCCACGACCAGTGAGGTGGTTGCAACCCTAAATTTTATGGACACCTTGCCTGTCACGGCATCACAGATCTGTGAGTGGACCCAGACGGAGCCAGTCTTGTCAAAGGTTCGGCACATAGTCCTGTATGGTGGACAGCATAGACAGCTCCCAGGCGAGTTGCAGGCATTTTCCTCCAAGCTGTCAGAGTTCAGCGTGGAAGACGGCATCCTCTTGTGGGGGACGCGTGTGATTGTCCCGGAAAAAGGCCAGGAGCTGATATTATCAGACTTGCACAATGGGCATCCGGGCGTGACCAAGATGAAAATGTTGGCCCGGAGTTATGTCTGGTGGCCAGGCCTCGACACCGACATTGAGAAGGTGGCCCAATACTGCTCCATTTGCCAGGAGCATCAGAAGCTTCCGGCGGCCGCGCCCCTACATCACTGGGAATGGCCAGGGCGGCCTTGGGCACGCTTACATACAGATTTCGCAGGCCCTTTTCAGGGATCCATGTTCCCTCTACTAATTGACGCCCAGTCCAAATGGCTGGAGGTGCATAAGATGCAGGGGACAACGTCCTGCGCAACAATTGAAAAGATGCGTTTATCATTTAGTACGCATGGCCTCCCCGAGGTGCTGGTCACGGATAATGGCACTCCATTCACGAGTGAGGAGTTTGCTAGGTTTACAAAGATGAACGGCATCCGCCATATCCGCACTGCCCCTTACCACCCGGCTTCAAATGGGTTGGCAGAGCGTGCAGTGCAAACATTCAAAAGAGGCCTAAAGAAGCAGACTTCCGGATCAATTGACACGAGACTGGCTCGCTTTTTGTTTACGTACAGGACCACCCCCCATGCAGTGACTGGGGTAGCTCCCGCAGAACTCCTAGTGGGCCGAAGACGTCGCACCCGCCTTAGTATGGTCTTCCCGGACATTGGCGCAAAAGTACGCCGCACACAAGAACGGCAGGGACAGGGATTGTCTCGGCATCGTCCGATTCGGCAGTTTGCGCCCGGTGACCCAGTATTCGTGCGGAATTTTGCTGGTGGTGCCCAATGGGTTCCTGGTGTAATCTTTCGCCAAACGGGCCCTATATCTTACCAAGTGCAAGCCCAGGGTCGTCTCCAGCGAAAACATGTAGACCACGTCCGGTCCAGAAGATCATCCCCTCAAAAGATTCCCCGCCCCCGGAGCTCATTTCAACAGCCGCAAAGACCAGAGACAAGGGAAGGTAGTCCTCAAAATCTTCCACTGGTGCCTCACTCGAAGCCTGCGCAGGTCGTTACGGGACCGAATGGAGATAGAGACGCTGACATGACGGAGGCAGCAGACTCTGACTCCGAGATGGAGACACAGGATGCATCAGAGGGGGAATCCTCGGGTCCACAGGCCGTGGATGTACAACCGCGCCGTTCATCACGGAAGCGCCGGTCTCCATCTCGTTACACGCCGCCTGATCCAGCGCCGCGTGCAAATGGCGTCCGGCCTGCGGCCAAACGAGTTTGACGCCTTCCTTCGCCAGGGTCTTCGGTGGATTCCTTGGACTTTGGGGGGGAGGGATGTTATAACCTGCCTACTTACGATTGGCTGGGGACTAATGACTATCCCACAATCCTATGGGAGTATGAACTTCCCCAATGAGGGGGGCGGAGAAACTCCTAGTATAAATAAGCTGGCCAGTTCAGGAACCAGCAGGAAGGAGAAGGTAGCAAGGGAAGTTACTGCTACTGTTATGTATATATTGTTATAGTAAATAAACGTTATTATTTTGTATCCTTAAAACTCGTGCTGGATTCTTCGTGGCCCTTACAAAACACATGGACAGCAGTAAATTGAAAGGTGCAGGTTAGGTTGATCTTAGATTAGGATAATGTTCTGTGCTGTATTGTTCTATGTTCTATGTTTCACCACCGATGAACAGTGGCAGCCATGTGTACCATCTACTAGACACACTGCAGTAACTTGACAAGGTTCCTTAGACAGTACCTTCCAAACCCACGACCACTACCATCTAGAAGGACAAGAGTAGCAGATACCTGAAAACCCCATCACCTGGAGGTCCCTCTTCAAGTCACTCACCACCCTGAGTTGGAAATATATCGCCGCTCCTTCACTGTCGCTGGGGCAAAATGCTGGAGCTCGCTCCCTAATAGCACAGTGAGTCTACCTGCACCTCTGGGACTGTAGTGGTTCAAGGAGGCAGCTCACCACCACCATCTGAAGGATATCTAGGGATGGGCAATAAATGCTGGTCTAATCAGTGATTCCAACATCCTGTATGTGTATATATTTTTTTATAATTACCTCCATTGTTGGTTAAGCGATATGAAGAGCTTTGGTTTCAGTTCAAGGTGAAATGGGGGTTGTTTACTTTCAGTTTGCTTCAGTATGCCTGTGCGTGTTTCTAAAGCATGCTTAAACATTTGACCCAGCTGAGAAGCTTTTAGAAGCAAGAAAGCCCTGATGTTGCTATGGAGAAAAATGTTGAGGGTGGAGCTACTCTCTGAAAGGTAAAATGGTAGATTTTGTTTGAGGAAGAAGTAAATGTAAAAGGAGCTAACTTTGGGGGGGGGGGGGGGGGGGGGGCGGCGCGCAGACATCCAGTCTGTTATGTTTAACTAGAAAATGTTAGGAGAGGAACAGAGGAAGTTCTAGAGTAGCTCTGTAAAGAGAAGGGAAGTCCAGGTATGGAATAGGTACCAAGGGAGCATCTGTGTTTGCCTGGTGTATCATAGAATGTGACTATCAGCGATACCTACCCTTGGACCACTAGATCGTATTGGTAAGAAGATTACCACTGACCTGAGCTGTGACCTGTGCAGTCAGACCCAGAGAAAAAAACTTCATCCCAGAGCATGATTATGTTTAAAAGACTTCCAGAATGAAAGCCACAGTAAAATGTTAAACTGGGTTATGTCAGTTGGATTGAGTTGAAAATAGTAGCTCATATGGTTTAGAATCATCATCTTACGAGCTCAATGTACCCATTTAGTCAATATTGCTTGTGTTTTTTGGTGAAATTTGTGTAGCAAAGATTGTTTTGGTGTTTCAGTTTAATCTTGGAGTCCTCCTGCTTATTTCTTTACCTGTGGTTCTTCCATGTGTTGCGACCTTCCAGGCTAGTGCGTGGTCAATTCCAGCCCCATTTGATCCATAATCGCAACACAATTGAAATTAATAAATAATTATCAGAAAGCCACCTAAAGTGTTTGGCCCTTGGCTGCCTAATAACTACAGTCACCATGTTTGTTAACATTTAAACACAAATAACTTTATTAAGAACACAAACTATGGTTAACTATGCAGCAAATAAGGGAGGCGCGGTGATGCAGTGGTTAGCACTGATGCCTCACGGCGCCGAGGATCCAGTTCGATCCCGAACCCAGGTCACTGTCTGTGTGGAGTTTGCACATTCTCCCCATGTCTGCGTGGGTCTCATCCCCATAAGCCAAAGATGCGCAGGGTAGATGAATTGGCCATGCTAAGTTGCCTCTTAATTGGAAAAAAATAATCGGAACTCTAAATTTAAAAAAAATATGCAGCAAATACAACAGGTTAACTATTGTCTAGTTCTTAACCCCCCACTTAAACTTGTCCCACCCTCTACACACACACAGGACAGACAAACACAGAGGGGAGGAGAGGGGTGTAAAATAAGTCTTTGCTTTAGAGGGTTGTCTTATAGCACACCTTCCTTTAATTTAGGCTTTCAGTTTGAGATTTTCACTGTAGATTCATGGAGATTTATGTACATCTATACAGCTTTTCTGGTGAAAACACGAGGGAGAGAGAGCAGCTTCTTTCCTCTGAGCGTCCAGGATTCTAACAGTCCTACCCCGACTCTCTGAAAATCAAGCAGGACCCAATCACCATCAGTTACGAGGCAGAATATGGCCTTTTGCCCAATTCATTGACCAAGGGCCAACCAATCGAACCAAGTCCCACCGATCTCTCGGGTGCTGAAAAGTCTGAGTTCTGCTGCTCAAGGCCAGCACAGTGTTCCCTTTTGTCACTTTTGAATTCCTCACTTGCCCTGCTTGATTTATAGATTTTTTTTTTCATTTGTTCATGGGACATGGGGGTTGCCGACTGGGCCAGCATTTATTGCCCATCCATTGAGGGAATTTAAGAGTCATCCACATTGCTGTGGGTCTAGAGTCACGTGTAGGCCAGACCAGGTAAGGACGACAAATTTCCTTCCCTAAAGGACATTTGTGAACCAGAAGGGGGTTTACAACAATTGACAATGGTTTCATGGTCATCATTAGACTTTTAATTCCAGATTTTTAAATTTAATTCAAATATCAGCATCTGCCATGTTTGGATTTGAACCTTGGTCCCAAGGAAAATGTCTCTGGCTTATTTAGTCAAGCGACTAGTTGCCTCCCCATTAAGCATCCATAGATCAAAATAATGACAGCAAAAATAAAGAAAGTGGAAATAATGGAATCAACAGGAAAGACCCTTACACATCCATTACATTATTGAAATGATAATGGGCTATCAAGACAGAACCTAAAAATACGTGTTACGTTCTGGCTTGTCCAGTATTCACGGGAACACAGTGGTTAGCACTGTTGTTTCACAGCACCAGGGGCCTGGGTTCAATTCCCGGCTTGGGTCACTGTCTGTGCGGAGTCTGCACGTTCTCCCCGTGTCTGTGTAGGTTTCCTCCGGGCACTCCGGTTTCCTCCCACAAGTCTTGAAAGCTTGTTAGGTAATTTGGATATTCTGAATTCTCCCGCAGTGTACACGGACAGGCGCCGGAGCGTGGCAACTAGGGGATTTTCACAGTAACTTCATTGCAGTGTTAATGTAAGCCAACTAATAAAGATTATTATTATTATTCTCGTAGCTGGTATCATAACAATGTGTGAGTGTGTGTACAAGTATATGTACACAAGTGTATATCTATATATATGTCTCTAAATATGTAGGAACATAGGAAGAGGAATAGGCCATTCAGCCCCCCGCTCCTCTCCTGCCATTCAAAGAGATCATGGTTGATCGTGACCTAATTCCATTTTTCTGCCTTTGTCCCATATCCCTTAATATCTTTGCTCAAAAAAATCCATCTCTCTCAGATTTAAAATTAACAACTTATCTAGAATCCACACATACTAAAACACCCAGAGCCCGTGGGCATCAGCATCTCCTGGTGGCAGGGACGGGTGGCTGGACTGTAGGGAGGGTAGAAATTTTCAGGCAGAATTTTACCAGTTGGGCAGAAGACCCAACATCGGTTGGAAAAGTGAGTTACTGGTATGTGCGAGCAGGCAACGGAACTCTTTATTACAGGTGACTGCCAATGAAGTGGCTGCCCCTGGGGTTGGTGGTAACATGCCCCCAAGAGCAGACGGTGCAATCAGAGGGCTGGAAGCTCAGGAGACTCAGCAGCGCCACCTAGAAAACAATTAATTAAAAATGTTATGCAAGAGATGAAGTGGGAAGTCCTTGTGGAATCTCTGAGGGCATAGGGACTGCCTTCCCTGCTCATAGTTCCCTCTCTGCTTTCAAGAAATTCCTACTGGGCTGTCACTGGAACACCACCTCCCTTCAATTGTCAGCCTCACCACGTGGCAAGGAGGCAATCCACCTTTGGCAAAATGCCAACTGCCTGGTAAAATGACACTTACTAGGGTTTTTGAATATTTAAATTGGTTTTCGGCTCCTTGTGCCAGGCAGCCAGCCCGCTCCCTTTCCCGGTGTTGGTAACGTTCCTTGATGGTGCATGAGACATGTTCAGAGAGCCAATCTGATACAGTTCCCTTTGATTTTACTGGACCTCTCAACATAGTTTCCAGCTCCTAGGAGCTGGTGCAATCCTGTCCAAGAATTTTAGGCATTAGCCATGAAAATGAAACTGCTAGCCTTATGGGAGCATTTTAATGAGGCATTGGAAAGAGTTCAACTATGCCTGAAAGTGTGGAGGAGTCCACTTCTGGCCTGTGTGGAACATCTGCTCTCTGCAGTATATCAAAGAGAGTGTGATGCAGCAAACAGGCCTTCAGATCAGGAGCCTATGTCCACCTGCTGCATCAACTTCTGGATGCACCTTTTAACTTACAATATGTGAAGATCACACAATATGAGTATTAAATAAATTTGATTTCAGTGATATTATAATGTCCCTCAAAGTTTTGTCTGGTAATGGCACAGAATACAACAGGTGCACACGAATGGTCTTGAATGCATGGATGTATGGAGGGTGATAAAAGACTGTGGACCTGCTAGCAATCATGTATGTGCATGATATTGTAATTCACTGCATCTTCATGGAGTTGCACCCATTGGTATTCATGAGGAGGAAGATTGGAACTTTGTGCATAACATTTGTGGTACTGTGCATCTTGGAGAACCCAAGTAACGTTGATAATGCTCTAAACAAAATGACAACAGAGATCAGAAAGATGCAAAGGTGTAATTGCATGTTTGGAGACTTGGCAGTGATCTCAGGCATTGCAGACAAACTGTATTTTGACAAGTGCATCGGGGTCACTGCCATTCCATTTACAATTTAAAGTGGGGCAGTGGCAATTAACAATGTAATCTGTTGCATGCCTCTTTCCTGATGGCTCATTTAATATATATATATATATATATATGCATTTACATATTCATCAATTTAGATATTTGAGCATTTAATAAGTAGAGCATGCTGTGTATATGTGCTCAGACACTGGACATCACAAGGACCTCAGTGTGCAAGCCATCCAATTCCAGGCTTTTATCCTCTTTCAATATCTTCAACCTTTCCATGCGGCCAAACTATCCTGTGCCCTTGTTTATGATTTGAACAAGACTCCTTCATCTAACACTGTTAGCATAATGAGGAATTATTATTGTTCTTCACATTTCCTCACTTCTGGAAAATTAATCTTCACTTTCAGTTCACAAAAATGCTGATTTATGCATTTTCAATTTTGTTTTAAAACTGGCTCAACGGTATTATATACAAGGGCCATTTGTGTACAGCAAGGAAACATAGCCATCAACATTGCACATTAGAAGGCTAAGCCTGAAATCT